>NC_090934.1:1318568267-1318919762 GCF_040938575.1 Ambystoma mexicanum
CAAAAAAGGGGTTTACAGGCATCCTAGACCCCCTAAAGTCCAGAAAATGTTGGTTGACCAAAAACTGTGCCAGAGAGCTCTGAATGTCCCAAAATCATTTGTAGCCTAAAAGGGGCATTATCCCACACCCTTGATGCCTGAAATTCCCAAAAGTATTTTTGGCACAAAAATGCATCCTACACCCCTGAAAGTTCAGAATATGTTAGCAGCCCAAAAAAGGCCTTAAAATGCATCTTAGTCCTGCAAAAATGTTAAAAACTTTGGAGGCCCAAAAAAGGGGTTTACAGGCATCCTAGACCCCCTAAAGTCCAGAAAATGTTGGTTGCCCAAAAACTGTGCCAAAGAGCTCTGAATGTCCCAAAATCATTTGTAGCCAGAAAGGGGCATTAACCCCACCCTTGATGCCTGAAATTCCCAAAAATACTTTTGGCAGAAAAATGCATCCTACACCCCTGAAAGTTCAGAATATGTTAGCCGCCCAAAAAAGGCCTTAAAATGCATCTTAGGCCTGCAAAAATGTTGAAAACTTTGGAGGCCCAAAAAAGGGGTTTAGAGGCATCCTAGACCCCCTAAAGTCCAGAAAATGTTGGTTGACCAAAAACTGTGCCAGAGAGCTCTGAATGTCCCAAAATCATTTGTAGCCTAAAAGGGGCATTATCCCACACCCTTGACGCCTGAAATTCCCAAAAATATTTTTGACACAAAAATGCATCCTACACACCTGAACGTTCAGAATATGTTAGCAGCCCAAAAAAGGCCTTAAAATGCCTGTTATGTCTGGAAAAATGTTGAACACTTTGGAGGCCTAAAAAAGGGGTTTACAGGCATCCTAGACCCCCTAAAGTCCAGAAAATGTTGGTGGCCAAAAACTGTGCCAGAGAGCTCTGAATGTCCCAGAAACATTTGCAGCCTGAAAGGAGCATTAACCCGCATCCTAGACCACTGAAATTCCCGAAAATAATTTTGACATGAAAAATGCATCCTACAACCCCTGAAAGTTCAGAATATGTTAGCAGCCCAAAAAAGGCCTTAAAATGCCTTTTAGGCCTGCAAGAATGTTGAAAACTTTGGAGGTCAAAAAAAGGGGTTTACAGGTATCCTAGACCCCCTAAAGTCCAGAAAATTTTGGTGGCCCAAAACTGTGCCAGAGAGCTCTGCATGTCCCAAAATCATTTGTATATTGAAAGGGGCATTAACCCGCATCCTAGACCACTGAAATTCCCAAAAATCGTTTTGGCAAGAAAAGTGCATCCTTCACACCTGACAGTTCAGAATATGTTAGCATCCCAAAAAAGACCTTAAAATGCATCTTAGGCCTGCAAAAATGTTGAAAACTTTGGAGGCCCAAAAAAGGGGTTTACAGGCATCCTAGACCCCCTAAAGTCCAGAAAATGTTGGTTGACCAAAAACTGTGCCAAAGAGCTCTGAATGTCCCAAAATCATTTGTAGCCAGAAAGGGGCATTAACCCACACCCTTGATGCCTGAAATTCCCAAAAATACTTTTGGCAGAAAAATGCATCCTACACCCCTGAAAGTTCAGAATATGTTAGCCGCCCAAAAAAGGCCTTAAAATGCATCTTAGGCCTGCAAAAATGTTGAAAACTTTGGAGGCCCAAAAAAGGGGTTTACAGGCATCCTAGACCCCCTAAAGTCCAGAAAATGTTGGTGGCCAAAAACTGTGCCAGAGAGCTCTGAATGTCCCAGAAACATTTGCAGCCTGAAAGGAGCATTAACCCGCATCCTAGACCACTGAAATTCCCAAAAATAATTTTGACATGAAAAATGCATCCTACACCCCTGAAAGTTCAGAATATGTTAGCAGCCCAAAAAAGGCCTTAAAATGCCTTTTAGGCATGCAAGAATGTTGCAAACTTTGGAGGTCAAAAAAAGGAGTTTACAGGTATCCTAGACCCCCTAAAGTCCAGAAAATTTTGGTGGCCCAAAACTGTGCCAGAGAGCTCCGCATGTCCCAAAATCATTTGTAGCCTGAAAGGGGCATTAACCCGCATCCTAGACCACTGAAATTCCCAAAAATCGCTTTGGCAAGAAAAGTGCATCCTTCACACCTGACAGTTCAGAATATGTTAGCATCCCAAAAAAGGCCTTAAAATGCATCTTAGGCCTGCAAAAATGTTGAAAACTTTGGAGGCCCAAAAAAGGGGTTTACAGGCATCCTAGACCCCCTAAAGTCCAGAAAATGTTGGTTGACCAAAAACTGTGCCAGAGAGCTCTGAATGTCCCAAAATCATTTGTAGCCTAAAAGGGGCATTATCCCACACCCTTGACGCCTGAAATTCCCAAAAATACTTTTGGCAGAAAAATGCATCCTACACACCTGAACGTTCAGAATATGTTAGCAACCCAAAAAAGGCCTTAAAATGCATCTTAGTCCTGCAAAAATGTTGAAAACTTTGGAGGCCCAAAAAAGGGGTTTACAGGCATCCTAGACCCCCTAAAGTCCAGAAAATGTTGGTGGCCAAAAACTGTGCCAGAGAGCTCTGAATGTCCCAGAAACATTTGCAGCCTGAAAGGAGCATTAACCCACATCCTAGACCACTGAAATTCCCAAAAATAATTTTGACATGAAAAATGCATCCTACACCCCTGAAAGTTCAGAATATGTTAGCAGCCCAAAAAAGGCCTTAAAATGCCTTTTAGGCCTGCAAGAATGTTGAAAACTTTGGAGGTCAAAAAAAGGGGTTTACAGGTATCCTAGACCCCCTAAAGGCCAGAAAATTTTGGTGGCCCAAAACTGTGCCAGAGAGCTCTGCATGTCCCAAAATCATTTGTAGCCTGAAAGGGGCATTAACCTGCATCCTAGACCACTGAAATTCCCAAAAATCGTTTTGGCAAGAAAAGTGCATCCTTCACACCTGACAGTTCAGAATATGTTAGCATCCCAAAAAAGACCTTAAAATGCATCTTAGGCCTGCAAAAATGTTGAAAACTTTGGAGGCCCAAAAAAGGGGTTTACAGGCATCCTAGACCCCCTAAAGTCCAGAAAATGTTGGTTGACCAAAAACTGTGCCAGAGAGCTCTGAATGTCCCAAAATCATTTGTAGCCTAAAAGGGGCATTATCCCACACCCTTGACGCCTGAAATTCCCAAAAATATTTTTGGCACAAAAATGCATCCTACACCCCTGAAAGTTCAGAATATGTTAGCAGCCCAAAAAAGGCCTTAAAATGCATCTTAGTCCTGCAAAAATGTTGAAAACTTTGGAGGCCCAAAAAAGGGGTTTACAGGCATCCTAGACCCCCTAAAGTCCAGAAAATGTTGGTTGCCCAAAAACTGTGCCAAAGAGCTCTGAATGTCCCAAAATCATTTGTAGCCAGAAAGGGGCATTAACCCACAACCTTGATGCCTGAAATTCCCAAAAATACTTTTGGCAGAAAAATGCATCCTACACACCTGAACGTTCAGAATATGTTAGCAGCCCAAAAAAGGCCTTAAAATGCCTGTTATGTCTGGAAAAATGTTGAACACTTTGGAGGCCTAAAAAAGGGGTTTACAGGCATCCTAGACCCCCTAAAGTCCAGAAAATGTTGGTGGCCAAAAACTGTGCCAGAGAGCTCTGAATGTCCCAGAAACATTTGCAGCCTGAAAGGAGCACTAACCCGCATCCTAGACCACTGAAATTCCCAAAAATAATTTTGACATGAAAAATGCATCCTACACCCCTGAAAGTTCAGAATATGTTAGCAGCCCAAAAAAGGCCTTAAAATGCCTTTTAGGCCTGCAAGAATGTTGAAAACATTGGAGGTCAAAAAAAGGGGTTTACAGGTATCCTAGACCCCCTAAAGTCCAGAAAATTTTGGTGGCCCAAAACTGTGCCAGAGAGCTCTGCATGTCCCAAAATCATTTGTAGCCTGAAAGGGGCATTAACCCGCATCCTAGACCACTGAAATTCCCAAAAATCGCTTTGGCAAGAAAAGTGCATCCTTCACACCTGACAGTTCAGAATATGTTAGCATCCCAAAAAAGGCCTTAAAATGCATCTTAGGCCTGCAAAAATGTTGAAAACTTTGGAGGCCCAAAAAAGGGGTTTACAGGCATCCTAGACCCCCTAAAGTCCAGAAAATGTTGGTTGACCAAAAACTGTGCCAGAGAGCTCTGAATGTCCCAAAATCATTTGTAGCCTAAAAGCGGCATTATCCCACACCCTTGACGCCTGAAATTCCCAAAAATATTTTTGGCACAAAAATGCATCCTACACCCCTGAAAGTTCAGAATATGTTAGCAGCCCAAAAAAGGCCTTAAAATGCATCTTAGTCCTGCAAAAATGTTGAAAACTTTGGAGGCCCAAAAAAGGGGTTTACAGGCATCCTAGACCCCCTAAAGTCCAGAAAATGTTGGTTGACCAAAAACTGTGCCAGAGAGCTCTGAATGTCCCAAAATCATTTGTAGCCAGAAAGGGGCATTAACCCACACCCTTGATGCCTGAAATTCCCAAAAATACTTTTGGCAGAAAAATGCATCCTACACACCTGAACGTTCAGAATATGTTAGCAACCCAAAAAAGGCCTTAAAATGCCTGTTATGTCTGGAAAAATGTTGAACACTTTGGAGGCCTAAAAAAGGGGTTTACAGGCATCCTAGACCCCCTAAAGTCCAGAAAATGTTGGTGGCCAAAAACTGTGCCAGAGAGCTCTGAATGTCCCAGAAACATTTGCAGCCTGAAAGGAGCATTAACCCACATCCTAGACCACTGAAATTCCCAAAAATAATTTTGACATGAAAAATGCATCCTACACCCCTGAAAGTTCAGAATATGTTAGCAGCCCAAAAAAGGCCTTAAAATGCCTTTTAGGCCTGCAAGAATGTTGAAAACTTTGGAGGTCAAAAAAAGGGGTTTACAGGTATCCTAGACCCCCTAAAGGCCAGAAAATTTTGGTGGCCCAAAACTGTGCCAGAGAGCTCTGCATGTCCCAAAATCATTTGTAGCCTGAAAGGGGCATTAACCTGCATCCTAGACCACTGAAATTCCCAAAAATCGTTTTGGCAAGAAAAGTGCATCCTTCACACCTGACAGTTCAGAATATGTTAGCATCCCAAAAAAGACCTTAAAATGCATCTTAGGCCTGCAAAAATGTTGAAAACTTTGGAGGCCCAAAAAAGGGGTTTACAGGCATCCTAGACCCCCTAAAGTCCAGAAAATGTTGGTTGACCAAAAACTGTGCCAGAGAGCTCTGAATGTCCCAAAATCATTTGTAGCCTAAAAGGGGCATTATCCCACACCCTTGACGCCTGAAATTCCCAAAAATATTTTTGGCACAAAAATGCATCCTACACCCCTGAAAGTTCAGAATATGTTAGCAGCCCAAAAAAGGCCTTAAAATGCATCTTAGTCCTGCAAAAATGTTGAAAACTTTGGAGGCCCAAAAAAGGGGTTTACAGGCATCCTAGACCCCCTAAAGTCCAGAAAATGTTGGTTGCCCAAAAACTGTGCCAAAGAGCTCTGAATGTCCCAAAATCATTTGTAGCCAGAAAGGGGCATTAACCCACAACCTTGATGCCTGAAATTCCCAAAAATACTTTTGGCAGAAAAATGCATCCTACACACCTGAACGTTCAGAATATGTTAGCAGCCCAAAAAAGGCCTTAAAATGCCTGTTATGTCTGGAAAAATGTTGAACACTTTGGAGGCCTAAAAAAGGGGTTTACAGGCATCCTAGACCCCCTAAAGTCCAGAAAATGTTGGTGGCCAAAAACTGTGCCAGAGAGCTCTGAATGTCCCAGAAACATTTGCAGCCTGAAAGGAGCACTAACCCGCATCCTAGACCACTGAAATTCCCAAAAATAATTTTGACATGAGAAATGCATCCTACACCCCTGAAAGTTCAGAATATGTTAGCAGCCCAAAAAAGGCCTTAAAATGCCTTTTAGGCCTGCAAGAATGTTGAAAACATTGGAGGTCAAAAAAAGGGGTTTACAGGTATCCTAGACCCCCTAAAGTCCAGAAAATTTTGGTGGCCCAAAACTGTGCCAGAGAGCTCTGCATGTCCCAAAATCATTTGTAGCCTGAAAGGGGCATTAACCCGCATCCTAGACCACTGAAATTCCCAAAAATCGTTTTGGCAAGAAAAGTGCATCCTTCACACCTGACAGTTCAGAATATGTTAGCATCCCAAAAAAGGCCTTAAAATGCATCTTAGGCCTGCAAAAATGTTGAAAACTTTGGAGGCCCAAAAAAGGGGTTTACAGGCATCCTAGACCCCCTAAAGTCCAGAAAATGTTGGTTGACCAAAAACTGTGCCAGAGAGCTCTGAATGTCCCAAAATAATTTGTAGCCTAAAAGGGGCATTATCCCACACCCTTGACGCCTGAAATTCCCAAAAATATTTTTGGCACAAAAATGCATCCTACACCCCTGAAAGTTCAGAATATGTTAGCAGCCCAAAAAAGGCCTTAAAATGCATCTTAGTCCTGCAAAAATGTTGAAAACTTTGGAGGCCCAAAAAAGGGGTTTACAGGCATCCTAGACCCCCTAAAGTCCAGAAAATGTTGGTTGCCCAAAAACTGTGCCAAAGAGCTCTGAATGTCCCAAAATCATTTGTAGCCAGAAAGGGGCATTAACCCACACCCTTGATGCCTGAAATTCCCAAAAATACTTTTGGCAGAAAAATGCATCCTACACCCCTGAAAGTTCAGAATATGTTAGCCGCCCAAAAAAGGCCTTAAAATGCATCTTAGGCCTGCAAAAATGTTGAAAACTTTGGAGGCCCAAAAAAGGGGTTTAGAGGCATCCTAGACCCCCTAAAGTCCAGAAAATGTTGGTTGACCAAAAACTGTGCCAGAGAGCTCTGAATGTCCCAAAATCATTTGTAGCCTAAAAGGGGCATTATCCCACACCCTTGACGCCTGAAATTCCCAAAAATATTTTTGACACAAAAATGCATCCTACACACCTGAACGTTCAGAATATGTTAGCAGCCCAAAAAAGGCCTTAAAATGCCTGTTATGTCTGGAAAAATGTTGAACACTTTGGAGGCCTAAAGAAGGGGTTTACAGGCATCCTAGACCCCCTAAAGTCCAGAAAATGTTGGTGGCCAAAAACTGTGCCAGAGAGCTCTGAATGTCCCAGAAACATTTGCAGCCTGAAAGGAGCATTAACCCGCATCCTAGACCACTGAAATTCCCGAAAATAATTTTGACATGAAAAATGCATCCTACACCCCTGAAAGTTCAGAATATGTTAGCAGCCCAAAAAAGGCCTTAAAATGCCTTTTAGGCCTGCAAGAATGTTGAAAACTTTGGAGGTCAAAAAAAGGGGTTTACAGGTATCCTAGACCCCCTAAAGTCCAGAAAATTTTGGTGGCCCAAAACTGTGCCAGAGAGCTCTGCATGTCCCAAAATCATTTGTAGATTGAAAGGGGCATTAACCCGCATCCTAGACCACTGAAATTCCCAAAAATCGTTTTGGCAAGAAAAGTGCATCCTTCACACCTGACAGTTCAGTATATGTTAGCATCCCAAAAAAGGCCTTAAAATGCATCTTAGGCCTGCAAAAATGTTGAAAACTTTGGAGGCCCAAAAAAGGGGTTTACAGGCATCCTAGACCCCCTAAAGTCCAGAAAATGTTGGTTGACCAAAAACTGTGCCAAAGAGCTCTGAATGTCCCAAAATCATTTGTAGCCAGAAAGGGGCATTAACCCACACCCTTGATGCCTGAAATTCCCAAAAATACTTTTGGCAGAAAAATGCATCCTACACACCTGAACGTTCAGAATATGTTAGCAACCCAAAAAAGGCCTTAAAATGCCTGTTATGTCTGGAAAAATGTTGAACACTTTGGAGGCCTAAAAAAGGGGTTTACAGGCATCCTAGACCCCCTAAAGTCCAGAAAATGTTGGTGGCCAAAAACTGTGCCAGAGAGCTCTGAATGTCCCAGAAACATTTGCAGCCTGAAAGGAGCATTAACCCGCATCCTAGACCACTGAAATTCCCAAAAATAATTTTGACATGAAAAATGCATCCTACACCCCTGAAAGTTCAGAATATGTTAGCAGCCCAAAAAAGGCCTTAAAATGCCTTTTAGGCCTGCAAGAATGTTGAAAACTTTGGAGGTCAAAAAAAGGGGTTTACAGGTATCCTAGACCCCCTAAAGTCCAGAAAATTTTGGTGGCCCAAAACTGTGCCAGAGAGCTCTGCATGTCCCAAAATCGTTTGTAGCCTGAAAGGGGCATTAACCTGCATCCTAGACCACTGAAATTCCCAAAAATCGTTTTGGCAAGAAAAGTGCATCCTTCACACCTGACAGTTCAGAATATGTTAGCATACCAAAAAAGACCTTAAAATGCATCTTAGGCCTGCAAAAATGTTGAAAACTTTGGAGGCCCAAAAAAGGGGTTTACAGGCATCCTAGACCCCCTAAAGTCCAGAAAATGTTGGTTGACCAAAAACTGTGCCAGAGAGCTCTGAATGTCCCAAAATCATTTGTAGCCTAAAAGGGGCATTATCCCACACCCTTGACGCCTGAAATTCCCAAAAATATTTTTGGCACAAAAATGCATCCTACACCCCTGAAAGTTCAGAATATGTTAGCAGCCCAAAAAAGGCCTTAAAATGCATCTTAGTCCTGCAAAAATGTTGAAAACTTTGGAGGCCCAAAAAAGGGGTTTACAGGCATCCTAGACCCCCTAAAGTCCAGAAAATGTTGGTTGACCAAAAACTGTGCCAGAGAGCTCTGAATGTCCCAAAATCATTTGTAGCCTAAAAGGGGCATTATCCCACACCCTTGACGCCTGAAATTCCCAAAAATATTTCTGACACAAAAATGCATCCTACACACCTGAATGTTCAGAATATGTTAGCAGCCCAAAAAAGGCCTTAAAATGCCTGTTATGTCTGGAAAAATGTTGAACACTTTGGAGGCCTAAAAAAGGGGTTTACAGGCATCCTAGACCCCCTAAAGTCCAGAAAATGTTGGTGGCCAAAAACTGTGCCAGAGAGCTCTGAATGTCCCAGAAACATTTGCAGCCTGAAAGGAGCATTAACCCGCATCCTAGACCACTGAAATTCCCAAAAATAATTTTGACATGAAAAATGCATCCTACACCCCTGAAAGTTCAGAATATGTTAGCAGCCCAAAAAAGGCCTTAAAATGCCTTTTAGGCCTGCAAGAATGTTGAAAACTTTGGAGGTCAAAAAAAGGGGTTTACAGGTATCCTAGACCCCCTAAAGTCCAGAAAATTTTGGTGGCCCAAAACTGTGCCAGAGAGCTCTGCATGTCCCAAAATCATTTGTAGCCTGAAAGGGGCATTAACCCGCATCCTAGACCACTGAAATTCCCAAAAATCGTTTTTTGGCAAGAAAAGTGCATCCTTCACACCTGACAGTTCAGAATATGTTAGCATCCCAAAAAAGGCCTTAAAATGCATCTTAGGCCTGCAAAAATGTTGAAAACATTGGAGGCCCAAAAAAGGGGTTTACAGGCATCCTAGACCCCCTAAAGTCCAGAAAATGTTGGTTGACCAAAAACTGTGCCAGAGAGCTCTAAATGTCCCAAAATCATTTGTAGCCTAAAAGGGGCATTATCCCACACCCTTGACGCCTGAAATTCCCAAAAATATTTTTGGCACAAAAATGCATCCTACACCCCTGAAAGTTCAGAATATGTTAGCAGCCCAAAAAGGCCTTAAAATGCATCTTAGTCCTGCAAAAATGTTGAAAACTTTGGAGGCCCAAAAAAGGGGTTTACAGGCATCCTAGACCCCCTAAAGTCCAGAAAATGTTGGTTGCCCAAAAACTGTGCCAAAGAGCTCTGAATGTCCCCAAATCATTTGTAACCAGAAAGGGGCATTAACCCACACCCTTCATGCCTGAAATTCCCAAAAATACTTTTGGCAGAAAAATGCATCCTACACCCCTGAAAGTTCAGAATATGTTAGCCGCCCAAAAAAGGCCTTAAAATGCATCTTAGGCCTGCAAAAATGTTGAAAACTTTGGAGGCCCAAAAAAGGGGTTTAGAGGCATCCTAGACCCCCTAAAGTCCAGAAAATGTTGGTTGACCAAAAACTGTGCCAGAGAGCTCTGAATGTCCCAAAATCATTTGTAGCCTAAAAGGGGCATTATCCCACACCCTTGACGCCTGAAATTCCCAAAAATATTTTTGACACAAAAATGCATCCTACACACCTGAACGTTCAGAATATGTTAGCAGCCCAAAAAAGGCCTTAAAATGCCTGTTATGTCTGGAAAAATGTTGAACACTTTGGAGGCCTAAAAAAGGGGTTTACAGGCATCCTAGACCCCCTAAAGTCCAGAAAATGTTGGTGGCCAAAAACTGTGCCAGAGAGCTCTGAATGTCCCAGAAACATTTGCAGCCTGAAAGGAGCATTAACCCGCATCCTAGACCACTGAAATTCCCGAAAATAATTTTGACATGAAAAATGCATCCTACACCCCTGAAAGTTCAGAATATGTTAGCAGCCCAAAAAAGGCCTTAAAATGCCTTTTAGGCCTGCAAGAATGTTGAAAACTTTGGAGGTCAAAAAAAGGGGTTTACAGGTATCCTAGACCCCCTAAAGTCCAGAAAATTTTGGTGGCCCAAAACTGTGCCAGAGAGCTCTGCATGTCCCAAAATCATTTGTAGATTGAAAGGGGCATTAACCCGCATCCTAGACCACTGAAATTCCCAAAAATCGTTTTGGCAAGAAAAGTGCATCCTTCACACCTGACAGTTCAGAATATGTTAGCATCCCAAAAAAGACCTTAAAATGCATCTTAGGCCTGCAAAAATGTTGAAAACTTTGGAGGCCCAAAAAAGGGGTTTACAGGCATCCTAGACCCCCTAAAGTCCAGAAAATGTTGGTTGACCAAAAACTGTGCCAGAGAGCTCTGAATGTCCCAAAATCATTTGTAGCCTAAAAGGGGCATTATCCCACACCCTTGACGCCTGAAATTCCCAAAAATATTTTTGGCACAAAAATGCATCCTACACCCCTGAAAGTTCAGAATATGTTAGCAGCCCAAAAAAGGCCTTAAAATGCATCTTAGTCCTGCAAAAATGTTGAAAACTTTGGAGGCCCAAAAAAGGGGTTTACAGGCATCCTAGACCCCCTAAAGTCCAGAAAATGTTGGTTGCCCAAAAACTGTGCCAAAGAGCTCTGAATGTCCCAAAATCATTTGTAGCCAGAAAGGGGCATTAACCCACACCCTTGATGCCTGAAATTCCCAAAAATACTTTTGGCAGAAAAATGCATCCTACACCCCTGAAAGTTCAGAATATGTTAGCCGCCCAAAAAAGGCCTTAAAATGCATCTTAGGCCTGCAAAAATGTTGAAAACTTTGGAGGCCCAAAAAAGGGGTTTAGAGGCATCCTAGACCCCCTAAAGTCCAGAAAATGTTGGTTGACCAAAAACTGTGCCAGAGAGCTCTGAATGTCCCAAAATCATTTGTAGCCTAAAAGGGGCATTATCCCACACCCTTGACGCCTGAAATTCCCAAAAATATTTTTGACACAAAAATGCATCCTACACCCCTGAAAGTTCAGAATATGTTAGCCGCCCAAAAAAGGCCTTAAAATGCATCTTAGGCCTGCAAAAATGTTGAAAACTTTGGAGGCCCAAAAAAGGGGTTTAGAGGCATCCTAGACCCCCTAAAGTCCATAAAAAAGTTGGTTGACCAAAAACTGTGCCAGAGAGCCCTGAATGTCCCAAAATCATTTGTAGCCTAAAAGGGGCATTATCCCACACCCTTGACGCCTGAAATTCCCAAAAATATTTTTGACACAAAAATGCATCCTACACACCTGAACGTTCAGAATATGTTAGCAGCCCAAAAAAGGCCTTAAAATGCCTGTTATGTCTGGAAAAATGTTGAACACTTTGGAGGCCTAAAAAAGGGGTTTACAGGCATCCTAGACCCCCTAAAGTCCAGAAAATGTTGGTGGCCAAAAACTGTGCCAGAGAGCTCTGAATGTCCCAGAAACATTTGCAGCCTGAAAGGAGCATTAACCCGCATCCTAGACCACTGAAATTCCCAAAAATAATTTTGACATGAAAAATGCATCCTACACCCCTGAAAGTTCAGAATATGTTAGCAGCCCAAAAAAGGCCTTAAAATGCCTTTTAGGCCTGCAAGAATGTTGAAAACTTTGGAGGTCAAAAAAAGGGGTTTACAGGTATCCTAGACCCCCTAAAGTCCAGAAAATTTTGGTGGCCCAAAACTGTGCCAGAGAGCTCCGCATGTCCCAAAATCATTTGTAGCCTGAAAGGGGCATTAACCCGCATCCTAGACCACTGAAATTCCCAAAAATCGCTTTGGCAAGAAAAGTGCATCCTTCACACCTGACAGTTCAGAATATGTTAGCATCCCAAAAAAGGCCTTAAAATGCATCTTAGGCCTGCAAAAATGTTGAAAACTTTGGAGGCCCAAAAAAGGGGTTTACAGGCATCCTAGACCCCCTAAAGTCCAGAAAATGTTGGTTGACCAAAAACTGTGCCAGAGAGCTCTGAATGTCCCAAAATCATTTGTAGCCTAAAAGGGGCATTATCCCACACCCTTGACGCCTGAAATTCCCAAAAATATTTTTGGCACAAAAATGCATCCTACACCCCTGAAAGTTCAGAATATGTTAGCAGCCCAAAAAAGGCCTTAAAATGCATCTTAGTCCTGCAAAAATGTTGAAAACTTTGGAGGCCCAAAAAAGGGGTTTACAGGCATCCTAGACCCCCTAAAGTCCAGAAAATGTTGGTTGCCCAAAAACTGTGCCAAAGAGCTCTGAATGTCCCAAAATCATTTGTAGCCAGAAAGGGGCATTAACCCACACCCTTGATGCCTGAAATTCCCAAAAATACTTTTGGCAGAAAAATGCATCCTACACCCCTGAAAGTTCAGAATATGTTAGCCGCCCAAAAAAGGCCTTAAAATGCATCTTAGGCCTGCAAAAATGTTGAAAACTTTGGAGGCCCAAAAAAGGGGTTTAGAGGCATCCTAGACCCCCTAAAGTCCAGAAAATGTTGGTTGACCAAAAACTGTGCCAGAGAGCTCTGAATGTCCCAAAATCATTTGTAGCCTAAAAGGGGCATTATCCCACACCCTTGACGCCTGAAATTCCCAAAAATATTTTTGACACAAAAATGCATCCTACACACCTGAACGTTCAGAATATGTTAGCAGCCCAAAAAAGGCCTTAAAATGCCTGTTATGTCTGGAAAAATGTTGAACACTTTGGAGGCCTAAAAAAGGGGTTTGCAGGCATCCTAGACCCCCTAAAGTCGAGAAAATGTTGGTGGCCAAAAACTGTGCCAGAGAGCTCTGCATGTCCCAAAATCATTTGTAGCCTGAAAGGGGCATTAACCCGCATCCTAGACCACTGAAATTCCCAAAAATCGTTTTGGCAAGAAAAGTGCATCCTTCACACCTGACAGTTCAGAATATGTTAGCATCCCAAAAAAGGCCTTAAAATGCATCTTAGGCCTGCAAAAATGTTGAAAACTTTGGAGGCCCAAAAAAGGGGTTTACAGGCATCCTAGACCCCCTAAAGTCCAGAAAATGTTGGTTGACCAAAAACTGTGCCAGAGAGCTCTGAATGTCCCAAAATCATTTGTAGCCTAAAAAGGGCATTATCCCACACCCTTGACGCCTGAAATTCCCAAAAATATTTTTGGCACAAAAATGCATCCTACACCCCTGAAAGTTCAGAATATGTTAGCAGCCCAAAAAAGGCCTTAAAATGCATCTTAGTCCTGCAAAAATGTTGAAAACTTTGGAGGCCCAAAAAAGGGGTTTACAGGCATCCTAGACCCCCTAAAGTCCAGAAAATGTTGGTTGCCCAAAAACTGTGCCAAAGAGCTCTGAATGTCCCAAAATCATTTGTAGCCAGAAAGGGGCATTAACCCACACCCTTGATGCCTGAAATTCCCAAAAATACTTTTGGCAGAAAAATGCATCCTACACACCTGAACGTTCAGAACATGTTAGCAACCCAAAAAAGGCCTTAAAATGCCTATTATGTCTGGAAAAATGTTGAACACTTTGGAGGCCTAAAAAAGGGGTTTACAGGCATCCTAAACCCCCTAAAGTCCAGAAAATGTTGGTGGCCAAAAACTGTGCCAGAGAGCTCTGAATGTCCCAGAAACATTTGCAGCCTGAAAGGAGCACTAACCCGCATCCTAGACCACTGAAATTCCCAAAAATAATTTTGACATGAAAAATGCATCCTACACCCCTGAAAGTTCAGAATATGTTAGCAGCCCAAAAAAGGCCTTAAAATGCCTTTTAGGCCTGCAAGAATGTTGAAAACTTTGGAGGTCAAAAAAATGGGTTTACAGGTATCCTAGACCCCCTAAAGTCCAGAAAATTGTGGCGGCCCAAAACTGTGCCAGAGAGCTCTGCATGTCCCAAAATCATTTGTAGCCTGAAAGGGGCATTAACCCGCATCCTAGACCACTGAAATTCCCAAAAATCGTTTTGGCAAGAAAAGTGCATCCTTCACACCTGACAGTTCAGAATATGTTAGCATCCCAAAAAAGGCCTTAAAATGCATCTTAGGCCTGCAAAAATGTTGAAAACTTTGGAGGCCCAAAAAAGGGGTTTACAGGCATCCTAGACCCCCTAAAGTCCAGAAAATGTTGGTTGACCAAAAACTGTGCCAGAGAGCTCTGAATGTCCCAAAATCATTTGTAGCCTAAAAGGGGCATTATCCCACACCCTTGACGCCTGAAATTCCCAAAAATATTTTTGGCACAAAAATGCATCCTACACCCCTGAAAGTTCAGAATATGTTAGCAGCCCAAAAAAGGCCTTAAAATGCATCTTAGTCCTGCAAAAATGTTGAAAACTTGGGAGGCCCAAAAAAGGGGTTTACAGGCATCCTAGACCCCCTAAAGTCCAGAAAATGTTGGTTGCCCAAAAACTGTGCCAAAGAGCTCTGAATGTCCCAAAATAATTTGTAGCCAGAAAGGGGCATTAACCCACACCCTTGATGCCTGAAATTCCCAAAAATACTTTTGGCAGAAAAATGCATCCTACACACCTGAACGTTCAGAATATGTTAGCAACCCAAAAAAGGCCTTAAAATGCCTGTTATGTCTGGAAAAATGTTGAACACTTTGGAGGCCTAAAAAAGGGGTTTACAGGCATCCTAGACCCCCTAAAGTCCAGAAAATGTTGGTGGCCAAAAACTGTGCCAGAGAGCTCTGAATGTCCCAGAAACATTTGCAGCCTGAAAGGAGCATTAACCCGCATCCTAGACCACTGAAATTCCCAAAAATAATTTTGACATGAAAAATGCATCCTACACCCCTGAAAGTTCAGAATATGTTAGCAGCCCAAAAAAGGCCTTAAAATGCCTTTTAGGCCTGCAAGAATGTTGAAAATTTTGGAGGTCAAAAAAAGGGGTTTACAGGTATCCTAGACCCCCTAAAGTCCAGAAAATCTTGGTGGCCCAAAACTGTGCCAGAGAGCTCTGCATGTCCCAAAATCATTTGTAGCCTGAAAGGGGCATTAACCTGCATCCTAGACCACTGAAATTCCCAAAAATTGTTTTGGCAAGAAAAGTGCATCCTTCACACCTGACAGTTCAGAATATGTTAGCATCCCAAAAAAGACCTTAAAATGCATCTTAGGCCTGCAAAAATGTTGAAAACGTTGGAGGCCCAAAAAAGGGGTTTACAGGCATCCTAGACCCCCTAAAGTCCAGAAAATGTTGGTTGACCAAAAACTGTGCCAGAGAGCTCTGAATGTCCCAAAATCATTTGTAGCCTAAAAGGGGCATTATCCCACACCCTTGACGCCTGAAATTCCCAAAAATATTTTTGGCACAAAAATGCATCCTACACCCCTGAAAGTTCAGAATATGTTAGCAGCCCAAAAAAGGCCTTAAAATGCATCTTAGTCCTGCAAAAATGTTGAAAACTTTGGAGGCCCAAAAAAAGGGGTTTACAGGCATCCTAGACCCCCTAAAGTCCAGAAAATGTTGGTTGCCCAAAAACTGTGCCAAAGAGCTCTGAATGTCCCAAAATCATTTGTAGCCAGAAAGGGGCATTAACCCACAACCTTGATGCCTGAAATTCCCAAAAATACTTTTGGCAGAAAAATGCATCCTACACACCTGAACGTTCAGAATATGTTAGCAGCCCAAAAAAGGCCTTAAAATGCCTGTTATGTCTGGAAAAATGTTGAACACTTTGGAGGCCTAAAAAAGGGGTTTACAGGCATCCTAGACCCCCTAAAGTCCAGAAAATGTTGGTGGCCAAAAACTGTGCCAGAGAGCTCTGAATGTCCCAGAAACATTTGCAGCCTGAAAGGAGCACTAACCCGCATCCTAGACCACTGAAATTCCCAAAAATAATTTTGACATGAAAAATGCATCCTACACCCCTGAAAGTTCAGAATATGTTAGCAGCCCAAAAAAGGCCTTAAAATGCCTTTTAGGCCTGCAAGAATGTTGAAAACATTGGAGGTCAAAAAAAGGGGTTTACAGGTATCCTAGACCCCCTAAAGTCCAGAAAATTTTGGTGGCCCAAAACTGTGCCAGAGAGCTCTGCATGTCCCAAAATCATTTGTAGCCTGAAAGGGGCATTAACCCGCATCCTAGACCACTGAAATTCCCAAAAATCGTTTTGGCAAGAAAAGTGCATCCTTCACACCTGACAGTTCAGAATATGTTAGCATCCCAAAAAAGGCCTTAAAATGCATCTTAGGCCTGCAAAAATGTTGAAAACTTTGGAGGCCCAAAAAAGGGGTTTACAGGCATCCTAGACCCCCTAAAGTCCAGAAAATGTTGGTTGACCAAAAACTGTGCCAGAGAGCTCTGAATGTCCCAAAATCATTTGTAGCCTAAAAGGGGCATTATCCCACAACCTTGACGCCTGAAATTCCCAAAAATATTTTTGGCACAAAAATGCATCCTACACCCCTGAAAGTTCAGAATATGTTAGCAGCCCAAAAAAGGCCTTAAAATGCATCTTAGTCCTGCAAAAATGTTGAAAACTTTGGAGGCCCAAAAAAGGGGTTTACAGGCATCCTAGACCCCCTAAAGTCCAGAAAATGTTGGTTGCCCAAAAACTGTGCCAAAGAGCTCTGAATGTCCCAAAATCATTTGTAGCCAGAAAGGGGCATTAACCCACACCCTTGATGCCTGAAATTCCCAAAAATACTTTTGGCAGAAAAATGCATCCTACACCCCTGAAAGTTCAGAATATGTTAGCCGCCCAAAAAAGGCCTTAAAATGCATCTTAGGCCTGCAAAAATGTTGAAAACTTTGGAGGCCCAAAAAAGTGGTTTAGAGGCATCCTAGACCCCCTAAAGTCCAGAAAATGTTGGTTGACCAAAAACTGTGCCAGAGAGCTCTGAATGTCCCAAAATCATTTGTAGCCAGAAAGGGGCATTAACCCTCACCCTTGATGCCTGAAATTCCCAAAAATACTTTTGGCAGAAAAATGCATCCTACACACCTGAACGTTCAGAATATGTTAGCAACCCAAAAAAGGCCTTAAAATGCCTGTTATGTCTGGAAAAATGTTGAACACTTTGGAGGCCTAAAAAAGGGGTTTACAGGCATCCTAGACCCCCTAAAGTCCAGAAAATGTTGGTGGCCAAAAACTGTGCCAGAGAGCTCTGAATGTCCCAGAAACATTTGCAGCCTGAAAGGAGCATTAACCCGCAACCTAGACCACTGAAATTCCCAAAAATAATTTTGACATGAAAAATGCATCCTACACCCCTGAAAGTTCAGAATATGTTAGCAGCCCAAAAAAGGCCTTAAAATGCCTTTTAGGCCTGCAAGAATGTTGAAAATTTTGGAGGTCAAAAAAAGGGGTTTACAGGTATCCTAGACCCCCTAAAGTCCAGAAAATCTTGGTGGCCCAAAACTGTGCCAGAGAGCTCTGCATGTCCCAAAATCATTTGTAGCCTGAAAGGGGCATTAACCTGCATCCTAGACCACTGAAATTCCCAAAAATTGTTTTGGCAAGAAAAGTGCATCCTTCACACCTGACAGTTCAGAATATGTTAGCATCCCAAAAAAGACCTTAAAATGCATCTTAGGCCTGCAAAAATGTTGAAAACTTTGGAGGCCCAAAAAGGGGGTTTACAGGCATCCTAGACCCCCTAAAGTCCAGAAAATGTTGGTTGACCAAAAACTGTGCCAGAGAGCTCTGAATGTCCCAAAATCATTTGTAGCCTAAAAGGGGCATTATCCCACACCCTTGACGCCTGAAATTCCCAAAAATATTTTTGGCACAAAAATGCATCCTACACCCCTGAAAGTTCAGAATATGTTAGCAGCCCAAAAAAGGCCTTAAAATGCATCTTAGTCCTGCAAAAATGTTGAAAACTTTGGAGGCCCAAAAAAAGGGGTTTACAGGCATCCTAGACCCCCTAAAGTCCAGAAAATGTTGGTTGCCCAAAAACTGTGCCAAAGAGCTCTGAATGTCCCAAAATCATTTGTAGCCAGAAAGGGGCATTAACCCACAACCTTGATGCCTGAAATTCCCAAAAATACTTTTGGCAGAAAAATGCATCCTACACACCTGAACGTTCAGAATATGTTAGCAGCCCAAAAAAGGCCTTAAAATGCCTGTTATGTCTGGAAAAATGTTGAACACTTTGGAGGCCTAAAAAAGGGGTTTACAGGCATCCTAGACCCCCTAAAGTCCAGAAAATGTTGGTGGCCAAAAACTGTGCCAGAGAGCTCTGAATGTCCCAGAAACATTTGCAGCCTGAAAGGAGCACTAACCCGCATCCTAGACCACTGAAATTCCCAAAAATAATTTTGACATGAAAAATGCATCCTACACCCCTGAAAGTTCAGAATATGTTAGCAGCCCAAAAAAGGCCTTAAAATGCCTTTTAGGCCTGCAAGAATGTTGAAAACATTGGAGGTCAAAAAAAGGGGTTTACAGGTATCCTAGACCCCCTAAAGTCCAGAAAGTTTTGGTGGCCCAAAACTGTGCCAGAGAGCTCTGCATGTCCCAAAATCATTTGTAGCCTGAAAGGGGCATTAACCCGCATCCTAGACCACTGAAATTCCCAAAAATCGTTTTGGCAAGAAAAGTGCATCCTTCACACCTGACAGTTCAGAATATGTTAGCATCCCAAAAAAGGCCTTAAAATGCATCTTAGGCCTGCAAAAATGTTGAAAACTTTGGAGGCCCAAAAAAGGGGTTTACAGGCATCCTAGACCCCCTAAAGTCCAGAAAATGTTGGTTGACCAAAAACTGTGCCAGAGAGCTCTGAATGTCCCAAAATCATTTGTAGCCTAAAAGGGGCATTATCCCACAACCTTGACGCCTGAAATTCCCAAAAATATTTTTGGCACAAAAATGCATCCTACACCCCTGAAAGTTCAGAATATGTTAGCAGCCCAAAAAAGGCCTTAAAATGCATCTTAGTCCTGCAAAAATGTTGAAAACTTTGGAGGCCCAAAAAAGGGGTTTACAGGCATCCTAGACCCCCTAAAGTCCAGAAAATGTTGGTTGCCCAAAAACTGTGCCAAAGAGCTCTGAATGTCCCAAAATCATTTGTAGCCAGAAAGGGGCATTAACCCACACCCTTGATGCCTGAAATTCCCAAAAATACTTTTGGCAGAAAAATGCATCCTACACCCCTGAAAGTTCAGAATATGTTAGCCGCCCAAAAAAGGCCTTAAAATGCATCTTAGGCCTGCAAAAATGTTGAAAACTTTGGAGGCCCAAAAAAGGGGTTTAGAGGCATCCTAGACCCCCTAAAGTCCAGAAAATGTTGGTTGACCAAAAACTGTGCCAGAGAGCTCTGAATGTCCCAAAATCATTTGTAGCCTAAAAGGGGCATTATCCCACACCCTTGACGCCTGAAATTCCCAAAAATATTTTTGACACAAAAATGCATCCTACACACCTGAACGTTCAGAATATGTTAGCAGCCCAAAAAAGGCCTTAAAATGCCTGTTATGTCTGGAAAAATGTTGAACACTTTGGAGGCCTAAAAAAGGGGTTTACAGGCATCCTAGACCCCCTAAAGTCCAGAAAATGTTGGTGGCCAAAAACTGTGCCAGAGAGCTCTGAATGTCCCAGAAACATTTGCAGCCTGAAAGGAGCATTAACCCGCATCCTAGACCACTGAAATTCCCGAAAATAATTTTGACATGAAAAATGCATCCTACACCCCTGAAAGTTCAGAATATGTTAGCAGCCCAAAAAAGGCCTTAAAATGCCTTTTAGGCCTGCAAGAATGTTGAAAACTTTGGAGGTCAAAAAAAGGGGTTTACAGGTATCCTAGACCCCCTAAAGTCCAGAAAATGTTGGTGGCCCAAAACTGTGCCAGAGAGCTCTGCATGTCCCAAAATCATTTGTAGATTGAAAGGGGCATTAACCCGCATCCTAGACCACTGAAATTCCCAAAAATCGTTTTGGCAAGAAAAGTGCATCCTTCACACCTGACAGTTCAGAATATGTTAGCATCCCAAAAAAGACCTTAAAATGCATCTTAGGCCTGCAAAAATGTTGAAAACTTTGGAGGCCCAAAAAAGGGGTTTACAGGCATCCTAGACCCCCTAAAGTCCAGAAAATGTTGGTTGACCAAAAACTGTGCCAGAGAGCTCTGAATGTCCCAAAATCATTTGTAGCCTAAAAGGGGCATTATCCCACACCCTTGACGCCTGAAATTCCCAAAAATATTTTTGCCACAAAAATGCATCCTACACCCCTGAAAGTTCAGAATATGTTAGCAGCCCAAAAAAGGCCTTAAAATGCATCTTAGTCCTGCAAAAATGTTGAAAACTTTGGAGGCCCAAAAAAGGGGTTTACAGGCATCCTAGACCCCCTAAAGTCCAGAAAATGTTGGTTGCCCAAAAACTGTGCCAAAGAGCTCTGAATGTCCCAAAATCATTTGTAGCCAGAAAGGGGCATTAACCCACACCCTTGATGCCTGAAATTCCCAAAAATACTTTTGGCAGAAAAATGCATCCTACACCCCTGAAAGTTCAGAATATGTTAGCCGCCCAAAAAAGGCCTTAAAATGCATCTTAGGCCTGCAAAAATGTTGATACTTTGGAGGCCCAAAAAAGGGGTTTAGAGGCATCCTAGACCCCCTAAAGTCCAGAAAATGTTGGTTGACCAAAAACTGTGCCAGAGAGCTCTGAATGTCCCAAAATCATTTGTAGCCTAAAAGGGGCATTATCCCACACCCTTGACGCCTGAAATTCCCAAAAATATTTTTGACACAAAAATGCATCCTACACACCTGAACGTTCAGAATATGTTAGCAGCCCAAAAAAGGCCTTAAAATGCCTGTTATGTCTGGAAAAATGTTGAACACTTTGGAGGCCTAACAAAGGGGTTTACAGGCATCCTAGACCCCCTAAAGTCCAGAAAATGTTGGTTGACCAAAAACTGTGCCAGAGAGCTCTGAATGTCCCAAAATCATTTGTAGCCTAAAAGGGGCATTATCCCACACCCTTGACGCCTGAAATTCCCAAAAATATTTTTGACAAAAAAATGCATCCTACACACCTGAACGTTCAGAATATGTTAGCAGCCCAAAAAAGGCCTTAAAATGCCTGTTATGTCTGGAAAAATGTTGAACACTTTGGAGGCCTAAAAAAGGGGTTTACAGGCATCCTAGACCCCCTAAAGTCCAGAAAATGTTGGTGGCCAAAAACTGTGCCAGAGAGCTCTGAATGTCCCAGAAACATTTGCAGCCTGAAAGGAGCATTAACCCGCATCCTAGACCACTGAAATTCCCGAAAATAATTTTGACATGAAAAATGCATCCTACACCCCTGAAAGTTCAGAATATGTTAGCAGCCCAAAAAAGGCCTTAAAATGCCTTTTAGGCCTGCAAGAATGTTGAAAACTTTGGAGGCCCAAAAAAGGGGTTTAGAGGCATCCTAGACCCCCTAAAGTCCAGAAAATGTTGGTTGACCAAAAACTGTGCCAGAGAGCTCTGAATGTCCCAAAATCATTTGTAGCCTAAAAGGGGCATTATCCCACACCATTGACGCCTGAAATTCCCAAAAATATTTTTAGCACAAAAATGCATCCTACACCCCTGAAAGTTCAGAATATGTTAGCAGCCCAAAAAAGGCCTTAAAATGCATCTTAGTCCTGCAAAAACGTTGAAAACTTTGGAGGCCCAAAAAAGGGGTTTACAGGCATCCTAGACCCCCTAAAGTCCAGAAAATGTTGGTTGCCCAAAAACTGTGCCAAAGAGCTCTGAATGTCCCAAAATCATTTGTAACCAGAAAGGGGCATTAACCCACACCCTTGATGCCTGAAATTCCCAAAAATACTTTTGGCAGAAAAATGCATCCTACACCCCTGAAAGTTCAGAATATGTTAGCCGCCCAAAAAAGGCCTTAAAATGCATCTTAGGCCTGCAAAAATGTTGAAAACTTTGGAGGCCCAAAAAAGGGGTTTAGAGGCATCCTAGACCCCCTAAAGTCCAGAAAATGTTGGTGGCCCAAAACTGTGCCAGAGAGCTCTGCATGTCCCAAAATCATTTGTAGCCTGAAAGGGGCATTAACCCGCATCCTAGACCACTGAAATTCCCAAAAATCGTTTTGGCAAGAAAAGTGCATCCTTCACACCTGACAGTTCAGAATATGTTAGCATCCCAAAAAAGGCCTTAAAATGCATCTTAGGCCTGCAAAAATGTTGAAAACTTTGGAGGCCCAAAAAAGGGGTTTACAGGCATCCTAAACCCCCTAAAGTCCAGAAAATGTTGGTTGACCAAAAACTGTGCCAGAGAGCTCGGAATGTCCCAAAATCATTTGTAGCCTAAAAGGGGCATTATCCCACACCCTTGACGCCTGAAATTCCCAAAAATATTTTTGGCACAAAAATGCATCCTACACCCCTGAAAGTTCAGAATATGTTAGCAGCCCAAAAAAGGCCTTAAAATGCATCTTAGTCCTGCAAAAATGTTGAAAACTTTGGAGGCCCAAAAAAGGGGTTTACAGGCATCCTAGACCCCCTAAAGTCCAGAAAATGTTGGTTGCCCAAAAACTGTGCCAAAGAGCTCTGAATGTCCCAAAATCATTTGTAGCCAGAAAGGGGCATTAACCCACACCCTTGATGCCTGAAATTCCCAAAAATACTTTTGGCAGAAAAATGCATCCTACACCCCTGAAAGTTCAGAATATGTTAGCCGACCAAAAAAGGC
Source organism: Ambystoma mexicanum (assembly GCF_040938575.1). Taxonomy (NCBI): domain Eukaryota; kingdom Metazoa; phylum Chordata; class Amphibia; order Caudata; family Ambystomatidae; genus Ambystoma; species Ambystoma mexicanum. The sequence continues at coordinate 1,318,591,357 of NC_090934.1, forward strand.
CTTAAAATGCATCTTAGGCCTGCAAAAATGTTGAAAACTTTGGAGGCCCAAAAAAGGGGTTTAGAGGCATCCTAGACCCCCTAAAGTCCAGAAAATGTTGGTTGACCAAAAACTGTGCCAGAGAGCTCTGAATGTCCCAAAATCATTTGTAGCCTAAAAGGGGCATTATCCCACACCCTTGACGCCTGAAATTCCCAAAAATATTTTTGACACAAAAATGCATCCTACACACCTGAACGTTCAGAATATGTTAGCAGCCCAAAAAAGGCCTTAAAGTGCCTGTTATGTCTGGAAAAATGTTGAACACTTTGGAGGCCTAAAAAAGGGGTTTGCAGGCATCCTAGACCCCCTAAAGTCGAGAAAATGTTGGTGGCCAAAAACTGTGCCAGAGAGCTCTGAATGTCCCAGAAACATTTGCAGCCTGAAAGGAGCATTAACCCGCATCCTAGACCACTGAAATTCCCAAAAATAATTTTGACATGAAAAATGCATCCTACACCCCTGAAAGTTCAGAATATGTTAGCAGCCCAAAAAAGGCCTTAAAATGCCCTTTAGGCCTGCAAGAATGTTGAAAACTTTGGAGGTCAAAAAAAGGGGTTTACAGGTATCCTAGACCCCCTAAAGTCCAGAAAATTTTGGTGGCCCAAAACTGTGCCAGAGAGCTCTGCATGTCCCAAAATCATTTGTAGCCTGAAAGGGGCATTAACCCGCATCCTAGACCACTGAAATTCCCAAAAATCGTTTTGGCAAGAAAAGTGCATCCTTCACACCTGACAGTTCAGAATATGTTAGCATCCCAAAAAAGGCCTTAAAATGCATCTTAGGCCTGCAAAAATGTTGAAAACTTTGGAGGCCCAAAAAAGGGGTTTACAGGCATCCTAGACCCCCTAAAGTCCAGAAAATGTTGGTTGACCAAAAACTGTGCCAGAGAGCTCTGAATGTCCCAAAATCATTTGTAGCCTAAAAAGGGCATTATCCCACACCCTTGACGCCTGAAATTCCCAAAAATATTTTTGGCACAAAAATGCATCCTACACCCCTGAAAGTTCAGAATATGTTAGCAGCCCAAAAAAGGCCTTAAAATGCATCTTAGTCCTGCAAAAATGTTGAAAACTTTGGAGGCCCAAAAAAGGGGTTTACAGGCATCCTAGACCCCCTAAAGTCCAGAAAATGTTGGTTGCCCAAAAACTGTGCCAAAGAGCTCTGAATGTCCCAAAATCATTTGTAGCCAGAAAGGGGCATTAACCCACACCCTTGATGCCTGAAATTCCCAAAAATACTTTTGGCAGAAAAATGCATCCTACACACCTGAACGTTCAGAACATGTTAGCAACCCAAAAAAGGCCTTAAAATGCCTATTATGTCTCGAAAAATGTTGAACACTTTGGAGGCCTAAAAAAGGGGTTTACAGGCATCCTAAACCCCCTAAAGTCCAGAAAATGTTGGTGGCCAAAAACTGTGCCAGAGAGCTCTGAATGTCCCAGAAACATTTGCAGCCTGAAAGGAGCACTAACCCGCATCCTAGACCACTGAAATTCCCAAAAATAATTTTGACATGAAAAATGCATCCTACACCCCTGAAAGTTCAGAATATGTTAGCAGCCCAAAAAAGGCCTTAAAATGCCTTTTAGGCCTGCAAGAATGTTGAAAACTTTGGAGGTCAAAAAAATGGGTTTACAGGTATCCTAGACCCCCTAAAGTCCAGAAAATTGTGGCGGCCCAAAACTGTGCCAGAGAGCTCTGCATGTCCCAAAATCATTTGTAGCCTGAAAGGGGCATTAACCCGCATCCTAGACCACTGAAATTCCCAAAAATCGTTTTGGCAAGAAAAGTGCATCCTTCACACCTGACAGTTCAGAATATGTTAGCATCCCAAAAAAGGCCTTAAAATGCATCTTAGGCCTGCAAAAATGTTGAAAACTTTGGAGGCCCAAAAAAGGGGTTTACAGGCATCCTAGACCCCCTAAAGTCCAGAAAATGTTGGTTGACCAAAAACTGTGCCAGAGAGCTCTGAATGTCCCAAAATCATTTGTAGCCTAAAAGGGGCATTATCCCACACCCTTGACGCCTGAAATTCCCAAAAATATTTTTGGCACAAAAATGCGTCCTACACCCCTGAAAGTTCAGAATATGTTAGCAGCCCAAAAAAGGCCTTAAAATGCATCTTAGTCCTGCAAAAATGTTGAAAACTTGGGAGGCCCAAAAAAGGGGTTTACAGGCATCCAAGACCCCCTAAAGTCCAGAAAATGTTGGTTGCCCAAAAACTGTGCCAAAGAGCTCTGAATGTCCCAAAATCATTTGTAGCCAGAAAGGGGCATTAACCCACACCCTTGATGCCTGAAATTCCCAAAAATACTTTTGGCAGAAAAATGCATCCTACACCCCTGAAAGTTCAGAATATGTTAGCCGACCAAAAAAGGCCTTAAAATGCATCTTAGGCCTGCAAAAATGTTGAAAACTTTGGAGGCCCAAAAAAGGGGTTTAGAGGCATCCTAGACCCCCTAAAGTCCAGAAAATGTTGGTTGACCAAAAACTGTGCCAGAGAGCTCTGAATGTCCCAAAATCATTTGTAGCCTAAAAGGGGCATTATCCCACACCCTTGACGCCTGAAATTCCCAAAAATATTTTTGACACAAAAATGCATCCTACACACCTGAACGTTCAGAATATGTTAGCAGCCCAAAAAAGGCCTTAAAATGCCTGTTATGTCTGGAAAAATGTTGAACACTTTGGAGGCCTAAAAAAGGGGTTTGCAGGCATCCTAGACCCCCTAAAGTCGAGAAAATGTTGGTGGCCAAAAACTGTGCCAGAGAGCTCTGAATGTCCCAGAAACATTTGCAGCCTGAAAGGAGCATTAACCCGCATCCTAGACCACTGAAATTCCCAAAAATAATTTTGACATGAAAAATGCATCCTACACCCCTGAAAGTTCAGAATATGTTAGCAGCCCAAAAAAGGCCTTAAAATGCCCTTTAGGCCTGCAAGAATGTTGAAAACTTTGGAGGTCAAAAAAAGGGGTTTACAGGTATCCTAGACCCCCTAAAGTCCAGAAAATTTTGGTGGCCCAAAACTGTGCCAGAGAGCTCTGCATGTCCCAAAATCATTTGTAGCCTGAAAGGGGCATTAACCCGCATCCTAGACCACTGAAATTCCCAAAAATCGTTTTGGCAAGAAAAGTGCATCCTTCACACCTGACAGTTCAGAATATGTTAGCATCCCAAAAAAGGCCTTAAAATGCATCTTAGGCCTGCAAAAATGTTGAAAACTTTGGAGGCCCAAAAAAGGGGTTTACAGGCATCCTAGACCCCCTAAAGTCCAGAAAATGTTGGTTGACCAAAAACTGTGCCAGAGAGCTCTGAATGTCCCAAAATCATTTGTAGCCTAAAAAGGGCATTATCCCACACCCTTGACGCCTGAAATTCCCAAAAATATTTTTGGCACAAAAATGCATCCTACACCCCTGAAAGTTCAGAATATGTTAGCAGCCCAAAAAAGGCCTTAAAATGCATCTTAGTCCTGCAAAAATGTTGAAAACTTTGGAGGCCCAAAAAAGGGGTTTACAGGCATCCTAGACCCCCTAAAGTCCAGAAAATGTTGGTTGCCCAAAAACTGTGCCAAAGAGCTCTGAATGTCCCAAAATCATTTGTAGCCAGAAAGGGGCATTAACCCACACCCTTGATGCCTGAAATTCCCAAAAATACTTTTGGCAGAAAAATGCATCCTACACACCTGAACGTTCAGAACATGTTAGCAACCCAAAAAAGGCCTTAAAATGCCTATTATGTCTCGAAAAATGTTGAACACTTTGGAGGCCTAAAAAAGGGGTTTACAGGCATCCTAAACCCCCTAAAGTCCAGAAAATGTTGGTGGCCAAAAACTGTGCCAGAGAGCTCTGAATGTCCCAGAAACATTTGCAGCCTGAAAGGAGCACTAACCCGCATCCTAGACCACTGAAATTCCCAAAAATAATTTTGACATGAAAAATGCATCCTACACCCCTGAAAGTTCAGAATATGTTAGCAGCCCAAAAAAGGCCTTAAAATGCCTTTTAGGCCTGCAAGAATGTTGAAAACTTTGGAGGTCAAAAAAATGGGTTTACAGGTATCCTAGACCCCCTAAAGTCCAGAAAATTGTGGCGGCCCAAAACTGTGCCAGAGAGCTCTGCATGTCCCAAAATCATTTGTAGCCTGAAAGGGGCATTAACCCGCATCCTAGACCACTGAAATTCCCAAAAATCGTTTTGGCAAGAAAAGTGCATCCTTCACACCTGACAGTTCAGAATATGTTAGCATCCCAAAAAAGGCCTTAAAATGCATCTTAGGCCTGCAAAAATGTTGAAAACTTTGGAGGCCCAAAAAAGGGGTTTACAGGCATCCTAGACCCCCTAAAGTCCAGAAAATGTTGGTTGACCAAAAACTGTGCCAGAGAGCTCTGAATGTCCCAAAATCATTTGTAGCCTAAAAGGGGCATTATCCCACACCCTTGACGCCTGAAATTCCCAAAAATATTTTTGGCACAAAAATGCGTCCTACACCCCTGAAAGTTCAGAATATGTTAGCAGCCCAAAAAAGGCCTTAAAATGCATCTTAGTCCTGCAAAAATGTTGAAATCTTGGGAGGCCCAAAAAAGGGGTTTACAGGCATCCAAGACCCCCTAAAGTCCAGAAAATGTTGGTTGCCCAAAAACTGTGCCAAAGAGCTCTGAATGTCCCAAAATCATTTGTAGCCAGAAAGGGGCATTAACCCACACCCTTGATGCCTGAAATTCCCAAAAATACTTTTGGCAGAAAAATGCATCCTACACCCCTGAAAGTTCAGAATATGTTAGCCGCCCAAAAAAGGCCTTAAAATGCATCTTAGGCCTGCAAAAATGTTGAAAACTTTGGAGGCCCAAAAAAGGGGTTTAGAGGCATCCTAGACCCCCTAAAGTCCAGAAAATGTTGGTTGACCAAAAACTGTGCCAGAGAGCTCTGAATGTCCCAAAATAATTTGTAGCCTAAAAGGGGCATTATCCCACACCCTTGACGCCTGAAATTCCCAAAAATATTTTTGACACAAAAATGCATCCTACACACCTGAACGTTCAGAATATGTTAGCAGCCCAAAAAAGGCCTTAAAATGGCTGTTATGTCTGGAAAAATGTTGAACACTTTGGAGGCCTAAAAAAGGGGTTTACAGGCATCCTAGAACCCCTAAAGTCCAGAAAATGTTGGTGGCCAAAAACTGTGCCAGAGAGCTCTGAATGTCCCAGAAACATTTGCAGCCTGAAAGGAGCATTAACCCGCATCCTAGACCACTGAAATTCCCAAAAATAATTTTGACATGAAAAATGCATCCTACACCCCTGAAAGTTCAGAATATGTTAGCAGCCCAAAAAAGGCCTTAAAATGCCTTTTAGGCCTGCAAGAATGTTGAAAACTTTGGAGGTCAAAAAAAGGGGTTTACAGGTATCCTAGACCCCCTAAAGTCCAGAAAATTTTGGTAGCCCAAAACTGTGCCAGAGAGCTCTGCATGTCCCAAAATCATTTGTAGCCTGAAAGGGGCATTAACCCGCATCCTAGACCACTGAAATTCCCAAAAATCGTTTTTTGGCAAGAAAAGTGCATCCTTCACACCTGACAGTTCAGAATATGTTAGCATCCCAAAAAAGGCCTTAAAATGCATCTTAGGCCTGCAAAAATGTTGAAAACATTGGAGGCCCAAAAAAGGGGTTTACAGGCATCCTAGACCCCCTAAAGTCCAGAAAATGTTGGTTGACCAAAAACTGTGCCAGAGAGCTCTGAATGTCCCAAAATCATTTGTAGCCTAAAAGGGGCATTATCCCACACCCTTGACGCCTGAAATTCCCAAAAATATTTTTGGCACAAAAATGCATCCTACACCCCTGAAAGTTCAGAATATGTTAGCAGCCCAAAAAAGGCCTTAAAATGCATCTTAGTCCTGCAAAAATGTTGAAAACTTTGGAGGCCCAAAAAAGGGGTTTACAGGCATCCTAGACCCCCTAAAGTCCAGAAAATGTTGGTTGCCCAAAAACTGTGCCAAAGAGCTCTGAATGTCCCCAAATCATTTTTAGCCAGAAAGGGGCATTAACCCACACCCTTCATGCCTGAAATTCCCAAAAATACTTTTGGCAGAAAAATGCATACTACACCCCTGAAAGTTCAGAATATGTTAGCCGCCCAAAAAAGGCCTTAAAATGCATCTTAGGCCTGCAAAAATGTTGAAAACTTTGGAGGCCCAAAAAAGGGGTTTAGAGGCATCCTAAACCCCCTAAAGTCCAGAAAATGTTGGTTGACCAAAAACTGTGCCAGAGAGCTCTGAATGTCCCAAAATCATTTGTAGCCTAAAAGGGGCACTATCCCACACCCTTGACGCCTGAAATTCCCAAAAATATTTTTGACACAAAAATGCATCCTACACACCTGAACGTTCAGAATATGTTAGCAGCCCAAAAAAGGCCTTAAAATGCCTGTTATGTCTGGAAAAATGTTGAACACTTTGGAGGCCTAAAAAAGGGGTTTACAGGCATCCTAGACCCCCTAAAGTCCAGAAAATGTTGGTGGCCAAAAACTGTGCCAGAGAGCTCTGAATGTCCCAGAAACATTTGCAGCCTGAAAGGAGCATTAACCCGCATCCTAGACCACTGAAATTCCCAAAAATAACTTTGACATGAAAAATGCATCCTACACCCCTGAAAGTTCAGAATATGTTAGCAGCCCAAAAAAGGCCTAAAAATGCCTTTTAGGCCTGCAAGAATGTTGAAAACTTTGGAGGTCAAAAAAAGGGGTTTACAGGTATCCTAGACCCCCTAAAGTCCAGAAAATTTTGGTGGCCCAAAACTGTGCCAGAGAGCTCTGCATGTCCCAAAATCATTTGTAGCCTGAAAGGGGCATTAACCCGCATCCTAGACCACTGAAATTCCCAAAAATCGTTTTGGCAAGAAAAGTGCATCCTTCACACCTGACAGTTCAGAATATGTTAGCATCCCAAAAAAGGCCTTAAAATGCATCTTAGGCCTGCAAAAATGTTGAAATCTTTGGAGGCCCAAAAAAGGGGTTTACAGACATCCTAGACCCCCTAAAGTCCAGAAAATGTTGGTTGACCAAAAACTGTGCCAGAGAGCTCTGAATGTCCTAAAATCATTTGTAGCCTAAAAGGGGCATTATCCCACACCCTTGACGCCTGAAATTCCCAAAAATATTTTTGGCACAAAAATGCATCCTACACCCCTGAAAGTTCAGAATATGTTAGCAGCCCAAAAAAGGCCTTAAAATGCATCTTAGTCCTGCAAAAATGTTGAAAACTTTGGAGGCCCAAAAAAGGGGTTTACAGGCATCCTAGACCCCCTAAAGTCCAGAAAATGTTGGTTGCCCAAAAACTGTGCCAAAGAGCTCTGAATGTCCCAAAATCATTTGTAGCCAGAAAGGGGCATTAACCCACACCCTTGATGCCTGAAATTCCCAAAAATACTTTTGGCAGAAAAATGCATCCTACACCCCTGAAAGTTCAGAATATGTTAGCCGCCCAAAAAAGGCCTTAAAATGCATCTTAGGCCTGCAAAAATGTTGAAAACTTTGGAGGCCCAAAAAAGGGGTTTAGAGGCATCCTAGACCCCCTAAAGTCCAGAAAATGTTGGTTGACCAAAAACTGTGCCAGAGAGCTCTGAATGTCCCAAAATCATTTGTAGCCTAAAAGGGGCATTATCCCACACCCTTGATGCCTGAAATTTCCAAAAATATTTTTGACACAAAAATGCATCCTACACACCTGAACGTTCAGAATATGTTAGCAGCCCAAAAAAGGCCTTAAAATGCCTTTTATGTCTGGAAAAATGTTGAACACTTTGGAGGCCTAAAAAAGGGGTTTACAGGCATCCTAGACCCCCTAAAGTCCAGAAAATGTTGGTGGCCAAAAACTCTGCCGGAGAGCTCTGAATGTCCCAGAAACATTTGCAGCCTGAAAGAAGCATTAACCCGCATCCTAGACCACTGAAATTCCCAAAAATAATTTTGACATGAAAAATGCATCCTACACCCCTGAAAGTTCAGAATATGTTAGCAGCCCAAAAAAGGCCTTAAAATGCCTTTTAGGCCTGCAAGAATGTTGAAAACTTTGGAGGTCAAAAAAAGGGGTTTACAGGTATCCTAGACCCCCTAAAGTCCAGAAACTTTTGGTGGCCCAAAACTGTGCCAGAGTGCTCTGCATGTCCCAAAATCATTTGTAGCCTGAAAGGGGCATTAACCCGCATCCTAGACCACTTAAATTCCCAAAAATCGTTTTGGCAAGAAAAGTGCATCCTTCACACCTGACAGTTCAGAATATGTTAGCATCCCAAAAAAGGCCTTAAAATGCATCTTAGGCCTGCAAAAAGGTTGAAAACTTTGGAGGCCCAAAGAAGGGGTTTACAGGCATCCTAGACCCCCTAAAGTCCAGAAAATGTTGGTTGACCAAAAACTGTGCCAGAGAGCTCTGAATGTCCCAAAATCATTTGTAGCCTAAAAGGGGCATTATCCCACACCCTTGACGCCTGAAATTCCCAAAAATATTTTTGGCACAAAAATGCATCCTACACCCCTGAAAGTTCAGAATATGTTAGCAGCCCAAAAAAGGCCTTAAAATGCATCTTAGTCCTGCAAAAATGTTGAAAACTTTGGAGGCCCAAAAAAGGGGTTTACAGGCATCCTAGACCCCCTAAAGTCCAGAAAATGTTGGTTGCCCAAAAACTCTGCCAAAGAGCTCTGAATGTCCCAAAATCATTTGTAGCCAGAAAGGGGCATTAACCCACACCCTTGATGCCTGAAATTCCCAAAAATACTTTTGCCAGAAAAATGCATCCTACACCCCTGAAAGTTCAGAATATGTTAGCCGCCCAAAAAAGGCCTTAAAATGCATCTTAGGCCTGCAAAAATGTTGAAAACTTTGGAGGCCCAAAGGCCTGCAAGAATGTTGAAAACTTTGGAGGTCAAAAAAAGGGGTTTACAGGTATCCTAGACCCCCTAAAGTCCAGAAGGTTTTGGTGGCCCAAAACTGTGCCAGAGAGCTCTGCATGTCCCAAAATCATTTGTAGCCTGAAAGGGGCATTAACCCGCATCCTAGACCACTGAAATTCCCAAAAATCGTTTTGGCAAGAAAAGTGCATCCTTCACACCTGACAGTTCAGAAGATGTTAGCATCCCAAAAAAGGCCTTAAAATGCATCTTAGGCCTGCAAAAATGTTGAAAACTTTGGAGGCCCAAAAAAGGGGTTTACAGGCATCCTAGACCCCCTAAAGTCCAGAAAATGTTGGTTGACCAAAAACTGTGCCAGAGAGCTCTGAATGTCCCAAAATCATTTGTAGCCTAAAAGGGGCATTATCCCACACCCTTGACGCCTGAAATTCCCAAAAATATTTTTGGCACAAAAATGCATCCTACACCCCTGAAAGTTCAGAATATGTTAGCAGCCCAAAAAAGGCCTTAAAATGCATTTTAGTCCTGCAAAAATGTTGAAAACTTTGGAGGCCCAAAAAAGGGGTTTACAGGCATCCTAGACCCCCTAAAGTCCAGAAAATGTTGGTTGCCCAAAAACTGTGCCAAAGAGCTCTGAATGTCCCAAAATCATTTGTAGCCAGAAAAGGGCATTAACCCACACCCTTGATGCCTGAAATTCCCAAAAATACTTTTGGCAGAAAATGCATCCTACACCCCTGAAAGTTCAGAATATGTTAGCCGCCCAAAAAGGCCTTAAAATGCATCTTAGGCCTGCAAAAATGTTGAAAACTTTGGAGGCCCAAAAAAGGGGTTTACAGGCATCCTAGACCCCCTAAAGTCCAGAAAATATTGGTTGACCAAAAACTGTGCCAGAGAGCTCTGAATGTCCCAAAATCATTTGTAGCCTAAAAGGGGCATTATCCCACACCCTTGACGCCTGAAATTCCCAAAAATATTTTTGACACAAAAATGCATCCTACACACCTGAATGTTCAGAATATGTTAGCAGCCCAAAAAAGGCCTTAAAATGCCTGTTATGTCTGGAAAAATGTTGAACACTTTGGAGGCCTAAAAAAGGGGTTTACAGGCATCCTAGACCCCCTAAAGTCCAGAAAATGTTGGTGGCCAAAAACTGTGCCAGAGAGCTCTGAATGTCCCAGAAACATTTGCAGCCTGAAAGGAGCATTAACCCGCATCCTAGACCACTGAAATTCCCAAAAATAATTTTGACATGAAAAATGCATCCTACACCCCTGAAAGTTCAGAATATGTTAGCAGCCCAAAAAAGGCCTTAAAATGCCTTTTAGGCCTGCAAGAATGTTGAAAACTTTGGAGGTCAAAAAAAGGGGTTTACAGGTATCCTAGACCCCCTAAAGTCCAGAAAATTTTGGTAGCCCAAAACTGTGCCAGAGAGCTCTGCATGTCCCAAAATCATTTGTAGCCTGAAAGGGGCATTAACCCGCATCCTAGACCACTGAAATTCCCAAAAATCGTTTTTTGGCAAGAAAAGTGCATCCTTCACACCTGACAGTTCAGAATATGTTAGCATCCCAAAAAAGGCCTTAAAATGCATCTTAGGCCTGCAAAAATGTTGAAAACATTGGAGGCCCAAAAAAGGGGTTTACAGGCATCCTAGACCCCCTAAAGTCCAGAAAATGTTGGTTGACCAAAAACTGTGCCAGAGAGCTCTGAATGTCCCAAAATCATTTGTAGCCTAAAAGGGGCATTATCCCACACCCTTGACGCCTGAAATTCCCAAAAATATTTTTGGCACAAAAATGCATCCTACACCCCTGAAAGTTCAGAATATGTTAGCAGCCCAAAAAAGGCCTTAAAATGCATCTTAGTCCTGCAAAAATGTTGAAAACTTTGGAGGCCCAAAAAAGGGGTTTACAGGCATCCTAGACCCCCTAAAGTCCAGAAAATGTTGGTTGCCCAAAAACTGTGCCAAAGAGCTCTGAATGTCCCCAAATCATTTGTAGCCAGAAAGGGGCATTAACCCACACCCTTCATGCCTGAAATTCCCAAAAATACTTTTGGCAGAAAAATGCATCCTACACCCCTGAAAGTTCAGAATATGTTAGCCGCCCAAAAAAGGCCTTAAAATGCATCTTAGGCCTGCAAAAATGTTGAAAACTTTGGAGGCCCAAAAAAGGGGTTTAGAGGCATCCTAAACCCCCTAAAGTCCAGAAAATGTTGGTTGACCAAAAACTGTGCCAGAGAGCTCTGAATGTCCCAAAATCATTTGTAGCCTAAAAGGGGCACTATCCCGCACCCTTGACGCCTGAAATTCCCAAAAATATTTTTGACACAAAAATGCATCCTACACACCTGAACGTTCAGAATATGTTAGCAGCCCAAAAAAGGCCTTAAAATGCCTGTTATGTCTGGAAAAATGTTGAACACTTTGGAGGCCTAAAAAAGGGGTTTACAGGCATCCTAGACCCCCTAAAGTCCAGAAAATGTTGGTGGCCAAAAACTGTGCCAGAGAGCTCTGAATGTCCCAGAAACATTTGCAGCCTGAAAGGAGCATTAACCCGCATCCTAGACCACTGAAATTCCCAAAAATAATTTTGACATGAAAAATGCATCCTACACCCCTGAAAGTTCAGAATATGTTAGCAGCCCAAAAAAGGCCTAAAAATGCCTTTTAGGCCTGCAAGAATGTTGAAAACTTTGGAGGTCAAAAAAAGGGGTTTACAGGTATCCTAGTCCCCCTAAAGTCCAGAAAATTTTGGTGGCCCAAAACTGTGCCAGAGAGCTCTGCATGTCCCAAAATCATTTGTAGCCTGAAAGGGGCATTAACCCGCATCCTAGACCACTGAAATTCCCAAAAATCGTTTTGGCAAGAAAAGTGCATCCTTCACACCTGACAGTTCAGAATATGTTAGCATCCCAAAAAAGGCCTTAAAATGCATCTTAGGCCTGCAAAAATGTTGAAATCTTTGGAGGCCCAAAAAAGGGGTTTACAGACATCCTAGACCCCCTAAAGTCCAGAAAATGTTGGTTGACCAAAAACTGTGCCAGAGAGCTCTGAATGTCCTAAAATCATTTGTAGCCTAAAAGGGGCATTATCCCACACCCTTGACGCCTGAAATTCCCAAAAATATTTTTGGCACAAAAATGCATCCTACACCCCTGAAAGTTCAGAATATGTTAGCAGCCCAAAAAAGGCCTTAAAATGCATCTTAGTCCTGCAAAAATGTTGAAAACTTTGGAGGCCCAAAAAAGGGGTTTACAGGCATCCTAGACCCCCTAAAGTCCAGAAAATGTTGGTTGCCCAAAAACTGTGCCAAAGAGCTCTGAATGTCCCAAAATCATTTGTAGCCAGAAAGGGGCATTAACCCACACCCTTGATGCCTGAAATTCCCAAAAATACTTTTGGCAGAAAAATGCATCCTACACCCCTGAAAGTTCAGAATATGTTAGCCGCCCAAAAAAGGCCTTAAAATGCATCTTAGGCCTGCAAAAATGTTGAAAACTTTGGAGGCCCAAAAAAGGGGTTTAGAGGCATCCTAGACCCCCTAAAGTCCAGAAAATGTTGGTTGACCAAAAACTGTGCCAGAGAGCTCTGAATGTCCCAAAATCATTTGTAGCCTAAAAGGGGCATTATCCCACACCCTTGATGCCTGAAATTTCCAAAAATATTTTTGACACAAAAATGCATCCTACACACCTGAACGTTCAGAATATGTTAGCAGCCCAAAAAAGGCCTTAAAATGCCTGTTATGTCTGGAAAAATGTTGAACACTTTGGAGGCCTAAAAAAGGGGTTTACAGGCATCCTAGACCCCCTAAAGTCCAGAAAATGTTGGTGGCCAAAAACTGTGCCGGAGAGCTCTGAATGTCCCAGAAACATTTGCAGCCTGAAAGAAGCATTAACCCGCATCCTAGACCACTGAAATTCCCAAAAATAATTTTGACATGAAAAATGCATCCTACACCCCTGAAAGTTCAGAATATGTTAGCAGCCCAAAAAAGGCCTTAAAATGCCTTTTAGGCCTGCAAGAATGTTGAAAACTTTGGAGGTCAAAAAAAGGGGTTTACAGGTATCCTAGACCCCCTAAAGTCCAGAAACTTTTGGTGGCCCAAAACTGTGCCAGAGTGCTCTGCATGTCCCAAAATCATTTGTAGCCTGAAAGGGGCATTAACCCGCATCCTAGACCACTTAAATTCCCAAAAATCGTTTTGGCAAGAAAAGTGCATCCTTCACACCTGACAGTTCAGAATATGTTAGCATCCCAAAAAAGGCCTTAAAATGCATCTTAGGCCTGCAAAAAGGTTGAAAACTTTGGAGGCCCAAAGAAGGGGTTTACAGGCATCCTAGACCCCCTAAAGTCCAGAAAATGTTGGTTGACCAAAAACTGTGCCAGAGAGCTCTGAATGTCCCAAAATCATTTGTAGCCTAAAAGGGGCATTATCCCACACCCTTGACGCCTGAAATTCCCAAAAATATTTTTGGCAGAAAAATGCATCCTACACCCCTGAAAATTCAGAATATGTTAGCCGCCCAAAAAAGACCTTAAAATGCATTTTAGGCCTGCAAAAATGTTGAAAACTTTGGAGGCCCAAAGGCCTGCAAGAATGTTGAAAACTTTGGAGGTCAAAAAAAGGGGTTTACAGGTATCCTAGAACCCCTAAAGTCCAGAAAGTTTTGGTGGCCCAAAACTGTCCCAGAGAGCTCTGCATGTCCCAAAATCATTTGTAGCCTGAAAGGGGCATTAACCCGCATCCTAGACCACTGAAATTCCCAAAAATCGTTTTGGCAAGAAAAGTGCATCCTTCACACCTGACAGTTCAGAATATGTTAGCATCCCAAAAAAGGCCTTAAAATGCATCTTAGGCCTGCAAAAAGGTTGAAAACTTTGGAGGCCCAAAAAAGGGGTTTACAGGCATCCTAGACCCCCTAAAGTCCACAAAATGTTGGTTGACCAAAAACTGTGCCAGAGAGCTCTGAATGTCCCAAAATCATTTGTAGCCTAAAAGGGGCATTATCCCACACCCTTGACGCCTGAAATTCCCAAAAATATTTTTGGCACAAAAATGCATCCTACACCCCTGAAAGTTCAGAATATGTTAGCAGCCCAAAAAAGGCCTTAAAATGCATCTTAGTCCTGCAAAAATGTTGAAAACTTTGGAGGCCCAAAAAAGGGGTTTACAGGCATCCTAGACCCCCTAAAGTCCAGAAAATGTTGGTTGCCCAAAAACTGTGCCAAAGACCTCTGAATGTCCCAAAATCATTTGTTGCCAGAAAGGGGCATTAACCCACACCCTTGATGCCTGAAATTCCCAAAAATACTTTTGGCAGAAAAATGCATCCTACACACCTGAACGTTCAGAATATGTTAGCAGCCCAAAAAAGGCCTTAAAATGCCTGTTATGTCTGGAAAAATGTTGAACACTTTGGAGGCCTAAAAAAGGGGTTTACAGGCATCCTAGACCCCCTAAAGTCCAGAAAATGTTGGTGGCCAAAAACTGTGCCAGAGAGCTCTGAATGTCCCAGAAACATTTGCAGCCTGAAAGAAGCATTAACCCGCATCCTAGACCACTGAAATTCCCAAAAATAATTTTGACATGAAAAATGCATCCTACACCCCTGAAAGTTCAGAATATGTTAGCAGCCCAAAAAAGGCCTTAAAATGCCTTTTAGGCCTGCAAGAATGTTGAAAACTTTGGAGGTCAAAAAAAGGGGTTTACAGGTATCCTAGACCCCCTAAAGTCCAGAAAATTTTGGTGGCCCAAAACTGTGCCAGAGAGCTCTGCATGTCCCAAAATCATTTGTAGCCTGAAAGGGGCATTAACCCGCATCCTAGACCACTGAAATTCCCAAAAATCGTTTTTTGGCAAGAAAAGTGCATCCTTCACACCTGACAGTTCAGAATATGTTAGCATCCCAAAAAAGGCCTTAAAATGCATCTTAGGCCTGCAAAAATGTTGAAAACATTGGAGGCCCAAAAAAGGGGTTCACAGGCATCCTAGACCCCCTAAAGTCCAGAAAATGTTGGTTGACCAAAAACTGTGCCAGAGAGCTCTGAATGTCCCAAAATCATTTGTAGCCTAAAAGGGGCATTATCCCACACCCTTGACGCCTGAAATTCCCAAAAATATTTTTGGCACAAAAATGCATCCTACACCCCTGAAAGTTCAGAATATGTTAGCAGCCCAAAAAAGGCCTTAAAATGCATCTTAGTCCTGCAAAAATGTTGAAAACTTTGGAGGCCCAAAAAAGGGGTTTACAGGCATCCTAGACCCCCTAAAGTCCAGAAAATGTTGGTTGCCCAAAAACTGTGCCAAAGAGCTCTGAATGTCCCCAAATCATTTGTAGCCAGAAAGGGGCATTAACCCACACCCTTCATGCCTGAAATTCCCAAAAATACTTTTGGCAGAAAAATGCATCCTACACCCCTGAAAGTTCAGAATATGTTAGCCGCCCAAAAAAGGCCTTAAAATGCATCTTAGGCCTGCAAAAATGTTGAAAACTTTGGAGGCCCAAAAAAGGGGTTTAGAGGCATCCTAGACCCCCTAAAGTCCAGAAAATGTTGGTTGACCAAAAACTGTGCCAGAGAGCTCTGAATGTCCCAAAATCATTTGTAGCCTAAAAGGGGCATTATCCCACACCCTTGACGCCTGAAATTCCCAAAAATATTTTTGACACAAAAATGCATCCTACACACCTGAACGTTCAGAATATGTTAGCAGCCCAAAAAAGGCCTTAAAATGCCTGTTATGTCTGGAAAAATGTTGAACACTTTGGAGGCCTAAAAAAGGGGTTTACAGGCATCCTAGACCCCCTAAAGTCCAGAAAATGTTGGTGGCCAAAAACTGTGCCAGAGAGCTCTGAATGTCCCAGAAACATTTGCAGCCTGAAAGGAGCATTAACCCGCATCCTAGACCACTGAAATTCCCAAAAATAATTTTGACATGAAAAATGCATCCTACACCCCTGAAAGTTCAGAATATGTTAGCAGCCCAAAAAAGGCCTTAAAATGCCTTTTAGGCCTGCAAGAATGTTGAAAACTTTGGAGGTCAAAAAAAGGGGTTTACAGGTATCCTAGACCCCCTAAAGTCCAGAAAATTTTGGTGGCCCAAAACTGTGCCAGAGAGCTCTGCATGTCCCAAAATCATTTGTAGCCTGAAAGGGGCATTAACCCCCATCCTAGACCACTGAAATTCCCAAAAATCGTTTTGCAAGAAAAGTGCATCCTTCACACCTGACAGTTCAGAATATGTTAGCATCCCAAAAAAGGCCTTAAAATGCATCTTAGGCCTGCAAAAATGTTGAAATCTTTGGAGGCCCAAAAAAGGGGTTTACAGGCATCCTAGACCCCCTAAAGTCCAGAAAATGTTGGTTGACCAAAAACTGTGCCAGAGAGCTCTGAATGTCCCAAAATCATTTGTAGCCTAAAAGGGGCATTATCCGACACCCTTGACGCCTGAAATTCCCAAAAATATTTTTGGCACAAAAATGCATCCTACACCCCTGAAAGTTCAGAATATGTTAGCAGCCCAAAAAAGGCCTTAAAATGCATCTTAGTCCTGCAAAAATGTTGAAAACTTTGGAGGCCCAAAAAAGGGGTTTACAGGCATCCTAGACCCCCTAAAGTCCAGAAAATGTTGGTTGCCCAAAAACTGTGCCAAAGAGCTCTGAATGTCCCAAAATCATTAGTAGCCAGAAAGGGGCATTAACCCACACCCTTGATGCCTGAAATTCCCAAAAATACTTTTGGCAGAAAAATGCATCCTACACCCCTGAAAGTTCAGAATATGTTAGCCGCCCAAAAAAGGCCTTAAAATGCATCTTAGGCCTGCAAAAATGTTGAAAACTTTGGAGGCCCAAAAAAGGGGTTTAGAGGCATCCTAAACCCCCTAAAGTCCAGAAAATGTTGGTTGACCAAAAACTGTGCCAGAGAGCTCTGAATGTCCCAAAATCATTTGTAGCCTAAAAGGGGCACTATCCCACACCCTTGACGCCTGAAATTCCCAAAAATATTTTTGACACAAAAATGCATCCTACACACCTGAACGTTCAGAATATGTTAGCAGCCCAAAAAAGGCCTTAAAATGCCTGTTATGTCTGGAAAAATGTTGAACACTTTGGAGGCCTAAAAAAGGGGTTTACAGGCATCCTAGACCCCCTAAAGTCCAGAAAATGTTGGTGGCCAAAAACTGTGCCAGAGAGCTCTGAATGTCCCAGAAACATTTGCAGCCTGAAAGGAGCATTAACCCGCATCCTAGACCACTGAAATTCCCAAAAATAATTTTGACATGAAAAATGCATCCTACACCCCTGAAAGTTCAGAATATGTTAGCAGCCCAAAAAAGGCCTTAAAATGCCTTTTAGGCCTGCAAGAATGTTGAAAACTTTGGAGGTCAAAAAAAGGGGTTTACAGGTATCCTAGACCCCCTAAAGTCCAGAAACTTTTGGTGGCCCAAAACTGTGCCAGAGTGCTCTGCATGTCCCAAAATCATTTGTAGCCTGAAAGGGGCATTAACCCGCATCCTAGACCACTTAAATTCCCAAAAATCGTTTTGGCAAGAAAAGTGCATCCTTCACACCTGACAGTTCAGAATATGTTAGCATCCCAAAAAAGGCCTTAAAATGCATCTTAGGCCTGCAAAAAGGTTGAAAACTTTGGAGGCCCAAAGAAGGGGTTTACAGGCATCCTAGACCCCCTAAAGTCCAGAAAATGTTGGTTGACCAAAAACTGTGCCAGAGAGCTCTGAATGTCCCAAAATCATTTGTAGCCTAAAAGGGGCATTATCCCACACCCTTGACGCCTGAAATTCCCAAAAATATTTTTGGCACAAAAATGCATCCTACACCCCTGAAAGTTCAGAATATGTTAGCAGCCCAAAAAAGGCCTTAAAATGCATCTTAGGCCTGCAAAAATGTTGAAAACTTTGGAGGCCCAAAAAAGGGGTTTACAGGCATCCTAGACCCCCTAAAGTCCAGAAAATGTTGGTTGCCCAAAAACACTGCCAAAGAGCTCTGAATGTCCCAAAATCATTTGTAGCCAGAAAGGGGCATTAACCCACACCCTTGATGCCTGAAATTCCCAAAAATACTTTTGCCAGAAAAATGCATCCTACACCCCTGAAAGTTCAGAATATGTTAGCCGCCCAAAAAAGACCTTAAAATGCATTTTAGGCCTGCAAAAATGTTGAAAACTTTGGAGGCCCAAAGGCCTGCAAGAATGTTGAAAACTTTGGAGGTCAAAAAAAGGGGTTTACAGGTATCCTAGAACCCCTAAAGTCCAGAAAGTTTTGGTGGCCCAAAACTGTCCCAGAGAGCTCTGCATGTCCCAAAATCATTTGTAGCCTGAAAGGGGCATTAACCCGCATCCTAGACCACTGAAATTCCCAAAAATCGTTTTGGCAAGAAAAGTGCATCCTTCACACCTGACAGTTCAGAATATGTTAGCATCCCAAAAAAGGCCTTAAAATGCATCTTAGGCCTGCAAAAAGGTTGAAAACTTTGGAGGCCCAAAAAAGGGGTTTACAGGCATCCTAGACCCCCTAAAGTCCACAAAATGTTGGTTGACCAAAAACTGTGCCAGAGAGCTCTGAATGTCCCAAAATCATTTGTAGCCTAAAAGGGGCATTATCCCACACCCTTGACGCCTGAAATTCCCAAAAATATTTTTGGCACAAAAATGCATCCTACACCCCTGAAAGTTCAGAATATGTTAGCAGCCCAAAAAAGGCCTTAAAATGCATCTTAGTCCTGCAAAAATGTTGAAAACTTTGGAGGCCCAAAAAAGGGGTTTACAGGCATCCTAGACCCCCTAAAGTCCAGAAAATGTTGGTTGCCCAAAAACTGTGCCAAAGACCTCTGAATGTCCCAAAATCATTTGTTGCCAGAAAGGGGCATTAACCCACACCCTTGATGCCTGAAATTCCCAAAAATACTTTTGGCAGAAAAATGCATCCTACACACCTGAACGTTCAGAATATGTTAGCAGCCCAAAAAAGGCCTTAAAATGCCTGTTATGTCTGGAAAAATGTTGAACACTTTGGAGGCCTAAAAAAGGGGTTTACAGGCATCCTAGACCCCCTAAAGTCCAGAAAATGTTGGTGGCCAAAAACTGTGCCAGAGAGCTCTGAATGTCCCAGAAACATTTGCAGCCTGAAAGAAGCATTAACCCGCATCCTAGACCACTGAAATTCCCAAAAATAATTTTGACATGAAAAATGCATCCTACACCCCTGAAAGTTCAGAATATGTTAGCAGCCCAAAAAAGGCCTTAAAATGCCTTTTAGGCCTGCAAGAATGTTGAAAACTTTGGAGGTCAAAAAAAGGGGTTTACAGGTATCCTAGACCCCCTAAAGTCCAGAAAATTTTGGTGGCCCAAAACTGTGCCAGAGAGCTCTGCATGTCCCAAAATCATTTGTAGCCTGAAAGGGGCATTAACCCGCATCCTAGACCACTGAAATTCCCAAAAATCGTTTTTTGGCAAGAAAAGTGCATCCTTCACACCTGACAGTTCAGAATATGTTAGCATCCCAAAAAAGGCCTTAAAATGCATCTTAGGCCTGCAAAAATGTTGAAAACATTGGAGGCCCAAAAAAGGGGTTCACAGGCATCCTAGACCCCCTAAAGTCCAGAAAATGTTGGTTGACCAAAAACTGTGCCAGAGAGCTCTGAATGTCCCAAAATCATTTGTAGCCTAAAAGGGGCATTATCCCACACCCTTGACGCCTGAAATTCCCAAAAATATTTTTGGCACAAAAATGCATCCTACACCCCTGAAAGTTCAGAATATGTTAGCAGCCCAAAAAAGGCCTTAAAATGCATCTTAGTCCTGCAAAAATGTTGAAAACTTTGGAGGCCCAAAAAAGGGGTTTACAGGCATCCTAGACCCCCTAAAGTCCAGAAAATGTTGGTTGCCCAAAAACTGTGCCAAAGAGCTCTGAATGTCCCCAAATCATTTGTAGCCAGAAAGGGGCATTAACCCACACCCTTCATGCCTGAAATTCCCAAAAATACTTTTGGCAGAAAAATGCATCCTACACCCCTGAAAGTTCAGAATATGTTAGCCGCCCAAAAAAGGCCTTAAAATGCATCTTAGGCCTGCAAAAATGTTGAAAACTTTGGAGGCCCAAAAAAGGGGTTTAGAGGCATCCTAGACCCCCTAAAGTCCAGAAAATGTTGGTTGACCAAAAACTGTGCCAGAGAGCTCTGAATGTCCCAAAATCATTTGTAGCCTAAAAGGGGCATTATCCCACACCCTTGACGCCTGAAATTCCCAAAAATATTTTTGACACAAAAATGCATCCTACACACCTGAACGTTCAGAATATGTTAGCAGCCCAAAAAAGGCCTTAAAATGCCTGTTATGTCTGGAAAAATGTTGAACACTTTGGAGGCCTAAAAAAGGGGTTTACAGGCATCCTAGACCCCCTAAAGTCCAGAAAATGTTGGTGGCCAAAAACTGTGCCAGAGAGCTCTGAATGTCCCAGAAACATTTGCAGCCTGAAAGGAGCATTAACCCGCATCCTAGACCACTGAAATTCCCAAAAATAATTTTGACATGAAAAATGCATCCTACACCCCTGAAAGTTCAGAATATGTTAGCAGCCCAAAAAAGGCCTTAAAATGCCTTTTAGGCCTGCAAGAATGTTGAAAACTTTGGAGGTCAAAAAAAGGGGTTTACAGGTATCCTAGACCCCCTAAAGTCCAGAAAATTTTGGTGGCCCAAAACTGTGCCAGAGAGCTCTGCATGTCCCAAAATCATTTGTAGCCTGAAAGGGGCATTAACCCCCATCCTAGACCACTGAAATTCCCAAAAATCGTTTTGCAAGAAAAGTGCATCCTTCACACCTGACAGTTCAGAATATGTTAGCATCCCAAAAAAGGCCTTAAAATGCATCTTAGGCCTGCAAAAATGTTGAAATCTTTGGAGGCCCAAAAAAGGGGTTTACAGGCATCCTAGACCCCCTAAAGTCCAGAAAATGTTGGTTGACCAAAAACTGTGCCAGAGAGCTCTGAATGTCCCAAAATCATTTGTAGCCTAAAAGGGGCATTATCCGACACCCTTGACGCCTGAAATTCCCAAAAATATTTTTGGCACAAAAATGCATCCTACACCCCTGAAAGTTCAGAATATGTTAGCAGCCCAAAAAAGGCCTTAAAATGCATCTTAGTCCTGCAAAAATGTTGAAAACTTTGGAGGCCCAAAAAAGGGGTTTACAGGCATCCTAGACCCCCTAAAGTCCAGAAAATGTTGGTTGCCCAAAAACTGTGCCAAAGAGCTCTGAATGTCCCAAAATCATTAGTAGCCAGAAAGGGGCATTAACCCACACCCTTGATGCCTGAAATTCCCAAAAATACTTTTGGCAGAAAAATGCATCCTACACCCCTGAAAGTTCAGAATATGTTAGCCGCCCAAAAAAGGCCTTAAAATGCATCTTAGGCCTGCAAAAATGTTGAAAACTTTGGAGGCCCAAAAAAGGGGTTTAGAGGCATCCTAGACCCCCTAAAGTCCAGAAAATGTTGGTTGACCAAAAACTGTGCCAGAGAGCTCTGAATGTCCCAAAATCATTTGTAGCCTAAAAGGGGCATTATCCCACACCCTTGATGCCTGAAATTCCCAAAAATATTTTTGACACAAAAATGCATCCTACACACCTGAACGTTCAGAATATGTTAGCAGCCCAAAAAAGGCCTTAAAATGCCTGTTATGTCTGGAAAAATGTTGAACACTTTGGTGGCCTAAAAAAGGGGTTTACAGGCATCCTAGACCCCCTAAAGTCCAGAAAATGTTGGTGGCCAAAAACTGTGCCAGAGAGCTCTGAATGTCCCAGAAACATTTGCAGCCTGAAAGAAGCATTAACCCGCATCCTAGACCACTGAAATTCCCAAAAATAATTTTGACATGAAAAATGCATCCTACACCCCTGAAAGTTCAGAATATGTTAGCAGCCCAAAAAAGGCCTTAAAATGCCTTTTAGGCCTGCAAGAATGTTGAAAACTTTGGAGGTCAAAAAAAGGGGTTTACAGGTATCCTAGACCCCCTAAAGTCCAGAAACTTTTGGTGGCCCAAAACTGTGCCAGAGAGCTCTGCATGTCCCAAAATCATTTGTAGCCTGAAAGGGGCATTAACCCGCATCCTAGACCACTTAAATTCCCAAAAATCGTTTTGGCAAGAAAAGTGCATCCTTCACACCTGACAGTTCAGAATATGTTAGCATCCCAAAAAAGGCCTTAAAATGCATCTTAGGCCTGCAAAAAGGTTGAAAACTTTGGAGGCCCAAAAAAGGGGTTTACAGGCATCCTAGACCCCCTAAAGTCCAGAAAATGTTGGTTGACCAAAAACTGTGCCAGAGAGCTCTGAATGTCCCAAAATCATTTGTAGCCTAAAAGGGGCATTATCCCACACCCTTGACGCCTGAAATTCCCAAAAATATTTTTGGCACAAAAATGCATCCTACACCCCTGAAAGTTCAGAATATGTTAGCAGCCCAAAAAAGGCCTTAAAATGCATCTTAGTCCTGCAAAAATGTTGAAAACTTTGGAGGCCCAAAAAAGGGGTTTACAGGCATCCTAGACCCCCTAAAGTCCAGAAAATGTTGGTTGCCCACAAACTGTGCCAAAGAGCTCTGCATGTCCCAAAATCATTTGTAGCCAGAAAGGGGCATTAACCCACACCCTTGATGCCTGAAATTCCCAAAAATACTTTTGGCAGAAAAATGCATCCTACACCCCTGAAAGTTCAGAATATGTTAGCCGCCCAAAAAAGGCCTTAAAATGCACCTTACGCCTGCAAAAATGTTGAAAACTTTGGAGGCCCAAAGGCCTGCAAGAATGTTGAAAACTTTGGAGGTCAAAAAAAGGGGTTTACAGGTATCCTAGACCCCCTAAAGTCCAGAAAATTTTGGTGGCCCAAAACTGTGCCAGAGAGCTCTGCATGTCCCAAAATCATTTGTAGCCTGAAAGGGGCATTAACCCGCATCCTAGACCACTGAAATTCCCAAAAATCGTTTTGGCAAGAAAAGTGCATCCTTCACACCTGACAGTTCAGAATATGTTAGCATCCCAAAAAAGGCCTTAAAATGCATCTTAGGCCTGCAAAAAGGTTGAAAACTTTGGAGGCCCAAAAAAGGGGTTTACAGGCATCCTAGACCCCCTAAAGTCCAGAAAATGTTGGTTGACCAAAAACTGTGCCAGAGAGCTCTGAATGTCCCAAAATCATTTGTAGCCTAAAAGGGGCATTATCCAACACCCTTGACGCCTGAAATTTCCAAAAAAAATTTTGGCACAAAAATGCATCCTACACCCCTGAAAGTTCAGAATATGTTTGCAGCCCAAAAAAGGCCTTAAAATGCATCTTAGTCCTGCAAAAATGTTGAAAAATTTGGAGGCCCAAAAAAGGGGTTTACAGGCATCCTAGACCCCCTAAAGTCCAGAAAATGTTGGTTGCCCAAAAACTGTGCCAAAGAGCTCTGAATGTCCCAAAATCATTTGTAGCCAGAAAGGGGCATTGACCCACACCCTTGATGCCTGAAATTCCCAAAAATAATTTTGGCAGAAAAATGCATCCTACACCCCTGAAAGTTCAGAATATGTTAGCTGCCAAAAAAAGGCCTTAAAATGCATCTTAGGCCTGCAAAAATGTTGAAAACTTTGGAGGCCCAAAGGC
The DNA here is from genome assembly GCF_040938575.1 of Ambystoma mexicanum. Classification (NCBI taxonomy): domain Eukaryota; kingdom Metazoa; phylum Chordata; class Amphibia; order Caudata; family Ambystomatidae; genus Ambystoma; species Ambystoma mexicanum. Next base: position 1,318,614,963 of record NC_090934.1, read on the forward strand.
CTGCAAGAATGTTGAAAACTTTGGAGGTCAAAAAAAGGGGTTTACAGGTATCCTAGACCCCCTAAAGTCCAGAAAGTTTTGGTGGCCCAAAACTGTGCCAGAGAGCTCTGCATGTCCCAAAATCATTTGTAGCCTGAAAGGGGCATTAACCCGCATCCTAGACCACTGAAATTCCCAAAAATCGTTTTGGCAAGAAAAGTGCATCCTTCACACCTGACAGTTCAGAATATGTTAGCATCCCAAAAAAGGCCTTAAAATGCATCTTAGGCCTGCAAAAAGGTTGAAAACTTTGGAGGCCCAAAAAAGGGGTTTACAGGCATCCTAGACCCCCTAAAGTCCACAAAATGTTGGTTGACCAAAAACTGTGCCAGAGAGCTCTGAATGTCCCAAAATCATTTGTAGTCTAAAAGGGGCATTATCCCACACCCTTGACGCCTGAAATTCCCAAAAATATTTTTGGCACAAAAATGCATCCTACACCCCTGAAAGTTCAGAATATGTTAGCAGCCCAAAAAAGGCCTTAAAATGCATCTTAGTCCTGCAAAAATGTTGAAAACTTTGGAGGCCCAAAAAAGGGGTTTACAGGCATCCTAGACCCCCTAAAGTCCAGAAAATGTTGGTTGCCCAAAAACTGTGCCAAAGAGCTCTGAATGTCCCCAAATCATTTGTAGCCAGAAAGGGGCATTAACCCACACCCTTCATGCCTGAAATTCCCAAAAATACTTTTGGCAGAAAAATGCATCCTACACCCCTGAAAGTTCAGAATATGTTAGCCGCCCAAAAAAGGCCTTAAAATGCATCTTAGGCCTGCAAAAATGTTGAAAACTTTGGAGGCCCAAAAAAGGGGTTTAGAGGCATCCTAGACCCCCTAAAGTCCAGAAAATGTTGGTTGACCAAAAACTGTGCCAGAGAGCTCTGAATGTCCCAAAATCATTTGTAGCCTAAAAGGGGCATTATCCCACACCCTTGACGCCTGAAATTCCCAAAAATATTTTTGACACAAAAATGCATCCTACACACCTGAACGTTCAGAATATGTTAGCAGCCCAAAAAAGGCCTTAAAATGCCTGTTATGTCTGGAAAAATGTTGAACACTTTGGAGGCCTAAAAAAGGGGTTTACAGGCATCCTAGACCCCCTAAAGTCCAGAAAATGTTGGTGGCCAAAAACTGTGCCAGAGAGCTCTGAATGTCCCAGAAACATTTGCAGCCTGAAAGGAGCATTAACCCGCATCCTAGACCACTGAAATTCCCAAAAATAATTTTGACATGAAAAATGCATCCTACACCCCTGAAAGTTCAGAATATGTTAGCAGCCCAAAAAAGGCCTTAAAATGCCTTTTAGGCCTGCAAGAATGTTGAAAACTTTGGAGGTCAAAAAAAGGGGTTTACAGGTATCCTAGACCCCCTAAAGTCCAGAAAATTTTGGTGGCCCAAAACTGTGCCAGAGAGCTCTGCATGTCCCAAAATCATTTGTAGCCTGAAAGGGGCATTAACCCCCATCCTAGACCACTGAAATTCCCAAAAATCGTTTTGCAAGAAAAGTGCATCCTTCACACCTGACAGTTCAGAATATGTTAGCATCCCAAAAAAGGCCTTAAAATGCATCTTAGGCCTGCAAAAATGTTGAAATCTTTGGAGGCCCAAAAAAGGGGTTTACAGGCATCCTAGACCCCCTAAAGTCCAGAAAATGTTGGTTGACCAAAAACTGTGCCAGAGAGCTCTGAATGTCCCAAAATCATTTGTAGCCTAAAAGGGGCATTATCCGACACCCTTGACGCCTGAAATTCCCAAAAATATTTTTGGCACAAAAATGCATCCTACACCCCTGAAAGTTCAGAATATGTTAGCAGCCCAAAAAAGGCCTTAAAATGCATCTTAGTCCTGCAAAAATGTTGAAAACTTTGGAGGCCCAAAAAAGGGGTTTACAGGCATCCTAGACCCCCTAAAGTCCAGAAAATGTTGGTTGCCCAAAAACTGTGCCAAAGAGCTCTGAATGTCCCAAAATCATTAGTAGCCAGAAAGGGGCATTAACCCACACCCTTGATGCCTGAAATTCCCAAAAATACTTTTGGCAGAAAAATGCATCCTACACCCCTGAAAGTTCAGAATATGTTAGCCGCCCAAAAAAGGCCTTAAAATGCATCTTAGGCCTGCAAAAATGTTGAAAACTTTGGAGGCCCAAAAAAGGGGTTTAGAGGCATCCTAGACCCCCTAAAGTCCAGAAAATGTTGGTTGACCAAAAACTGTGCCAGAGAGCTCTGAATGTCCCAAAATCATTTGTAGCCTAAAAGGGGCATTATCCCACACCCTTGATGCCTGAAATTCCCAAAAATATTTTTGACACAAAAATGCATCCTACACACCTGAACGTTCAGAATATGTTAGCAGCCCAAAAAAGGCCTTAAAATGCCTGTTATGTCTGGAAAAATGTTGAACACTTTGGTGGCCTAAAAAAGGGGTTTACAGGCATCCTAGACCCCCTAAAGTCCAGAAAATGTTGGTGGCCAAAAACTGTGCCAGAGAGCTCTGAATGTCCCAGAAACATTTGCAGCCTGAAAGAAGCATTAACCCGCATCCTAGACCACTGAAATTCCCAAAAATAATTTTGACATGAAAAATGCATCCTACACCCCTGAAAGTTCAGAATATGTTAGCAGCCCAAAAAAGGCCTTAAAATGCCTTTTAGGCCTGCAAGAATGTTGAAAACTTTGGAGGTCAAAAAAAGGGGTTTACAGGTATCCTAGACCCCCTAAAGTCCAGAAACTTTTGGTGGCCCAAAACTGTGCCAGAGAGCTCTGCATGTCCCAAAATCATTTGTAGCCTGAAAGGGGCATTAACCCGCATCCTAGACCACTTAAATTCCCAAAAATCGTTTTGGCAAGAAAAGTGCATCCTTCACACCTGACAGTTCAGAATATGTTAGCATCCCAAAAAAGGCCTTAAAATGCATCTTAGGCCTGCAAAAAGGTTGAAAACTTTGGAGGCCCAAAAAAGGGGTTTACAGGCATCCTAGACCCCCTAAAGTCCAGAAAATGTTGGTTGACCAAAAACTGTGCCAGAGAGCTCTGAATGTCCCAAAATCATTTGTAGCCTAAAAGGGGCATTATCCCACACCCTTGACGCCTGAAATTCCCAAAAATATTTTTGGCACAAAAATGCATCCTACACCCCTGAAAGTTCAGAATATGTTAGCAGCCCAAAAAAGGCCTTAAAATGCATCTTAGTCCTGCAAAAATGTTGAAAACTTTGGAGGCCCAAAAAAGGGGTTTACAGGCATCCTAGACCCCCTAAAGTCCAGAAAATGTTGGTTGCCCACAAACTGTGCCAAAGAGCTCTGCATGTCCCAAAATCATTTGTAGCCAGAAAGGGGCATTAACCCACACCCTTGATGCCTGAAATTCCCAAAAATACTTTTGGCAGAAAAATGCATCCTACACCCCTGAAAGTTCAGAATATGTTAGCCGCCCAAAAAAGGCCTTAAAATGCACCTTACGCCTGCAAAAATGTTGAAAACTTTGGAGGCCCAAAGGCCTGCAAGAATGTTGAAAACTTTGGAGGTCAAAAAAAGGGGTTTACAGGTATCCTAGACCCCCTAAAGTCCAGAAAATTTTGGTGGCCCAAAACTGTGCCAGAGAGCTCTGCATGTCCCAAAATCATTTGTAGCCTGAAAGGGGCATTAACCCGCATCCTAGACCACTGAAATTCCCAAAAATCGTTTTGGCAAGAAAAGTGCATCCTTCACACCTGACAGTTCAGAATATGTTAGCATCCCAAAAAAGGCCTTAAAATGCATCTTAGGCCTGCAAAAAGGTTGAAAACTTTGGAGGCCCAAAAAAGGGGTTTACAGGCATCCTAGACCCCCTAAAGTCCAGAAAATGTTGGTTGACCAAAAACTGTGCCAGAGAGCTCTGAATGTCCCAAAATCATTTGTAGCCTAAAAGGGGCATTATCCAACACCCTTGACGCCTGAAATTTCCAAAAAAAATTTTGGCACAAAAATGCATCCTACACCCCTGAAAGTTCAGAATATGTTTGCAGCCCAAAAAAGGCCTTAAAATGCATCTTAGTCCTGCAAAAATGTTGAAAAATTTGGAGGCCCAAAAAAGGGGTTTACAGGCATCCTAGACCCCCTAAAGTCCAGAAAATGTTGGTTGCCCAAAAACTGTGCCAAAGAGCTCTGAATGTCCCAAAATCATTTGTAGCCAGAAAGGGGCATTGACCCACACCCTTGATGCCTGAAATTCCCAAAAATAATTTTGGCAGAAAAATGCATCCTACACCCCTGAAAGTTCAGAATATGTTAGCTGCCAAAAAAAGGCCTTAAAATGCATCTTAGGCCTGCAAAAATGTTGAAAACTTTGGAGGCCCAAAGGCCTGCAAGAATGTTGAAAACTTTGGAGGTCAAAAAAAGGGGTTTACAGGTATCCTAGACCCCCTAAAGTCCAGAAAGTTTTGGTGGCCCAAAACTGTGCCAGAGAGCTCTGCATGTCCCAAAATCATTTGTAGCCTGAAAGGGGCATTAACCCGCATCCTAGACCACTGAAATTCCCAAAAATCGTTTTGGCAAGAAAAGTGCATCCTTCACACCTGACAGTTCAGAATATGTTAGCATCCCAAAAAAGGCCTTAAAATGCATCTTAGGCCTGCAAAAAGGTTGAAAACTTTGGAGGCCCAAAAAAGGGGTTTACAGGCATCCTAGACCCCCTAAAGTCCACAAAATGTTGGTTGACCAAAAACTGTGCCAGAGAGCTCTGAATGTCCCAAAATCATTTGTAGCCTAAAAGGGGCATTATCCCACACCCTTGACGCCTGAAATTCCCAAAAATATTTTTGGCACAAAAATGCATCCTACACCCCTGAAAGTTCAGAATATGTTAGCAGCCCAAAAAAGGCCTTAAAATGCATCTTAGTCCTGCAAAAATGTTGAAAACTTTGGAGGCCCAAAAAAGGGGTTTACAGGCATCCTAGACCCCCTAAAGTCCAGAAAATGTTGGTTGCCCAAAAACTGTGCCAAAGAGCTCTGAATGTCCCAAAATCATTTGTAGCCAGAAAGGGGCATTAACCCACACCCTTGATGCCTGAAATTCCCAAAAATACTTTTGGCAGAAAAATGCATCCTACACCCCTGAAAGTTCAGAATATGTTAGCCGCCCAAAAAAGGCCTTAAAATGCATCTTAGGCCTGCAAAAATGTTGAAAACTTTGGAGGCCCAAAAAAGGGGTTTAGAGGCATCCTAGACCCCCTAAAGTCCAGAAAATGTTGGTTGACCAAAAACTGTGCCAGAGAGCTCTGAATGTCCCAAAATCATTTGTAGCCTAAAAGGGGCATTATCCCACACCCTTGATGCCTGAAATTCCCAAAAATATTTTTGACACAAAAATGCATCCTACACACCTGAACGTTCAGAATATGTTAGCAGCCCAAAAAAGGCCTTAAAATGCCTGTTATGTCTGGAAAAATGTTGAACACTTTGGAGGCCTAAAAAAGGGGTTTACAGGCATCCTAGACCCCCTAAAGTCCAGAAAATGTTGGTGGCCAAAAACTGTGCCAGAGAGCTCTGAATGTCCCAGAAACATTTGCAGCCTGAAAGAAGCATTAACCCGCATCCTAGACCACTGAAATTCCCAAAAATAATTTTGACATGAAAAATGCATCCTACACCCCTGAAAGTTCAGAATATGTTAGCAGCCCAAAAAAGGCCTTAAAATGCCTTTTAGGCCTGCAAGAATGTTGAAAACTTTGGAGGTCAAAAAAAGGGGTTTACAGGTATCCTAGACCCCCTAAAGTCCAGAAACTTTTGGTGGCCAAAACTGTGCCAGAGAGCTCTCCATGTCCCAAAATCATTTGTAGCCTGAAAGGGGCATTAACCCGCATCCTAGACCACTTAAATTCCCAAAAATCGTTTTGGCAAGAAAAGTGCATCCTTCACACCTGACAGTTCAGAATATGTTAGCATCCCAAAAAAGGCCTTAAAATGCATCTTAGGCCTGCAAAAAGGTTGAAAACTTTGGAGGCCCAAAAAAGGGGTTTACAGGCATCCTAGACCCCCTAAAGTCCAGAAAATGTTGGTTGACCAAAAACTGTGCCAGAGAGCTCTGAATGTCCCAAAATCATTTGTAGCCTAAAAGGGGCATTATCCCACACCCTTGACGCCTGAAATTCCCAAAAATATTTTTGGAACAAAAATGCATCCTACACCCCTGAAAGTTCAGAATATGTTAGCAGCCCAAAAAAGGCCTTAAAATGCATCTTAGTCCTGCAAAAATGTTGAAAACTTTGGAGGCCCAAAAAAGGGGTTTACAGGCATCCTAGACCCCCTAAAGTCCAGAAAATGTTGGTTGCCCAAAAACTGTGCCAAAGAGCTCTGAATGTCCTAAAATCATCTGTAGCCAGAAAGGGGCATTAACCCACACCCTTGATGCCTGAAATTCCCAAAAATACTTTTGGCAGAAAAATGCATCCTACACCCCTGAAAGTTCAGAATATGTTAGCCGCCCAAAAAAGGCCTTAAAATGCATCTTAGGCCTGCAAAAATGTTGAAAACTTTGGAGGCCCAAAAAAGGGGTTTAGAGGCATCCTAGACCCCCTAAAGTCCAGAAAATGTTGGTTGATCAAAAACTGTGCCAGAGAGCTCTGAATGTCCCAAAATCATTTGTAGCCAAAAGGGGCATTATCCCACACCCTTGACGCCTGAAATTCCCAAAAATATTTTTGACACAAAAATGCATCCCACACACCTGAACGTTCAGAATATGTTAGCAGCCCAAAAAAGGCCTTAAAATGCCTGTTATGTCTGGAAAAATGTTGAACACTTTGGAGGCCTAAAAAAGGGGTTTACAGGCATCCTAGACCCCCTAAAGTCCAGAAAATGTTGGTGGCCAAAAACTGTGCCAGAGAGCTCTGAATGTCCCAGAAACATTTGCAGCCTGAAAGGAGCATTAACCCGCATCCTAGACCACTGAAATTCCCAAAAATAATTTTGACATGAAAAATGCATCCTACACCCCTGAAAGTTCAGAATATGTTAGCAGCCCAAAAAAGGCCTTAAAATGCCTTTTAGGCCTGCAAGAATGTTGAAAACTTTGGAGGTCAAAAAAAGGGGTTTACAGGTATCCTAGACCCCCTAAAGTCCAGAAAATTTTGGTGGCCCAAAACTGTGCCAGAGAGCTCTGCATGTCCCAAAATCATTTGTAGCCTGAAAGGGGCATTAACCCGCATCCTAGACCACTGTAATTCCCAAAAATCATTTTGGCAAGAAAAGTGCATCCTTCACACCTGACAGTTCAGAATATGTTAGCATCCCAAAAAAGGCCTTAAAATGCATCTTAGGCCTGCAAAAATGTTGAAATCTTTGGAGGCCCAAAAAAGGGGTTTACAGGCATCCTAGACCCCCTAAAGTCCAGAAAATGTTGGTTGACCAAAAACTGTGCCAGAGAGCTCTGAATGTCCCAAAATCATTTGTAGCCTAAAAGGGGCATTATCCCACACCCTTGACGCCTGAAATTCCCAAAAATATTTTTGGCACAAAAATGCATCCTACACCCCTGAAAGTTCAGAATATGTTAGCAGCCCAAAAAAGGCCTTAAAATGCATCTTAGTCCTGCAAAAATGTTGAAAACTTTGGAGGCCCAAAAAAGGGGTTTACAGGCATCCTAGACCCCCTCAAGTCCAGAAAATGTTGGTTGCCCAAAAACTGTGCCAAAGAGCTCTGAATGTCCTAAAATCATTTGTAGCCAGAAAGGGGCATTAACCCACACCCTTGATGCCTGAAATTCCCAAAAATACTTTTGGCAGAAAAATGCATCCTACACCCCTGAAAGTTCAGAATATGTTAGCCGCCCAAAAAAGGCCTTAAAATGCATCTTAGGCCTGCAAAAATGTTGAAAACTTTGGAGGCCCAAAAAAGGGGTTTAGAGGCATCCTAGACCCCCTAAAGTCCAGAAAATGTTGGTTGACCAAAAACTGTGCCAGAGAGCTCTGAATGTCCCAAAATCATTTGTAGCCAAAAGGGGCATTATCCCACACCCTTGACGCCTGAAATTCCCAAAAATATTTTTGACACAAAAATGCATCCTACACACCTGAACGTTCAGAATATGTTAGCAGCCCAAAAAAGGCCTTAAAATGCCTGTTATGTCTGGAAAAATGTTGAACACTTTGGAGGCCTAAAAAGGGGTTTACAGGCATCCTAGACCCCCTAAAGTCCAGAAAATGTTGGTGGCCAAAAACTGTGCCAGAGAGCTCTGAATGTCCCAGAAACATTTGCAGCCTGAGAGGAGTATTAATCCGCATCCTAGACCACTGAAATTCCCAAAAATATTTTTGACACAAAAATGCATCCTACACCCCTGAAAGTTCAGAATATGTTAGCAGCCCAAAAAAGGCCTTAAAATGCCTTTTAGGCCTGCAAGAATGTTGAAAACTTTGGAGGTCAAAAAAAGGGGTTTACAGGTATCCTAGACCCCCTAAAGTCCAGAAAATTTTGGTGGCCCAAAACTGTGCCAGAGAGCTCTGCATGTCCCAAAATCATTTGTAGTCTGAAAGGGGCATTAACCCGCATCCTAGACCACTGAAATTCCCAAAAATCGTTTTGGCAAGAAAAGTGCATCCTTCACACCTGACAGTTCAGAATATGTTAGCATCCCAAAAAAGGCCTTAAAATGCATCTTAGGCCTGCAAAAATGTTGAAATCTTTGGAGGCCCAAAAAAGGGGTTTACAGGCATCCTAGACCCCCTAAAGTCCAGAAAATGTTGGTTGACCAAAAACTGTGCCAGAGAGCTCTGAATGTCCCAAAATCATTTGTAGCCTAAAAGAGGCATTATCCCACACCCTTGACGCCTGAAATTCCCAAAAATATTTTTGGCACAAAAATGCATCCTACACCCCTGAAAGTTCAGAATATGTTAGCAGCCCAAAAAAGGCCTTAAAATGCATCTTAGTCCTGCAAAAATGTTGAAAACTTTGGAGGCCCAAAAAAGGGGTTTACAGGCATACTAGACCCCCTAAAGTCCAGAAAATGTTGGTTGCCCAAAAACTGTGCCAAAGAGCTCTGAATGTCCCAAAATCATTTGTAGCCTGAAAGGGGCATTAACCCACACCCTTGATGCCTGAAATTCCCAAAAATACTTTTGGCAGAAAAATGCATCCTACACCCCTGAAAGTTCAGAATATGTTAGCCACCCAAAAAAGGCCTTAAAATGCATCTTAGGCCTGCAAAAATGTTGAAAACTTTGGAGACCCAAAAAAGGGGTTTAGAGGCATCCTAGACCCCCTAAAGTCCAGAAAATGTTGGTTGACCAAAAATTGTGCCAGAGAGCTCTGAATGTCCCAAAATCATTTGTAGCCTAAAAGGGGCATTATCCCACACCCTTGACGCCTGAAATTCCCAAAAATATTTTTGACACAAAAATGCATCCTACACAACTGAACGTTCAGAATATGTTAGCAGCCCAAAAAAGGCCTTAAAATGCCTGTTATGTCTGGAAAAATGTTGAACACTTTGGAGGCCTACAAAAGGGGTTTACAGGCATCCTAGACCCCCTAAAGTCCAGAAAATGTTGGTGGCCAAAAACTGTGCCAGAGAGCTCTGAATGTCCCAGAAACATTTGCAGCCTGAAAGGAGCATTAACCCGCATCCTAGACCACTGAAATTCCCAAAAATAATTTTGACATGAAAAATGCATCCTACACCCCTGAAAGTTCAGAATATGTTAGCAGCCCAAAAAAGGCCTTAAAATGCCTTTTAGGCCTGCAAGAATGTTGAAAACTTTGGAGGTCAAAAAAAGGGGTTTACAGGTATCCTAGACCCCCTAAAGTCCAGAAAATTTTGGTGGCCCAAAACTGTGCCAGAGAGCTCTGCATGTCCCAAAATCATTTGTAGCCTGAAAGGGGCATTAACCCGCATCCTAGACCACTGAAATTCCCAAAAATCGTTTTGGCAAGAAAAGTGCATCCTTCACACCTGACAGTTCAGAATATGTTAGCATCCCAAAAAAGGCCTTAAATGCATCTTAGGCCTGCAAAAATGTTGAAAACTTTGGAGGCCCAAAAAAGGGGTTTACAGGCATCCTAGACCCCCTAAAGTCCAGAAAATGTTGGTTGACCAAAAACTGTGCCAGAGAGCTCTGAATGTCCCAAAATCATTTGTAGCCTAAAAGGGGCATTATCCCACACCCTTGACGCCTGAAATTCCCAAAAATATTTTTGGCACAAAAATGCATCCTACACCCCTGAAAGTTCAGAATATGTCAGCAGCCCAAAAAAGGCCTTAAAATGCATCTTAGTCCTGCAAAAATGTTGAAAACTTTGGAGGCCCAAAAAAGGGGTTTAGAGGCATCCTAGACCCCCTAAAGTCCAGAAAATGTTGGTTGACCAAAAACTGTGCCAGAGAGCTCTGAATGTCCCAAAATCATTTGTAGCCAAAAGGGGCATTATCCCACACCCTTGACGCCTGAAATTCCCAAAAATATTTTTGACACAAAAATGCATCCTACACACCTGAACGTTCAGAATATGTTAGCAGCCCAAAAAAGGCCTTAAAATGCCTGTTATGTCTGGAAAAATGTTGAACACTTTGGAGGCCTAAAAAAGGGGTTTACAGGCATCCTAGACCCCCTAAAGTCCAGAAAATGTTGGTGGCCAAAAACTGTGCCAGAGAGCTCTGAATGTCCCAGAAACATTTGCAGCCTGAAAGGAGCATTAACCCGCATCCTAGACCACTGAAATTCCCAAAAATAATTTTGACATGAAAAATGCATCCTACACCCCTGAAAGTTCAGAATATGTTAGCAGCCCAAAAAAGGCCTTAAAATGCCTTTTAGGCCTGCAAGAATGTTGAAAACTTTGGAGGTCAAAAAAAAGGGGTTTACAGGTATCCTAGACCCCCTAAAGTCCAGAAAATTTAGGTGGCCCAAAACTGTCCCAGAGAGCTCTGCATGTCCCAAAATCATTTGTAGCCTGAAAGGGGCATTAACCCGCATCCTAGACCACTGAAATTCCCAAAAATCGTTTTGGCAAGAAAAGTGCATCCTTCACACCTGACAGTTCAGAATATGTTAGCATCCCAAAAAAGGCCTTAAAATGCATCTTAGGCCTGCAAAAATGTTGAAATCTTTGGAGGCCCAAAAAAGGGGTTTACAGGCATCCTAGACCCCCTAAAGTCCAGAAAATGTCAGTTGACCAAAAACTGTGCCAGAGAGCTCTGAATGTCCCAAAATCATTTGTAGCCTAAAAGGGGCATTATCCCACACCCTTGACGCCTGAAATTCCCAAAAATATTTTTGGCACAAAAATGCATCCTACACCCCTGAAAGTTCAGAATATGTTAGCAGCCCAAAAAAGGCCTTAAAATGCATCTTAGTCCTGCAAAAATGTTGAAAACTTTGGAGGCCCAAAAAAGGGGTTTACAGGCATACTAGACCCCCTAAAGTCCAGAAAATGTTGGTTGCCCAAAAACTGTGCCAAAGAGCTCTGAATGTCCCAAAATCATTTGTAGCCTGAAAGGGGCATTAACCCACACCCTTGATGCCTGAAATTCCCAAAAATACTTTTGACAGAAAAATGCATCCTACACCCCTGAAAGTTCAGAATATGTTAGCCACCCAAAAAAGGCCTTAAAATGCATTTTAGGCCTGCAAAAATGTTGAAAACTTTGGAGGCCCAAAAAAGGGGTTTAGAGGCATCCTAGACCCCCTAAAGTCCAGAAAATGTTGGTTGACCAAAAATTGTGCCAGAGAGCTCTGAATGTCCCAAAATCATTTGTAGCCTAAAAGGGGCATTATCCCACACCCTTGACGCCTGAAATTCCCAAAAATATTTTTGACACAAAAATGCATCCTACACACCTGAACGTTCAGAATATGTTAGCAGCCCAAAAAAGGCCTTAAAATGCCTGTTATGTCTGGAAAAATGTTGAACACTTTGGAGGCCTAAAAAAGGGGTTTACAGGCATCCTAGACCCCCTAAAGTCCAGAAAATGTTGGTGGCCAAAAACTGTGCCAGAGAGCTCTGAATGTCCCAGAAACATTTGCAGCCTGAAAGGAGCATTAACCCGCATCCTAGACCACTGAAATTCCCAAAAATAATTTTGACATGAAAAATGCATCCTACACCCCTGAAAGTTCAGAATATGTTAGCAGCCCAAAAAAGGCCTTAAAATGCCTTTTAGGCCTGCAAGAATGTTGAAAACTTTGGAGGTCAAAAAAAGGGGTTTACAGGTATCCTAGACCCCCTAAAGTCCAGAAAATTTTGGTGGCCCAAAACTGTGCCAGAGAGCTCTGCATGTCCCAAAATCATTTGTAGCCTGAAAGGGGCATTAACCCGCATCCTAGACCACTGTAATTCCCAAAAATCATTTTGGCAAGAAAAGTGCATCCTTCACACCTGACAGTTCAGAATATGTTAGCATCCCAAAAAAGGCCTTAAAATGCATCTTAGGCCTGCAAAAATGTTGAAATCTTTGGAGGCCCAAAAAAGGGGTTTACAGGCATCCTAGACCCCCTAAAGTCCAGAAAATGTTGGTTGACCAAAAACTGTGCCAGAGAGCTCTGAATGTCCCAAAATCATTTGTAGCCTAAAAGGGGCATTATTCCACACTCTTGACGCCTGAAATTCCCAAAAATATTTTTGGCACAAAAATGCATCCTACACCCCTGAAAGTTCAGAATATGTCAGCAGCCCAAAAAAGGCCTTAAAATGCATCTTAGTCCTGCAAAAATGTTGAAAACTTTGAAGGCCCAAAAAAGGGGTTTACAGGCATCCTAGACCCCCTAAAGTCCAGAAAATGTTGGTTGCCCAAAAACTGTGCCAAAGAGCTCTGAATGTCCTAAAATCATTTGTAGCCAGAAAGGGGCATTAACCCACACCCTTGATGCCTGAAATTCCCAAAAATACTTTTGGCAGAAAAATGCATCCTACACCCCTGAAAGTTCAGAATATGTTAGCCGCCCAAAAAAGGCCTTAAAATGCATCTTAGGCCTGCAAAAATGTTGAAAACTTTGGAGGCCCAAAAAAGGGGTTTAGAGGCATCCTAGACCCCCTAAAGTCCAGAAAATGTTGGTTGACCAAAAACTGTGCCAGAGAGCTCTGAATGTCCCAAAATCATTTGTAGCCAAAAGGGGCATTATCCCACACCCTCTACGCCTGAAATTCCCAAAAATATTTTTGACACAAAAATGCATCCTACACACCTGAACGTTCAGAATATGTTAGCAGCCCAAAAAAGGCCTTAAAATGCCTGTTATGTCTGGAAAAATGTTGAACACTTTGGAGGCCTAAAAAAGGGGTTTACAGGCATCCTAGACCCCCTAAAGTCCAGAAAATGTTGGTGGCCAAAAACTGTGCCAGAGAGCTCTGAATGTCCCAGAAACATTTGCAGCCTGAAAGGAGCATTAACCCGCATCCTAGACCACTGAAATTCCCAAAAATAATTTTGACATGAAAAATGCATCCTACACCCCTGAAAGTTCAGAATATGTTAGCAGCCCAAAAAAGGCCTTAAAATGCCTTTTAGGCCTGCAAGAATGTTGAAAACTTTGGAGGTCAAAAAAAGGGGTTTACAGGTATCCTAGACCCCCTAAAGTCCAGAAAATTTAGGTGGCCCAAAACTGTGCCAGAGAGCTCTGCATGTCCCAAAATCATTTGTAGCCTGAAAGGGGCATTAACCCGCATCCTAGACCACTGAAATTCCCAAAAATCGTTTTGGCAAGAAAAGTGCATCATTCACACCTGACAGTTCAGAATATGTTAGCATCCCAAAAAAGGCCTTAAAATGCATCTTAGGCCTGCAAAAATGTTGAAATCTTTGGAGGCCCAAAAAAGGGGTTTACAGGCATCCTAGACCCCCTAAAGTCCAGAAAATGTCAGTTGACCAAAAACTGTGCCAGAGAGCTCTGAATGTCCCAAAATCATTTGTAGCCTAAAAGGGGCATTATCCCACACCCTTGACGCCTGAAATTCCCAAAAATATTTTTGGCACAAAAATGCATCCTACACCCCTGAAAGTTCAGAATATGTTAGCAGCCCAAAAAAGGCCTTAAAATGCATCTTAGTCCTGCAAAAATGTTGAAAACTTTGGAGGCCCAAAAAAGGGGTTTACAGGCATACTAGACCCCCTAAAGTCCAGAAAATGTTGGTTGCCCAAAAACTGTGCCAAAGAGCTCTGAATGTCCCAAAATCATTTGTAGCCTGAAAGGGGCATTAACCCACACCCTTGATGCCTGAAATTCCCAAAAATACTTTTGGCAGAAAAATGCATCCTACACCCCTGAAAGTTCAGAATATGTTAGCCACCCAAAAAAGGCCTTAAAATGCATCTTAGGCCTGCAAAAATGTTGAAAACTTTGGAGGCCCAAAAAAGGGGTTTAGAGGCATCCTAGACCCCCTAAAGTCCAGAAAATGTTGGTTGACCAAAAATTGTGCCAGAGAGCTCTGAATGTCCCAAAATCATTTGTAGCCTAAAAGGGGCATTATCCCACACCCTTGACGCCTGAAATTCCCAAAAATATTTTTGACACAAAAATGCATCCTACACACCTGAACGTTCAGAATATGTTAGCAGCCCAAAAAAGGCCTTAAAATGCCTGTTATGTCTGGAAAAATGTTGAACACTTTGGAAGCCTAAAAAAGGGGTTTACAGGCATCCTAGACCCCCTAAAGTCCAGAAAATGTTGGTGGCCAAAAACTGTGCCAGAGAGCTCTGAATGTCCCAGAAACATTTGCAGCCTGAAAGGAGCATTAACCCGCATCCTAGACAACTGAAATTCCCAAAAATAATTTTGACATGAAAAATGCATCCTACACCCCTGAAAGTTCAGAATATGTTAGCAGCCCAAAAAAGGCCTTAAAATGCCTTTTAGGCCTGCAAGAATGTTGAAAACTTTGGAGGTCAAAAAAAGGGGTTTACAGGTATCCTAGACCCCCTAAAGTCCAGAAAATTTTGGTGGCCCAAAACTATGCCAGAGAGCTCTGCATGTCCCAAAATCATTCGTAGCCTGAAAGGGGCATTAACCCGCATCCTAGACCACTGTAATTCCCAAAAATCATTTTGGCAAGAAAAGTGCATCCTTCACACCTGACAGTTCAGAATATGTTAGCATCCCAAAAAAGGCCTTAAAATGCATCTTAGGCCTGCAAAAATGTTGAAATCTTTGGAGGCCCAAAAAAGGGGTTTACAGGCATCCTAGACCCCCTAAAGTCCAGAAAATGTTGGTTGACCAAAAACTGTGCCAGAGAGCTCTGAATGTCCCAAAATCATTTGTAGCCTAAAAGGGGCATTATCCCACACCCTTGACGCCTGAAATTCCCAAAAATATTTTTGGCACAAAAATGCATCCTACACCCCTGAAAGTTCAGAATATGTTAGCAGCCCAAAAAAGGCCTTAAAATGCATCTTAGTCCTGCAAAAATGTTGAAAACTTTGGAGGCCCAAAAAAGGGGTTTACAGGCATCCTAGACCCCCTCAAGTCCAGAAAATGTTGGTTGCCCAAAAACTGTGCCAAAGAGCTCTGAATGTCCTAAAATCATTTGTAGCCAGAAAGGGGCATTAACCCACACCCTTGATGCCTGAAATTCCCAAAAATACTTTTGGCAGAAAAATGCATCCTACACCCCTGAAAGTTCAGAATATGTTAGCCGCCCAAAAAAGGCCTTAAAATGCATCTTAGGCCTGCAAAAATGTTGAAAGCTTTGGAGGCCCAAAAAAGGGGTTTAGAGGCATCCTAGACCCCCTAAAGTCCAGAAAATGTTGGTTGACCAAAAACTGTGCCAGAGAGCTCTGAATGTCCCAAAATCATTTGTAGCCAAAAGGGGCATTATCCCACACCCTTGACGCCTGAAATTCCCAAAAATATTTTTGACACAAAAATGCATCCTACACACCTGAACGTTCAGAATATGTTAGCAGCCCAAAAAAGGCCTTAAAATGCCTGTTATGTCTGGAAAAATGTTGAACACTTTGGAGGCCTAAAAAGGGGTTTACAGGCATCCTAGACCCCCTAAAGTCCAGAAAATGTTGGTGGCCAAAAACTGTGCCAGAGAGCTCTGAATGTCCCAGAAACATTTGCAGCCTGATAGGAGTATTAACCCGCATCCTAGACCACTGAAATTCCCAAAAATATTTTTGACACAAAAATGCATCCTACACCCCTGAAAGTTCAGAATATGTTAGCAGCCCAAAAAAGGCCTTAAAATGCCTTTTAGGCCTGCAAGAATGTTGAAAACTTTGGAGGTCAAAAAAAGGGGTTTACAGGTATCCTAGACCCCCTAAAGTCCAGAAAATTTTGGTGGCCCAAAACTGTGCCAGAGAGCTCTGCATGTCCCAAAATCATTTGTAGTCTGAAAGGGGCATTAACCCGCATCCTAGACCACTGAAATTCCCAAAAATCGTTTTGGCAAGAAAAGTGCATCCTTCACACCTGACAGTTCAGAATATGTTAGCATCCCAAAAAAGGCCTTAAAATGCATCTTAGGCCTGCAAAAATGTTGAAATCTTTGGAGGCCCAAAAAAGGGGTTTACAGGCATCCTAGACCCCCTAAAGTCCAGAAAATGTTGGTTGACCAAAAACTGTGCCAGAGAGCTCTGAATGTCCCAAAATCATTTGTAGCCTAAAAGAGGCATTATCCCACACCCTTGACGCCTGAAATTCCCAAAAATATTTTTGGCACAAAAATGCATCCTACACCCCTGAAAGTTCAGAATATGTTAGCAGCCCAAAAAAGGCCTTAAAATGCATCTTAGTCCTGCAAAAATGTTGAAAACTTTGGAGGCCCAAAAAAGGGGTTTACAGGCATACTAGACCCCCTAAAGTCCAGAAAATGTTGGTTGCCCAAAAACTGTGCCAAAGAGCTCTGAATGTCCCAAAATCATTTGTAGCCTGAAAGGGGCATTAACCCACACCCTTGATGCCTGAAATTCCCAAAAATACTTTTGGCAGAAAAATGCATCCTACACCCCTGAAAGTTCAGAATATGTTAGCCACCCAAAAAAGGCCTTAAAATGCATCTTAGGCCTGCAAAAATGTTGAAAACTTTGGAGACCCAAAAAAGGGGTTTAGAGGCATCCTAGACCCCCTAAAGTCCAGAAAATGTTGGTTGACCAAAAATTGTGCCAGAGAGCTCTGAATGTCCCAAAATCATTTGTAGCCTAAAAGGGGCATTATCCCACACCCTTGACGCCTGAAATTCCCAAAAATATTTTTGACACAAAAATGCATCCTACACACCTGAACGTTCAGAATATGTTAGCAGCCCAAAAAAGGCCTTAAAATGCCTGTTATGTCTGGAAAAATGTTGAACACTTTGGAGGCCTACAAAAGGGGTTTACAGGCATCCTAGACCCCCTAAAGTCCAGAAAATGTTGGTGGCCAAAAACTGTGCCAGAGAGCTCTGAATGTCCCAGAAACATTTGCAGCCTGAAAGGAGCATTAACCCGCATCCTAGACCACTGAAATTCCCAAAAATAATTTTGACATGAAAAATGCATCCTACACCCCTGAAAGTTCAGAATATGTTAGCAGCCCAAAAAAGGCCTTAAAATGCCTTTTAGGCCTGCAAGAATGTTGAAAACTTTGGAGGTCAAAAAAAGGGGTTTACAGGTATCCTAGACCCCCTAAAGTCCAGAAAATTTTGGTGGCCCAAAACTGTGCCAGAGAGCTCTGCATGTCCCGAAATCATTTGTAGCCTGAAAGGGGCATTAACCCGCATCCTAGACCACTGAAATTCCCAAAAATCGTTTTGGCAAGAAAAGTGCATCCTTCACACCTGACAGTTCAGAATATGTTAGCATCCCAAAAAAGGCCTTAAATGCATCTTAGGCCTGCAAAAATGTTGAAAACTTTGGAGGCCCAAAAAAGGGGTTTACAGGCATCCTAGACCCCCTAAAGTCCAGAAAATGTTGGTTGACCAAAAACTGTGCCAGAGAGCTCTGAATGTCCCAAAATCATTTGTAGCCTAAAAGGGGCATTATCCCACACTCTTGACGCCTGAAATTCCCAAAAATACTTTTGGCAGAAAAATGCATCCTACACCCCTGAAAGTTCAGAATATGTTAGCCGCCCAAAAAAGGCCTTAAAATGCATCTTAGTCCTGCAAAAATGTTGAAAACTTTGGAGGCCCAAAAAAGGGGTTTACAGGCATACTAGACCCCCTAAAGTCCAGAAAATGTTGGTTGCCCAAAAACTGTGCCAAAGAGCTCTGAATGTCCCAAAATCATTTGTAGCCTAAAAGAGGCATTATCCCACACCCTTGACGCCTGAAATTCCCAAAAATATTTTTGGCACAAAAATGCATCCTACACCCCTGAAAGTTCAGAATATGTTAGCAGCCCAAAAAAGGCCTTAAAATGCATCTTAGTCCTGCAAAAATGTTGAAAACTTTGGAGGCCCAAAAAAGGGGTTTACAGGCATACTAGACCCCCTAAAGTCCAGAAAATGTTGGTTGCCCAAAAACTGTGCCAAAGAGCTCTGAATGTCCCAAAATCATTTGTAGCCTGAAAGGGGCATTAACCCACACCCTTGATGCCTGAAATTCCCAAAAATACTTTTGGCAGAAAAATGCATCCTACACCCCTGAAAGTTCAGAATATGTTAGCCACCCAAAAAAGGCCTTAAAATGCATCTTAGGCCTGCAAAAATGTTGAAAACTTTGGAGACCCAAAAAAGGGGTTTAGAGGCATCCTAGACCCCCTAAAGTCCAGAAAATGTTGGTTGACCAAAAATTGTGCCAGAGAGCTCTGAATGTCCCAAAATCATTTGTAGCCTAAAAGGGGCATTATCCCACACCCTTGACGCCTGAAATTCCCAAAAATATTTTTGACACAAAAATGCATCCTACACACCTGAACGTTCAGAATATGTTAGCAGCCCAAAAAAGGCCTTAAAATGCCTGTTATGTCTGGAAAAATGTTGAACACTTTGGAGGCCTACAAAAGGGGTTTACAGGCATCCTAGACCCCCTAAAGTCCAGAAAATGTTGGTGGCCAAAAACTGTGCCAGAGAGCTCTGAATGTCCCAGAAACATTTGCAGCCTGAAAGGAGCATTAACCCGCATCCTAGACCACTGAAATTCCCAAAAATAATTTTGACATGAAAAATGCATCCTACACCCCTGAAAGTTCAGAATATGTTAGCAGCCCAAAAAAGGCCTTAAAATGCCTTTTAGGCCTGCAAGAATGTTGAAAACTTTGGAGGTCAAAAAAAGGGGTTTACAGGTATCCTAGACCCCCTAAAGTCCAGAAAATTTTGGTGGCCCAAAACTGTGCCAGAGAGCTCTGCATGTCCCAAAATCATTTGTAGCCTGAAAGGGGCATTAACCCGCATCCTAGACCACTGAAATTCCCAAAAATCGTTTTGGCAAGAAAAGTGCATCCTTCACACCTGACAGTTCAGAATATGTTAGCATCCCAAAAAAGGCCTTAAATGCATCTTAGGCCTGCAAAAATGTTGAAAACTTTGGAGGCCCAAAAAAGGGGTTTACAGGCATCCTAGACCCCCTAAAGTCCAGAAAATGTTGGTTGACCAAAAACTGTGCCAGAGAGCTCTGAATGTCCCAAAATCATTTGTAGCCTAAAAGGGGCATTATCCCACACTCTTGACGCCTGAAATTCCCAAAAATACTTTTGGCAGAAAAATGCATCCTACACCCCTGAAAGTTCAGAATATGTTAGCCGCCCAAAAAAGGCCTTAAAATGCATCTTAGGCCTGCAAAAATGTTGAAAACTTTGGAGGCCCAAAAAAGGGGTTTAGAGGTATCCTAGACCCCCTAAAGTCCAGAAAATTTTGGTGGCCCAAAACTGTGCCAGAGAGCTCTGCATGTCCCAAAATCATTTGTAGCCTGAAAGGGGCATTAACCCGCATCCTAGACCACTGAAATTCCCAACAATCGTTTTGGCAAGAAAAGTGCATCCTTCACACCTGACAGTTCAGAATATGTTAGCATCCCAAAAAAGGCCTTAAAATGCATCTTAGGCCTGCAACAATGTTGAAAACTTTGGAGGCCCAAAAAAGTGGTTTACAGGCATCCTAGACCCCCTAAAGTCCAGAAAATGTTGGTTGACCAAAAACTGTCCCAGAGAGCTCTGAATGTTCCAAAATCATTTGTAGCCTAAAAGGGGCATTATCCCACACCCTTGACGCCTGAAATTCCCAAAAATATTTTTGGAACAAAAATGCATCCTACACCCCTGAAAGTTCAGAATATGTTAGCAGCCCAAAAAAGGCCTTAAAATGCATCTTAGTCCTGCAAAAATGTTGAAAACTTTGGAGGCCCAAAAAAGGGGTTTACAGGCATCCTAGACCCCCTAAAGTCCAGAAAATGTTGGTTGCCCAAAAACTGTGCCAAAGAGCTCAGAATGTCCTAAAATCATTTGTAGCCAGAAAGGGGCATTAACCCACAACCTTGATGCCTGAAATTCCCAAAAATACTTTTGGCAGAAAAATGCATCCTACACCCCTGAAAGTTCAGAATATGTTAGCCGCCCAAAAAAGGCCTTAAAATGCATCTTAGGCCTGCAAAAATGTTGAAAACTTTGGAGGCCCAAAAAAGGGGTTTAGAGGCATCCTAGACCCTCTAAAGTCCAGAAAATGTTGGTTGACCAAAAACTGTGCCAGAGAGCTCTGAATGTCCCAAAATCATTTGTAGCCAAAAGGGGCATTATCCCACACCCTTGACGCCTGAAATTCCCAAAAATATTTTTGACACAAAAATGCATCCTACACACCTGAACGTTCAGAATATGTTAGCAGCCCCAAAAAGGCCTTAAAATGCCTGTTATGTCTGGAAAAATGTTGAACACTTTGGAGGCCTAAAAAAGGGGTTTACAGGCATCCTAGACCCCCTAAAGTCCAGAAAATGTTGGTGGCCAAAAACTGTGCCAGAGAGCTCTGAATGTCCCAGAAACATTTGCAGCCTGAAAGGAGCATTAACCCGCATCCTAGACCACTGAAATTCCCAAAAATAATTTTGACATGAAAAATGCATCCTACACCCCTGAAAGTTCAGAATATGTTAGCAGCCCAAAAAAGGCCTTAAAATGCCTTTTAGGCCTGCAAGAATGTTGAAAACTTTGGAGGTCAAAAAAAGGGATTTACAGGTATCCTAGACCCCCTAAAGTCCAGAAAATTTTGGTGGCCCAAAACTGTGCCAGAGAGCTCTGCATGTCCCAAAATCATTTGTAGCCTGAAAGGGGCATTAACCCGCATCCTAGACCACTGTAATTCCCAAAAATCATTTTGGCAAGAAAAGTGCATCCTTCACACCTGACAGTTCAGATTATGTTAGCATCCCAAAAAAGGCCTTAAAATGCATCTTAGGCCTGCAAAAATGTTTGAAATCTTTGGAGGCCCAAAAAAGGGGTTTACAGGCATCCTAGACCCCCTAAAGTCCAGAAAATGTTGGTTGACCAAAAACTGTGCCAGAGAGCTCTGAATGTCCCAAAATCATTTGTAGCCTAAAAGGGGCATTATCCCACACCCTTACGCCTGAAATTCCCAAAAATATTTTTGGCACAAAAATGCATCCTACACCCCTGAAAGTTCAGAATATGTCAGCAGCCCAAAAAAGGCTTAAAATGCATCTTAGTCCTGCAAAAATGTTGAAAACTTTGGAGGCCCAAAAAGGGGTTTACAGGCATCCTAGACCCCCTAAAGTCCAGAAAATGTTGGTTGCCCAAAAACTGTGCCAAAGAGCTCTGAATGTCCTAAAATCATTTGTAGCCAGAAAGGGGCATTAACCCACACCCTTGATGCCTGAAATTCCCAAAAATACTTTTGGCAGAAAAATGCATCCTACACCCCTTGAAAGTTCAGAATATGTTAGCCGCCCAAAAAAGGCCTTAAAATGCATCTTAGGCCTGCAAAAATGTTGAAAACTTTGGAGGCCCAAAAAAGGGGTTTAGAGGCATCCTAGACCCCCTAAAGTCCAGAAAATGTTGGTTGACCAAAAACTGTGCCAGAGAGCTCTGAATGTCCCAAAATCATTTGTAGCCAAAAGGGGCATTATCCCACACCCTTGACGCCTGAAATTCCCAAAAATATTTTTGACACAAAAATGCATCCTACACACCTGAACGTTCAGAATATGTTAGCAGCCCAAAAAAGGCCTTAAAATGCCTGTTATGTCTGGAAAAATGTTGAACACTTTGGAGGCCTAAAAAAGGGGTTTACAGGCATCCTAGACCCCCTAAAGTCCAGAAAATTGTTGGTGGCCAAAAACTGTGCCAGAGAGCTCTGAATGTCCCAGAAACATTTGCAGCCTGAAAGGAGCATTAACCCGCATCCTAGACCACTGAAATTCCCAAAAAATAATTTTGACATGAAAAATGCATCCTACACCCCTGAAAGTTCAGAATATGTTAGCAGCCCAAAAAAGGCCTTAAAATGCCTTTTAGGCCTGCAAGAATGTTGAAAACTTTGGAGGTCAAAAAAAGGGGTTTACAGGTATCCTAGACCCCCTAAAGTCCAGAAAATTTAGGTGGCCCAAAACTGTCCCAGAGAGCTCTGCATGTCCCAAAATCATTTGTAGCCTGAAAGGGGCATTAACCCGCATCCTAGACCACTGAAATTCCCAAAAATCGTTTTGGCAAGAAAAGTGCATCCTTCACACCTGACAGTTCAGAATATGTTAGCATCCCAAAAAAGGCCTTAAAATGCATCTTAGGCCTGCAAAAATGTTGAAATCTTTGGAGGCCCAAAAAAGGGGTTTACAGGCATCCTAGACCCCCTAAAGTCCAGAAAATGTCAGTTGACCAAAAACTGTGCCAGAGAGCTCTGAATGTCCCAAAATCATTTGTAGCCTAAAAGGGGCATTATCCCACACCCTTGACGCCTGAAATTCCCAAAAATATTTTTGGCACAAAAATGCATCCTACACCCCTGAAAGTTCAGAATATGTTAGCAGCCCAAAAAAGGCCTTAAAATGCATCTTAGTCCTGCAAAAATGTTGAAAACTTTGGAGGCCCAAAAAAGGGGTTTACAGGCATCCTAGACCCCCTAAAGTCCAGAAAATGTTGGTTGCCCAAAAACTGTGCCAAAGAGCTCTGAATGTCCTAAAATCATTTGTAGCCAGAAAGGGGCATTAACCCACACCCTTGATGCCTGAAATTCCCAAAAATACTTTTGGCAGAAAAATGCATCCTACACCCCTGAAAGTTCAGAATATGTTAGCCGCCCAAAAAAGGCCTTAAAATGCATCTTAGGCCTGCAAAAATGTTGAAAACTTTGGAGGCCCAAAAAAGGGGTTTAGAGGCATCCTAGACCCCCTAAAGTCCAGAAAATGTTGGTTGACCAAAAACTGTGCCAGAGAGCTCTGAATGTCCCAAAATCATTTGTAGCCAAAAGGGGCATTATCCCACACCCTTGACGCCTGAAATTCCCAAAAATATTTTTGACACAAAAATGCATCCTACACACCTGAACGTTCAGAATATGTTAGCAGCCCAAAAAAGGCCTTAAAATGCCTGTTATGTCTGGAAAAATGTTGAACACTTTGGAGGCCTAAAAAAGGGGTTTACAGGCATCCTAGACCCCCTAAAGTCCAGAAAATGTTGGTGGCCAAAAACTGTGCCAGAGAGCTCTGAATGTCCCAGAAACATTTGCAGCCTGAAAGGAGCATTAACCCGCATCCTAGACCACTGAAATTCCCAAAAATAATTTTGACATGAAAAATGCATCCTACACCCCTGAAAGTTCAGAATATGTTAGCAGCCCAAAAAAGGCCTTAAAATGCCTTTTAGGCCTGCAAGAATGTTGAAAACTTTGGAGGTCAAAAAAAGGGGTTTACAGGTATCCTAGACCCCCTAAAGTCCAGAAAATTTAGGTGGCCCAAAACTGTGCCAGAGAGCTCTGCATGTCCCAAAATCATTTGTAGCCTGAAAGGGGCATTAACCCGCATCCTAGACCACTGAAATTCCCAAAAATCGTTTTGGCAAGAAAAGTGCATCATTCACACCTGACAGTTCAGAATATGTTAGCATCCCAAAAAAGGCCTTAAAATGCATCTTAGGCCTGCAAAAATGTTGAAATCTTTGGAGGCCCAAAAAAGGGGTTTACAGGCATCCTAGACCCCCTAAAGTCCAGAAAATGTCAGTTGACCAAAAACTGTGCCAGAGAGCTCTGAATGTCCCAAAATCATTTGTAGCCTAAAAGGGGCATTATCCCACACCCTTGACGCCTGAAATTCCCAAAAATATTTTTGGCACAAAAATGCATCCTACACCCCTGAAAGTTCAGAATATGTTAGCAGCCCAAAAAAGGCCTTAAAATGCATCTTAGTCCTGCAAAAATGTTGAAAACTTTAGAGGCCCAAAAAAGGGGTTTACAGGCATACTAGACCCCCTAAAGTCCAGAAAATGTTGGTTGCCCAAAAACTGTGCCAAAGAGCTCTGAATGTCCCAAAATCATTTGTAGCCTGAAAGGGGCATTAACCCACACCCTTGATGCCTGAAATTCCCAAAAATACTTTTGGCAGAAAAATGCATCCTACACCCCTGAAAGTTCAGAATATGTTAGCCACCCAAAAAAGGCCTTAAAATGCATCTTAGGCCTGCAAAAATGTTGAAAACTTTGGAGGCCCAAAAAAGGGGTTTAGAGGCATCCTAGACCCCCTAAAGTCCAGAAAATGTTGGTTGACCAAAAATTGTGCCAGAGAGCTCTGAATGTCCCAAAATCATTTGTAGCCTAAAAGGGGCATTATCCCACACCCTTGACGCCTGAAATTCCCAAAAATATTTTTGACACAAAAATGCATCCTACACACCTGAACGTTCAGAATATGTTAGCAGCCCAAAAAAGGCCTTAAAATGCCTGTTATGTCTGGAAAAATGTTGAACACTTTGGAGGCCTAAAAAAGGGGTTTACAGGCATCCTAGACCCCCTAAAGTCCAGAAAATGTTGGTGGCCAAAAACTGTGCCAGAGAGCTCTGAATGTCCTAAAATCATTTGTAGCCAGAAAGGGGCATTAACCCACACCCTTGATGCCTGAAATTCCCAAAAATACTTTTGGCAGAAAAATGCATCCTACACCCCTGAAAGTTCAGAATATGTTAGCCGCCCAAAAAAGGCCTTAAAATGCATCTTAGGCCTGCAAAAATGTTGAAAACTTTGGAGGCCCAAAAAAGGGGTTTAGAGGCATCCTAGACCCCCTAAAGTCCAGAAAATGTTGGTTGACCAAAAACTGTGCCAGAGAGCTCTGAATGTCCCAAAATCATTTGTAGCCAAAAGGGGCATTATCCCACACCCTTGACGCCTGAAATTCCCAAAAATATTTTTGACACAAAAATGCATCCTACACACCTGAACGTTCAGAATATGTTAGCAGCCCAAAAAAGGCCTTAAAATGCCTGTTATGTCTGGAAAAATGTTGAACACTTTGGAGGCCTAAAAAAGGGGTTTACAGGCATCCTAGACCCCCTAAAGTCCAGAAAATGTTGGTGGCCAAAAACTGTGCCAGAGAGCTCTGAATGTCCCAGAAACATTTGCAGCCTGAAAGGAGCATTAACCCGCATCCTAGACCACTGAAATTCCCAAAAATAATTTTGACATGAAAAATGCATCCTACACCCCTGAAAGTTCAGAATATGTTAGCAGCCCAAAAAAGGCCTTAAAATGCCTTTTAGGCCTGCAAGAATGTTGAAAACTTTGGAGGTCAAAAAAAGGGGTTTACAGGTATCCTAGACCCCCTAAAGTCCAGAAAATTTAGGTGGCCCAAAACTGTGCCAGAGAGCTCTGCATGTCCCAAAATCATTTGTAGCCTGAAAGGGGCATTAACCCGCATCCTAGACCACTGAAATTCCCAAAAATCGTTTTGGCAAGAAAAGTGCATCATTCACACCTGACAGTTCAGAATATGTTAGCATCCCAAAAAAGGTCTTAAAATGCATCTTAGGCCTGCAAAAATGTTGAAATCTTTGGAGGCCCAAAAAAGGGGTTTACAGGCATCCTAGACCCCCTAAAGTCCAGAAAATGTCAGTTGACCAAAAACTGTGCCAGAGAGCTCTGAATGTCCCAAAATCATTTGTAGCCTAAAAGGGGCATTATCCCACACCCTTGACGCCTGAAATTCCCAAAAATATTTTTGGCACAAAAATGCATCCTACACCCCTGAAAGTTCAGAATATGTTAGCAGCCCAAAAAAGGCCTTAAAATGCATCTTAGTCCTGCAAAAATGTTGAAAACTTTAGAGGCCCAAAAAAGGGGTTTACAGGCATACTAGACCCCCTAAAGTCCAGAAAATGTTGGTTGCCCAAAAACTGTGCCAAAGAGCTCTGAATGTCCCAAAATCATTTGTAGCCTGAAAGGGGCATTAACCCACACCCTTGATGCCTGAAATTCCCAAAAATACTTTTGGCAGAAAAATGCATCCTACACCCCTGAAAGTTCAGAATATGTTAGCCACCCAAAAAAGGCCTTAAAATGCATCTTAGGCCTGCAAAAATGTTGAAAACTTTGGAGGCCCAAAAAAGGGGTTTAGAGGCATCCTAGACCCCCTAAAGTCCAGAAAATGTTGGTTGACCAAAAATTGTGCCAGAGAGCTCTGAATGTCCCAAAATCATTTGTAGCCTAAAAGGGGCATTATCCCACACCCTTGACGCCTGAAATTCCCAAAAATATTTTTGACACAAAAATGCATCCTACACACCTGAACGTTCAGAATATGTTAGCAGCCCAAAAAAGGCCTTAAAATGCCTGTTATGTCTGGAAAAATGTTGAACACTTTGGAGGCCTAAAAAAGGGGTTTACAGGCATCCTAGACCCCCTAAAGTCCAGAAAATGTTGGTGGCCAAAAACTGTGCCAGAGAGCTCTGAATGTCCCAGAAACATTTGCAGCCTGAAAGGAGCATTAACCCGCATCCTAGACAACTGAAATTCCCAAAAATAATTTTGACATGAAAAGTGCATCCTACACCCCTGAAAGTTCAGAATATGTTAGCATCCCAAAAAAGGCCTTAAAATGCATCTTAGGCCTGCAAGAATGTTGAAAACTTTGGATGTCAAAAAAAGGGGTTTACAGGCATCCTAGACCCCCTAAAGTCCAGAAAATTTTGGTGGCCCAAAACTGTGCCAGAGAGCTCTGAATGTCCCAAAATCATTTGTAGCCTGAAAGGGGCATTATCCCACACCCTTGACGCCTGAAATTCCCAAAAATAGTTTTGGCACAAAAATGCATCCTACACCCCTGAAAGTTCAGAATATGTTAGCAGACCAAAAAAGGCCTTAAAATGCATCTTAGTCCTGCAAAAATGTTGAAAACTTTGGAGGCCCAAAAAAGGGCTTTACAGGCATCCTAGACCCCCTAAAGTCCAGAAAATGTTGGTTGCCCAAAAAGTGTGCCAAAGAGCTCTGAATGTCCCAAAATCATTTGAAGCCAGAAAGGGGCATTAACCCACACCCTTGATGCCTGAAATTCCCAAAAATACTTTTGGCAGAAAAATGCATCCTACACCCCTGAAAGTTCAGAATATGTTAGCCACCCAAAAAAGGCCTTAAAATGCATCTTAGGCCTGCAAAAATGTTGAAAACTTTGGAGGCCCAAAAAAGGGGTTTAGAGGCATCCTAGACCCCCTAAAGTCCAGAAAATGTTGGTGGCCAAAAACTGTTCCAGAGAGCTCTGAATGTCCCAGAAACATTTGCAGCCTGAAAGGAGCAGTAACCCGCTTCCTAGACCACTGAAATTCCCAAAAATAAATTTGACATGAAAAATGCATCCTACACCCCTGAAAGTTCAGAATATGTTAGCAGCCCAAAAAAGGCCTTAAAATGCATCTTAGGCCTGCAAGAATGTTGAAAATTTTGGAGGTCAAAAAAAGGGGTTCACAGGCATCCTAGACCCCCTAAAGTTCAGAAAATGTTGGTTGCCCAAAAACTGTGCCAAAGAGCTCTGAATGTCCCAAAATCATTTGTAGCCTGAAAGGGGCCTTAACCCACACCCTTGATGCCTGAAATTCCCAAAAATATTTTTGGCACAAAAATGCATCCTACACCCCTGAAAGTTCAGCATATGTAAGCCGCCCAAAAAAGGCCTTAAAATGCATCTTAGTCCTGCAAAAATGTTGAAAAATTTGGAGGCCCAAAAAAGGGGTTTACAGGCATCCTTGACCCCCTAAAGTCCAGAAAATGTTGGTTGCCCAAAAACTGTGCCAAAGAGCTCTGGATGTCCCAAAATCATTTGTAGCCTGAAAGGGGCATTAACCCACACCCTTGATGCCTGAAATTCCCAAAAATATTTTTGGCACAAAAATGCATCCTACAACCCTGAAAGTTCAGCATATGTTAGCCGCCCAAAAAAGGCCTTAAAATGCATCTTAGGCCTGCAAAAATGTTGAAAACTTTGGAGGCCCAAAAAAGGGGTTTACAGGCATCCTAGACCCCCTAAAGTCCAGAAAATTTTGGTGGCCCAAAACTGTGCCAGAGAGCTCTGCATGTCCCAAAATCATTTGTAGCCTGAAAGGGGCATTAACCCGCATCCTAGACCACTGAAATTCCCAAAAATCGATTTGGCAAGAAAAGTGCATCCTTCACACCTGACAGTTCAGAATATGTTAGCATCCCAAAAAAGTCCTTAAAATGCATCTTAGGCCTGCAAAAATGTTGAAAACTTTGGAGGCCCAAAAAAGGGGTTTACAGGCATCCTAGACCCCCTAAAGTCCAGAAAATGTTGGTTGCCCAAAAACTGTGCCAAAGAGCTCTGAATGTCCCAAAATCATTTGTAGCCAGAAAGGGGCATTAACCCACACCCTTGATGCCTGAAATTCCCAAAAATACTTTTGGCAGAAAAATGCATCCTACACCCCTGAAAGTTCAGAATATGTTAGCCGCCCAAAAAAGGCCTTAAAATGCATCTTAGGCCTGCAAAAATGTTGAAAACTTTGGAGGCCATAAAAAGGGGTTTAGAGGCATCCTAGACCCCCTAAAGTCCAGAAAATGTTGGTTGACCAAAAACTGTGCCAGAGAGCTCTGAATGTCCCAAAATCATTTGTAGCCTAAAAGGGGCATTATCCCACACCCTTGACGCCTGAAATTCCCAAAAATATTTTTGACACAAAAATGCATCCTACACACCTGAAAGTTCAGAATATGTTAGCAGCCCAAAAAAGGCCTTAAAATGCCTTTTAGGCCTGCAAGAATGTTGAAAACTTTGGAGGTCAAAAAAGGGGGTTTACAGGTATCCTAGACCCCCTAAAGTCCAGAAAATTTTGGTGGCCCAAAACTGTGCCAGAGAGCTCTGCATGTCCCAAAATCATTTGTAGCCTGAAAGGGGCATTAACCCGCATCCTAGACCACTGAAATTCCCAAAAATCGTTTTGGCAAGAAAAGTGCATCCTTCACACCTGACAGTTCAGAATATGTTAGCATCCCAAAAAAGGCCTTAAAATGTATCTTAGGCCTGCAAAAATGTTGAAAACATTGGAGGCCCAAAAAAGGGGTTTACAGGCATCCTAGACCCCCTAAAGTCCAGAAAATGTTGGTTGACCAAAAACTGTGCCAGAGAGCTCTGAATGTCCCAAAATCATTTGTAGCCTAAAAGGGGCATTATCCCACACCCTTGACGCCTGAAATTCCCAAAAATATTTTTGACACAAAAATGCATCCTACACACCTGAACGTTCAGAATATGTTAGCAGCCCAAAAAAGACCTTAAAATGCCTGTTATGTCTGGAAAAATGTTGAACACTTTGGAGGCCTAAAAAAGGGGTTTACAGGCATCCTAGACCCCCTAAAGTCCAGAAAATGTTGGTGGCCAAAAACTGTGCCAGAGAGCTCTGAATGTCCCAGAAACATTTGCAGCCTGAAAGGAGCATTAACCCGCATCCTAGACCACTGAAATTCCCAAAAATAATTTTGACATGAAAAGTGCATCCTACACCCCTGAAAGTTCAGAATATGTTAGCATCCCAAAAAAGGCCTTAAAATGCCTTTTAGGCCTGCAAGAATGTTGAAAACTTTGGATGTCAAAAAAAGGGGTTTACAGGCATCCTAGACCCCCTAAAGTCCAGAAAATTTTGGTGGCCCAAAACCGTGCCAGAGAGCTCTGAATGTCCCAAAATCATTTGTAGCCTGAAAGGGGCATTATCCCACACCCTTGACGCCTGAAATTCCCAAAAATCGTTTTGGCACAAAAATGCATCCTACACCCCTGAAAGTTCAGAATATGTTAGCAGACCAAAAAAGGCCTTAAAATGCATCTTAGTCCTGCAAAAATGTTGAAAACCTTGGAGGCCCAAAAAAGGGGTTTACAGGCATCCTAGACCCCCTAAAGTCCAGAAAATTTTGGTGGCCCAAAACTGTGCCAGAGAGCTCTGCATGTCCCAAAATCATTTGTAGCCTGAAAGGGGCATTAACCCGCCTCCTAGACCACTGAAATTCCCAAAAATCGTTTTGGCAAGAAAAGTGCATCCTTCACACCTGACAGTTCAGAATATGTTAGCATCCCAAAAAAGGCCTTAAAATGCATCTTAGGCCTGCAAGAATGTTGAAAACTTTGGATGTCAAAAAAAGGGGTTTACAGGCATCCTAGACCCCCTAAAGTCCAGAAAATTTTGGTGGCCCAAAACTGTGCCAGAGAGCTCTGAATGTCCCAAAATCATTTGTAGCCTGAAAGGGGCATTATCCCACACCCTTGACGCCTGAAATTCCCAAAAATAGTTTTGGCACAAAAATGCATCCTACACCCCTGAAAGTTCAGAATATGTTAGCAGACCAAAAAAGGCCTTAAAATGTATCTTAGTCCTGCAAAAATGTTGAAAACTTTGGAGGCCCAAAAAAGGGCTTTACAGGCATCCTAGACCCCCTAAAGTCCAGAAAATGTTGGTTGCCCAAAAAGTGTGCCAAAGAGCTCTGAATGTCCCAAAATAATTTGTAGCCAGAAAGGGGCATTAACCCACACCTTTGATGCCTGAAATTCCCAAAAATACTTTTGGCAGAAAAATGCATCCTACACCCGTGAAAGTTCAGAATATGTTAGCCGCCCAAAAAAGGCCTTAAAATGCATCTTAGACCTGCAAAAATGTTGAAAACTTTGGAGGCCCAAAAAAGGGGTTTAGAGGCATCCTAGACCCCCTAAAGTCCAGAAAATGTTGGTTGACCAAAAACTGTGCCAGAGAGCTCTGAATGTCCCAAAATCATTTGTAGCCTAAAAGGGGCATTATCCCACACCCTTGACGCCTGAAATTCCCAAAAATATTTTTGACACAAAAATGCATCCTACACACCTGAA
The DNA here is from genome assembly GCF_040938575.1 of Ambystoma mexicanum. Classification (NCBI taxonomy): domain Eukaryota; kingdom Metazoa; phylum Chordata; class Amphibia; order Caudata; family Ambystomatidae; genus Ambystoma; species Ambystoma mexicanum. The sequence continues at coordinate 1,318,646,168 of NC_090934.1, forward strand.
CGTTCAGAATATGTTAGCAGCCCAAAAAAGGCCTTAAAATGCCTGTTATGTCTGGAAAAATGTTGAACACTTTGGAGGCCTAAAAAAGGGGTTTACAGGCATCCTAGACCCCCTAAAGTCCAGAAAATGTTGGTGGCCAAAAACTGTGCCAGAGAGCTCTGAATGTCCCAGAAACATTTGCAGCCTGAAAGGAGCATTAACCCGCATCCTAGACCACTGAAATTCCCAAAAATAATTTTGACATGAAAAATGCATCCTACACCCCTGAAAGTTCAGAATATGTTAGCAGCCCAAAAAAGGCCTTAAAATGCCTTTTAGGCCTGCAAGAATGTTGAAAACTTTGGAGGTCAAAAAAAGGGGTTTACAGGTATCCTAGACCCCCTAAAGTCCAGAAAATTTTGGTGGCCCAAAACTGGGCCAGAGAGCTCTGCATGTCCCAAAATCATTTGTAGCCTGAAAGGGGCATTAACCCGCATCCTAGACCACTGAAATTCCCAAAAATCGTTTTGGCAAGAAAAGTGCATCTTTCACACCTGACAGTTCAGAATATGTTAGCATCCCAAAAAAGGCCTTAAAATGCATCTTAGGCCTGCAAAAATGTTGAAAACTTTGGAGGCCCAAAAAAGGGGTTTACAGGCATCCTAGACCCCCTAAAGTCCAGAAAATGTTGGTTGACCAAAAACTGTGCCAGAGAGCTCTGAATGTCCCAAAATCATTTGTAGCCTAAAAGGGGCATTATCCCACACCCTTGACGCCTGAAATTCCCAAAAATATTTTTGGCACAAAAATGCATCCTACACCCCTGAAAGTTCAGAATATGTTAGCAGCCCAAAAAAGGCCTTAAAATGCATCTTAGTCCTGCAAAAATGTTGAAAACTTTGGAGGCCCAAAAAAGGGGTTTACAGGCATCCTAGACCCCCTAAAGTCCAGAAAATGTTGGTTGCCCAAAAACTGTGCCAAAGAGCTCTGAATGTCCTAAAATCATTTGTAGCCAGAAAGGGGCATTAACCCACACCCTTGATGCCTGAAATTCCCAAAAATACTTTTGGCAGAAAAATGCATCCTACACCCCTGAAAGTTCAGAATATGTTAGCCGCCCAAAAAAGGCCTTAAAATGCATCTTAGGCCTGCAAAAATGTTGAAAACTTTGGAGGCCCAAAAAAGGGGTTTAGAGGCATCCTAGACCCCCTAAAGTCCAGAAAATGTTGGTTGACCAAAAACTGTGCCATAGAGCTCTGAATGTCCCAAAATCATTTGTAGCCAAAAGGGGCATTATCCCACACCCTTGACGCCTGAAATTCCCAAAAATATTTTTGACACAAAAATGCATCCTACACACCTGAACGTTCAGAATATGTTAGCAGCCCAAAAAAGGCCTTAAAATGCCTGTTATGTCTGGAAAAATGTTGAACACTTTGGAGGCCTAAAAAAGGGGTTTACAGGCATCCTAGACCCCCTAAAGTCCAGAAAATGTTGGTGGCCAAAAACTGTGCCAGAGAGCTCTGAATGTCCCAGAAACATTTGCAGCCTGAAAGGAGCATTAACCCGCACGCTAGACCACTGAAATTCCCAAAAATAATTTTGACATGAAAAATGCATCCTACACCCCTGAAAGTTCAGAATATGTTAGCAGCCCAAAAAAGGCCTTAAAATGCCTTTTAGGCCTGCAAGAATGTTGAAAACTTTGGAGGTCAAAAAAAGGGGTTTACAGGTATCCTAGACCCCCTAAAGTCCAGAAAATTTTGGTGGCCCAAAACTGTGCCAGAGAGCTCTGCATGTCCCAAAATCATTTGTAGCCTGAAAGGGGCATTAACCTGCATCCTAGACCACTGAAATTCCCAAAAATCGTTTTGGCAAGAAAAGTGCATCCTTCACACCTGACAGTTCAGAATATGTTAGCATCCCAAAAAAGGCCTTAAAATGCATCTTAGGCCTGCAAAAATGTTGAAATCTTTGGAGGCCCAAAAAAGGGGTTTACAGGCATCCTAGACCCCCTAAAGTCCAGAAAATGTTGGTTGACCAAAAACTGTGCCAGAGAGCTCTGAATGTCCCAAAATCATTTGTAGCCTAAAAGGGGCATTATCCCACACCCTTGACGCCTGAAATTCCCAAAAATATTTTTGGCACAAAAATGCATCCTACACCCCTGAAAGTTCAGAATATGTTAGCAGCCCAAAAAAGGCCTTAAAATGCATCTTAGTCCTGCAAAAATGTTGAAAACTTTGGAGGCCCAAAAAAGGGGTTTACAGGCATCCTAGACCCCCTAAAGTCCAGAAAATGGTGGTTGCCCAAAAACTGTGCCAAAGAGCTCTGAATGTCCCAAATCATTTGTAGCCAGAAAGGGGCATTAACCCACACCCTTGATGCCTGAAATTCCCAAAAATACTTTTGGCAGAAAAATGCATCCTACACCCCTGAACGTTCAGAATATGTTAGTCGCCCAAAAAAGGCCTTAAAATGCATCTTAGGCCTGCAAAAATGTTGAAAACTTTGGAGGCCCAAAAAAGGGGTTTACAGGCATCCTAGACCCCCTAAAGTCCAGAAAATGTTGGTTGCCCAAAAACTGTGCCAAAGAGCTCCGAATGTCCCAAAATCATTTGTAGCCAGAAAGGGGCATTAACCCACACCTTTGATGCCTGAAATTCCCAAAAATACTTTTGGCAGAAAAATGCATCCTACACCCGTGAAAGTTCAGAATATGTTAGCCGCCCAAAAAAGGCCTTAAAATGCATCTTAGACCTGCAAAAATGTTGAAAACTTTGGAGGCCCAAAAAAGGGGTTTAGAGGCATCCTAGACCCCCTAAAGTCCAGAAAATGTTGGTTGACCAAAAACTGTGCCAGAGAGCTCTGAATGTCCCAAAATCATTTGTAGCCTAAAAGGGGCATTATCCCACACCCTTGACGCCTGAAATTCCCAAAAATATTTTTGACACAAAAATGCATCCTACACACCTGAACGTTCAGAATATGTTAGCAGCCCAAACAAGGCCTTAAAATGCCTGTTATGTCTGGAAAAATGTTGAACACTTTGGAGGCCTAAAAAAGGGGTTTACAGGCATCCTAGACCCCCTAAAGTCCAGAAAATGTTGGTGGCCAAAAACTGTGCCAGAGAGCTCTGAATGTCCCAGAAACATTTGCAGCCTGAAAGGAGCATTAACCCGCATCCTAGACCACTGAAATTCCCAAAAATAATTTTGACATGAAAAATGCATCCTACACCCCTGAAAGTTCAGAATATGTTAGCAGCCCAAAAAAGGCCTTAAAATGCCTTTTAGGCCTGCAAGAATGTTGAAAACTTTGGAGGTCAAAAAAAGGGATTTACAGGTATCCTAGACCCCCTAAAGTCCAGAAAATTTTGGTGGCCCAAAACTGTGCCAGAGAGCTCTGCATGTCCCAAAATCATTTGTAGCCTGAAAGGGGCATTAACCCGCATCCTAGACCACTGAAATTCCCAAAAATCGTTTTGGCAAGAAAAGTGCATCTTTCACACCTGACAGTTCAGAATATGTTAGCATCCCAAAAAAGGCCTTAAAATGCATCTTAGGCCTGCAAAAATGTTGAAAACTTTGGAGGCCCAAAAAAGGGGTTTACAGGCATCCTAGACCCCCTAAAGTCCAGAAAATGTTGGTTGACCAAAAACTGTGCCAGAGTGCTCTGAATGTCCCAAAATCATTTGTAGCCTAAAAGGGGCATTATCCCACACCCTTGACGCCTGAAATTCCCAAAAATACTTTTGGCAGAAAAATGCATCCTACACCCCTGAAAGTTCAGAATATGTTAGCCGCCCAAAAAAGGCCTTAAAATGCATCTTAGGCCTGCAAAAATGTTGAAAACTTTGGAGGCCCAAAAAAGGGGTTTAGAGGCATCCTAGACCCCCTAAAGTCCAGAAAATGTTGGTTGACCAAAAACTGTGCCAGAGAGCTCTGAATGTCCCAAAATCATTTGTAGCCAAAAGGGGCATTATCCCACACCCTTGACGCCTGAAATTCCCAAAAATATTTTTGACACAAAAATGCATCCTACACACCTGAACGTTCAGAATATGTTAGCAGCCCAAAAAAGGCCTTAAAATGCCTGTTCTGTCTGGAAAAATGTTGAACACTTTGGAGGCCTAAAAAAGGGGTTTACAGGCATCCTAGACCCCCTAAAGTCCAGAAAATGTTGGTGGCCAAAAACTGTGCCAGAGAGCTCTGAATGTCCCAGAAACATTTGCAGCCTGAAAGGAGCATTAACCCGCACCCTAGACCACTGAAATTCCCAAAAATAATTTTGACATGAAAAATGCATCCTACACCCCTGAAAGTTCAGAATATGTTAGCAGCCCAAAAAAGGCCTTAAAATGCCTTTTAGGCCTGCAAGAATGTTGAAAACTTTGGAGGTCAAAAAAAGGGGTTTACAGGTATCCTAGACCCCCTAAAGTCCAGAAAATTTTGGTGGCCCAAAACTGTGCCAGAGAGCTCTGCATGTCCCAAAATCATTTGTAGCCTGAAAGGGGCATTAACCCGCATCCTAGACCACTGAAATTCCCAAAAATCGTTTTGGCAAGAAAAGTGCATCCTTCACACCTGACAGTTCAGAATATGTTAGCATCCCAAAAAAGGCCTTAAAATGCATCTTAGGCCTGCAAAAATGTTGAAATCTTTGGAGGCCCAAAAAAGGGGTTTACAGGCATCCTAGACCCCCTAAAGTCCAGAAAATGTTGGTTGACCAAAAACTGTGCCAGAGAGCTCTGAATGTCCCAAAATCATTTGTAGCCTAAAAGGGGCATTATCCCACACCCTTGACGCCTGAAATTCCCAAAAATATTTTTGGCACAAAAATGCATCCTACACCCCTGAAAGTTCAGAATATGTTAGCAGCCCAAAAAAGGCCTTAAAATGCATCTTAGTCCTGCAAAAATGTTGAAAACTTTGGAGGCCCAAAAAAGGGGTTTACAGGCATCCTAGACCCCCTAAAGTCCAGAAAATGGTGGTTGCCCAAAAACTGTGCCAAAGAGCTCTGAATGTCCCAAATCATTTGTAGCCAGAAAGGGGCATTAACCCACACCCTTGATGCCTGAAATTCCCAAAAATACTTTTGGCAGAAAAATGCATCCTACACCCCTGAAAGTTCAGAATATGTTAGCCGCCCAAAAAAGGCCTTAAAATGCATCTTAGGCCTGCAAAGATGTTGAAAACTTTGGAGGCCCAAAAAAGGGGTTTAGAGGCATCCTAGACCCCCTAAAGTCCAGAAAATGTTGGTTGCCCAAAAACTGTGCCAAAGAGCTCTGAATGTCCCAAAATCATTTGTAGCCAGAAAGGGGCATTAACCCACACCCTTGATGCCCGAAATTCCCAAAAATACTTTTGGCAGAAAAATGCATCCTACACCCCTGAAAGTTCAGAATATGTTAGCCGCCCAAAAAAGGCCTTAAAATGCATCTTAGGCCTGCAAAAATGTTGAAAACTTTGGAGGCCCAAAAAAGGGGTTTACAGGCATCCTAGACCCCCTAGAGTCCAGAAAATGTTGGTTGACCAAAAACTGTGCCAGAGAGCTCTGAATGTCCCAAAATCATTTGTAGCCTAAAAGGGGCATTATCCCACACCCTTGACGCCTGAAATTCCCAAAAATATTTTTGGCACAAAAATGCATCCTACACCCCTGAAAGTTCAGAATATGTTAGCAGCCCAAAAAAGGCCTTAAAATGCATCTTAGTCCTGCAAAAATGTTGAAAACTTTGGAGGCCCAAAAAAGGGGTTTACAGGCATCCTAGACCCCCTAAAGTCCAGAAAATGTTGGTTGCCCAAAAACTGTGCCAAAGAGCTCTGAATGTCCTAAAATCATTTGTAGCCAGAAAGGGGCATTAACCCACACCCTTGACGCCTGAAATTCCCAAAAATATTTTTGGCACAAAAATGCATCCTACACCCCTGAAAGTTCAGAATATGTTAGCAGCCCAAAAAAGGCCTTAAAATGCATCTTAGTCCTGCAAAAATGTTGAAAACTTTGGAGGCCCAAAAAAGGGGTTTACAGGCATCCTAGACCCCCTAAAGTCCAGAAAATGGTGGTTGCCCAAAAACTGTGCCAAAGAGCTCTGAATGTCCCAAATCATTTGTAGCCAGAAAGGGGCATTAACCCACACCCTTGATGCCTGAAATTCCCAAAAATACTTTTGGCAGAAAAATGCATCCTACACCCCTGAAAGTTCAGAATATGTTAGCCGCCCAAAAAAGGCCTTAAAATGCATCTTAGGCCTGCAAAAATGTTGAAAACTTTGGAGGCCCAAAAAAGGGGTTTAGAGGCATCCTAGACCCCCTAAAGTCCAGAAAATGTTGGTTGCCCAAAAACTGTGCCAAAGAGCTCTGAATGTCCCAAAATCATTTGTAGCCAGAAAGGGGCATTAACCCACACCCTTGATGCCCGAAATTCCCAAAAATACTTTTGGCAGAAAAATGCATCCTACACCCCTGAAAGTTCAGAATATGTTAGCCGCCCAAAAAAGGCCTTAAAATGCATCTTAGGCCTGCAAAAATGTTGAAAACTTTGGAGGCCCAAAAAAGGGGTTTACAGGCATCCTAGACCCCCTAGAGTCCAGAAAATGTTGGTTGACCAAAAACTGTGCCAGAGAGCTCTGAATGTCCCAAAATCATTTGTAGCCTAAAAGGGGCATTATCCCACACCCTTGACGCCTGAAATTCCCAAAAATATTTTTGGCACAAAAATGCATCCTACACCCCTGAAAGTTCAGAATATGTTAGCAGCCCAAAAAAGGCCTTAAAATGCATCTTAGTCCTGCAAAAATGTTGAAAACTTTGGAGGCCCAAAAAAGGGGTTTACAGGCATCCTAGACCCCCTAAAGTCCAGAAAATGTTGATTGCCCAAAAACTGTGCCAAAGAGCTCTGAATGTCCTAAAATCATTTGTAGCCAGAAAGGGGCATTAACCCACACCCTTGATGCCTGAAATTCCCAAAAATATTTTTGGCACAAAAATGCATCCTACACCCCTGAAAGTTCAGAATATGTTAGCAGCCCAAAAAAGGCCTTAAAATGCATCTTAGTCCTGCAAAAATGTTGAAAACTTTGGAGGCCCAAAAAAGGGGTTTAGAGGCATCCTAGACCCCCTAAAGTCCAGAAAATGTTGGTTGACCAAAAACTGTGCCAGAGAGCTCTGAATGTCCCAAAATCATTTGTAGCCAAAAGGGGCATTATCCCACACCCTTGACGCCTGAAATTCCCAAAAATATTTTTGACACAAAAATGCATCCTACACACCTGAACGTTCAGAATATGTTAGCAGCCCAAAAAAGGCCTTAAAATGCCTGTTCTGTCTGGAAAAATGTTGAACACTTTGGAGGCCTAAAAAAGGGGTTTACAGGCATCCTAGACCCCCTAAAGTCCAGAAAATGTTGGTGGCCAAAAACTGTGCCAGAGAGCTCTGAATGTCCCAGAAACATTTGCAGCCTGAAAGGAGCATTAACCCGCATCCTAGACCACTGAAATTCCCAAAAATAATTTTGACATGAAAAATGCATCCTACACCCCTGAAAGTTCAGAATATGTTAGCTTCCCAAAAAAGGCCTTAAAATGCCTTTTAGGCCTGCAAGAATGTTGAAAACTTTGGAGGTCAAAAAAGGGGTTTACAGGTATCCTAGACCCCCTAAAGTCCAGAAAATTTTGGTGGCCCAAAACTGTGCCAGAGAGCTCTGCATGTCCCAAAATCATTTGTAGCCTGAAAGGGGCATTAACCCGCATCCTAGACCACTGAAATTCCCAAAAATCGTTTTGGCAAGAAAAGTGCATCCTTCACACCTGACAGTTCAGAATATGTTAGCATCCCAAAAAAGGCCTTAAAATGCATCTTAGGCCTGCAAAAATGTTGAAATCTTTGGAGGCCCAAAAAATGGGTTTACAGGCATCCTAGACCCCCTAAAGTCCAGAAAATGTTGGTTGACCAAAAACTGTGCCAGAGAGCTCTGAATGTCCCAAAATCATTTGTAGCCTAAAAGGGGCATTATCCCACACCCTTGACGCCTGAAATTCCCAAAAATATTTTTGGCACAAAAATGCATCCTACACCCCTGAAAGTTCAGAATATGTTAGCAGCCCAAAAAAGGCCTTAAAATGCATCTTAGTCCTGCAAAAATGTTGAAAACTTTGGAGGCCCAAAAAAGGGGTTTACAGGCATCCTAGACCCCCTAAAGTCCAGAAAATGGTGGTTGCCCAAAAACTGTGCCAAAGAGCTCTGAATGTCCCAAATCATTTGTAGCCAGAAAGGGGCATTAACCCACACCCTTGATGCCTGAAATTCCCAAAAATACTTTTGGCAGAAAAATGCATCCTACACCCCTGAAAGTTCAGAATATGTTAGCCGCCCAAAAAAGGCCTTAAAATGCATCTTAGGCCTGCAAAAATGTTGAAAACTTTGGAGGCCCAAAAAAGGGGTTTAGAGGCATCCTAGACCCCCTAAAGTCCAGAAAATGTTGGTTGACCAAAAACTGTGCCAGAGAGCTCTGAATGTCTCAAAATCATTTGTAGCCTAAAAGGGGCATTATCCCACACCCTTGACGCCTGAAATTCCCAAAAATATTTTTGACACAAAAATGCATCCTACACACCTGAACGTTCAGAATATGTTAGCAGCCCAAAAAAGGCCTTAAAATGCCTGTTATGTCTGGAAAAATGTTGAACACTTTGGAGGCCTAAAAAATGGGTTTACAGGCATCCTGACCCCCTAAAGTCCAGAAAATGTTGGTGGCCAAAAACTGTGCCAGAGAGCTCTGAATGTCCCAGAAACATTTGCAGCCTGAAAGGAGCATTAACCCGCATCCTAGACCACTGAAATTCCCAAAAATAATTTTGACATGAAAAATGCATCCTACACCCCTGAAAGTTCAGAATATGTTAGCAGCCCAAAAAAGGCCTTAAAATGCCTTTTAGGCCTGCAAGAATGTTGAAAACTTTGGAGGTCAAAAAAAGGGGTTTACAGGTATCCTAGACCCCCTAAAGTCCAGAAAATTTTGGTGGCCCAAAACTGTGCCAGAGAGCTCTGCATGTCCCAAAATCATTTGTAGCCTGAAAGGGGCATTAACCCGCATCCTAGACCACTGAAATTGCCAAAAATCGTTTTGGCAAGAAAAGTGCATCCTTCACACCTGACAGTTCAGAATATGTTAGCATCCCAAAAAAGGCCTTAAATGCATCTTAGGCCTGCAAAAATGTTGAAAACTTTGGAGGCCCAAAAAAGGGGTTTACAGGCATCCTAGACCCCCTAAAGTCCAGAAAATGTTGGTTGACCAAAAACTGTGCCAGAGAGCTCTGAATGTCCCAAAATCATTTGTAGCCTAAAAGGGGCATTATCCCACACCCTTGACGCCTGAAATTCCCAAAAATATTTTTGGCACAAAATGCATCCTACACCCCTGAAAGTTCAGAATATGTTAGCAGCCCAAAAAAGGCCTTAAAATGCATCTTAGTCCTGCAAAAATGTTGAAAACTTTGGAGGCCCAAAAAAGGGGTTTACAGGCATCCTAGACCCCCTAAAGTCCAGAAAATGTTGGTTGCCCAAAAACTGTGCCAAAGAGCTCTGAATGTCCCAAAATCATTTGTAGCCAGAAAGGGGCATTAACCCACACCCTTGATGCCTGAAATTCCCAAAAATACTTTTGGCAGAAAAATGCATCCTACACCCCTGAAAGTTCAGAATATGTTAGCCGCCCAAAAAAGGCCTTAAAATGCATCTTAGGCCTGCAAAAATGTTGAAAACTTTGGAGGCCCAAAAAAGGGGTTTACAGGCATCCTAGACCCCCTAAAGTCCAGAAAATGTTGGTTGACCAAAAACTGTGCCAGAGAGCTCTGAATGTCCCAAAATCATTTGTAGCCTAAAAGGGGCATTATCCCACACCCTTGACGCCTGAAATTCCCAAAAATATTTTTGACACAAAAATGCATCCTACACACCTGAACGTTCAGAATATGTTAGCAGCCCAAAAAAGGCCTTAAAATGCCTGTTATGTCTGGAAAAATGTTGAACACTTTGGAGGCCTAAAAAAGGGGTTTACAGGCATCCTAGACCCCCTAAAGTCCAGAAAATGTTGGTGGCCAAAAACTGTGCCAGAGAGCTCTGAATGTCCCAGAAACATTTGCAGCCTGAAAGGAGCATTAACCCGCATCCTAGACCACTGAAATTCCCAAAAATAATTTTGACATGAAAAATGCATCCTACACCCCTGAAAGTTCAGAATATGTTAGCAGCCCAAAAAAAGGCCTTAAAATGCCTTTTAGGCCTGCAAGAATGTTGAAAACTTTGGAGGTCAAAAAAAGGGGTTTACAGGTATCCTAGACCCCCTAAAGTCCAGAAAATTTTGGTGGCCCAAAACTGTGCCAGAGAGCTCTGCATGTCCCAAAATCATTTGTAGCCTGAAAGGGGCATTAACCCGCATCCTAGACCACTGAAATTCCCAAAAATCGTTTTGGCAAGAAAAGTGCATCCTTCACACCTGACAGTTCAGAATATGTTAGCATCCCAAAAAAGGCCTTAAAATGCATTTTAGGCCTGCAAAAATGTTGAAAACTTTGGAGGCCCAAAAAAGGGGTTTACAGGCACCCTAGACCCCCTAAAGTCCAGAAAATGTTGGTTGACCAAAAACTGTGCCAGAGAGCTCTGAATGTCCCAAAATCATTTGTAGCCTAAAAGGGGCATTATCCCACACCCTTGACGCCTGAAATTCCCAAAAATATTTTTGGCACAAAAATGCATCCTACACCCCTGAAAGTTCAGAATATGTTAGCAGCCCAAAAAAGGCCTTAAAATGCATCTTAGTCCTGCAAAAATGTTGAAAACTTTGGAGGCCCAAAAAAGGGGTTTACAGGCATCCTAGACCCCCTAAAGTCCAGAAAATGTTGGTTGCCCAAAAACTGTGCCAAAGAGCTCTGAATGTCCTAAAATCATTTGTAGCCAGAAAGGGGTTTTAACCCACACCCTTGATGCCTGAAATTCCCAAAAATACTTTTGGCAGAAAAATGCATCCTACACCCCTGAAAGTTCAGAATATGTTAGCCGATCAAAAAAGGCCTTAAAATGCATCTTAGGCCTGCAAAAATGTTGAAAACTTTGGAGGCCCAAAAAAGGGGTTTAGAGGCATCCTAGACCCCCTAAAGTCCAGAAAATGTTGGTTGACCAAAAACTGTGCCAGAGAGCTCTGAATGTCCCAAAATCATTTGTAGCCAAAAGGGGCATTATCCCACACCCTTGACGCCTGAAATTCCCAAAAATATTTTTGACACAAAAATGCATCCTACACACCTGAACGTTCAGAATATGTTAGCAGCCCAAAAAAGGCCTTAAAATGCCTGTTATGTCTGGAAAAATGTTGAACACTTTGGAGGCCTAAAAAAGGGGTTTACAGGCATCCTAGACCCCCTAAAGTCCAGAAAATGTTGGTGGCCAAAAACTGTGCCAGAGAGCTCTGAATGTCCCAGAAACATTTGCAGCCTGAAAGGAGCATTAACCCGCATCCTAGACCACTGAAATTCCCAAAAATAATTTTGACATGAAAAATGCATCCTACACCCCTGAAAGTTCAGAATATGTTAGCAGCCCAAAAAAGGCCTTAAAATGCCTTTTAGGCCTGCAAGAATGTTGAAAACTTTGGAGGTCAAAAAAAGGGGTTTACAGGTATCCTAGACCCCCTAAAGTCCAGAAAATTTTGGTGGCCCAAAACTGTGCCAGAGAGCTCTGCATGTCCCAAAATCATTTGTAGCCTGAAAGGGGCATTAACCCGCATCCTAGACCACTGAAATTCCCAAAAATCGTTTTGGCAAGAAAAGTGCATCCTTCACACCTGACAGTTCAGAATATGTTAGCATCCCAAAAAAGGCCTTAAAATGCATCTTAGGCCTGCAAAAATGTTGAAATCTTTGGAGGCCCAAAAAAGGGGTTTACAGGCATCCTAGACCCCCTAAAGTCCAGAAAATGTTGGTTGACCAAAAACTGTGCCAGAGAGCTCTGAATGTCCCAAAATCATTTGTAGCCTAAAAGGGGCATTATCCCACACCCTTGACGCCTGAAATTCCCAAAAATATTTTTGGCACAAAAATGCATCCTACACCCCTGAAAGTTCAGAATATGTTAGCAGCCCAAAAAAGGCCTTAAAATGCATCTTAGTCCTGCAAAAATGTTGAAAACTTTGGAGGCCCAAAAAAGGGGTTTACAGGCATCCTAGACCCCCTAAAGTCCAGAAAATGGTGGTTGCCCAAAAACTGTGCCAAAGAGCTCTGAATGTCCCAAATCATTTGTAGCCAGAAAGGGGCATTAACCCACACCCTTGATGCCTGAAATTCCCAAAAATACTTTTGGCAGAAAAATGCATCCTACACCCCTGAAAGTTCAGAATATGTTAGCCGCCCAAAAAAGGCCTTAAAATGCATCTTAGGCCTGCAAAAATGTTGAAAACTTTGGAGGCCCAAAAAAGGGGTTTAGAGGCATCCTAGACCCCCTAAAGTCCAGAAAATGTTGGTTGACCAAAAACTGTGCCAGAGAGCTCTGAATGTCCCAAAATCATTTGTAGCCTAAAAGGGGCATTATCCCACACCCTTGACGCCTGAAATTCCAAAAATATTTTTGACACAAAAATGCATCCTACACACCTGAACGTTCAGAATATGTTAGCAGCCCAAAAAAGGCCTTAAAATGCCTGTTATGTCTGGAAAAATGTTGAACACTTTGGAGGCCTAAAAAAGGGGTTTACAGGCATCCTAGACCCCCTAAAGTCCAGAAAATGTTGGTGGCCAAAAACTGTGCAAGAGAGCTCTGAATGTCCCAGAAACATTTGCAGCCTGAAAGGAGCATTAACCCGCATCCTAGACCACTGAAATTCCCAAAAATAATTTTGACATGAAAAATGCATCCTACACCCCTGAAAGTTCAGAATATGTTAGCAGCCCAAAAAAGGCCTTAAAATGCCTTTTAGGCCTGCAAGAATGTTGAAAACTTTGGAGGTCAATAAAAGGGGTTTACAGGTATCCTAGACCCCCTAAAGTCCAGAAAATTTTGGTGGCCCAAAACTGTGCCAGAGAGCTCTGCATGTCCCAAAATCATTTGTAGCCTGAAAGGGGCATTAACCTGCATCCTAGACCACTGAAATTGCCAAAAATCGTTTTGGCAAGAAAAGTGCATCCTTCACACCTGACAGTTCAGAATATGTTAGCATCCCAAAAAAGGCCTTAAATGCATCTTAGGCCTGCAAAAATGTTGAAAACTTTGGAGGCCCAAAAAAGGGGTTTACAGGCATCCTAGACCCCCTAAAGTCCAGAAAATGTTGGTTGACCAAAAACTGTGCCAGAGAGCTCTGAATGTCCCAAAATCATTTGTAGCCTAAAAGGGGCATTATCCCACACCCTTGACGCCTGAAATTCCCAAAAATATTTTTGGCACAAAAATGCATCCTACACCCCTGAAAGTTCAGAATATGTTAGCAGCCCAAAAAAGGCCTTAAAATGCATCTTAGTCCTGGAAAAATGTTGAAAACTTTGGAGGCCCAAAAAAGGGGTTTACAGGCATCCTAGACCCCCTAAAGTCCAGAAAATGTTGGTTGCCCAAAAACTGTGGCAAAGAGCTCTGAATGTCCCAAAATCATTTGTAGCCAGAAAGGGGCATTAATCCACACCCTTGATGCCTGAAATTCCCAAAAATACTTTTGGCAGAAAAATGCATCCTACACCCCTGAAAGTTCAGAATATGTTAGCCGCCCAAAAAAGGCCTTAAAATGCATCTTAGGCCTGCAAAAATGTTGAAAACTTTGGAGGCCCAAAAAAGGGGTTTACAGGCATCCTAGACCCCCTAAAGTCCAGAAAATGTTGGTTGACCAAAAACTGTGCCAGAGAGCTCTGAATGTCCCAAAATCATTTGTAGCCTAAAAGGGGCATTATCCCACACCCTTGACGCCTGAAATTCCCAAAAATATTTTTGACACAAAAATGCATCCTACACACCTGAACGTTCAGAATATGTTAGCAGCCCAAAAAAGGCCTTAAAATGCCTGTTATGTCTGGAAAAATGTTGAACACTTTGGAGGCCTAAAAAAGGGGTTTACAGGCATCCTAGACCCCCTAAAGTCCAGAAAATGTTGGTGGCCAAAAACTGTGCCAGAGAGCTCTGAATGTCCCAGAAACATTTGCAGCCTGAAAGGAGCATTAACCCGCATCCTAGACCACTGAAATTCCCAAAAATAATTTTGACATGAAAAATGCATCCTACACCCCTGAAAGTTCAGAATATGTTAGCAGCCCAAAAAAGGCCTTAAAATGCCTTTTAGGCCTGCAAGAATGTTGAAAACTTTGGAGGTCAAAAAAAGGGGTTTACAGGTATCCTAGACCCCCTAAAGTCCAGAAAAGTTTGGTGGCCCAAAACTGTGCCAGAGAGCTCTGCATGTCCCAAAATCATTTGTAGCCTTAAAGGGGCATTAACCCGCATCCTAGACCACTGAAATTCCCAAAATTCGTTTTGGCAAGAAAAGTGCATCCTTCACACCTGACAGTTCAGAATATGTTAGCATCCCAAAAAAGGCCTTAAAATGCATCTTAGGCCTGCAAAAATGTTGAAAACTTTGGAGGCCCAAAAAAGGGGTTTACAGGCATCCTAGACCCCCTAAAGTCCAGAAAATGTTGGTTGACCAAAAACTGTGCCAGAGAGCTCTGAATGTCCCAAAATCATTTGTAGCCTAAAAGGGGCATTATCCCACACCCTTGACGCCTGAAATTCCCAAAAATATTTTTGGCACAAAAATGCATCCTACACCCCTGAAAGTTCAGAATATGTTAGCAGCCCAAACAAGGCCTTAAAATGCATCTTAGTCCTGCAAAAATGTTGAAAACTTTGGAGGCCCAAAAAAGGGGTTTACAGGCATCCTAGACCCCCTAAAGTCCAGAAAATGGTGGTTGCCCAAAAACTGTGCCAAAGAGCTCTGAATGTCCCAAATCATTTGTAGCCAGAAAGGGGCATTAACCCACACCCTTGATGCCTGAAATTCCCAAAAATACTTTTGGCAGAAAAATGCATCCTACACCCCTGAAAGTTCAGAATATGTTAGCCGCCCAAAAAAGGCCTTAAAATGCATCTTAGGCCTGCAAAAATGTTGAAAACTTTGGAGGCCCAAAAAAGGGGTTTAGAGGCATCCTAGACCCCCTAAAGTCCAGAAAATGTTGGTTGACCAAAAACTGTGCCAGAGAGCTCTGAATGTCCCAAAATCATTTGTAGCCTAAAAGGGGCATTATCCCACACCCTTGACGCCTGAAATTCCCAAAAATATTTTTGACACAAAAATGCATCCTACACACCTGAACGTTCAGAATATGTTAGCAGCCCAAAAAAGGCCTTAAAATGCCTGTTATGTCTGGAAAAATGTTGAACACTTTGGAGGCCTAAAAAATGGGTTTACAGGCATCCTAGACCCCCTAAAGTCCAGAAAATGTTGGTGGCCAAAAACTGTGCCAGAGAGCTCTGAATGTCCCAGAAACATTTGCAGCCTGAAAGGAGCATTAACCCGCATCCTAGACCACTGAAATTCCCAAAAATAATTTTGACATGAAAAATGCATCCTACACCCCTGAAAGTTCAGAATATGTTAGCAGCCCAAAAAAGGCCTTAAAATGCCTTTTAGGCCTGCAAGAATGTTGAAAACTTTGGAGGTCAAAAAAAGGGGTTTACAGGTATCCTAGACCCCCTAAAGTCCAGAAAATTTTGGTGGCCCAAAACTGTGCCAGAGAGCTCTGCATGTCCCAAAATCATTTGTAGCCTGAAAGGGGCATTAACCCGCATCCTAGACCACTGAAATTGCCAAAAATCGTTTTGGCAAGAAAAGTGCATCCTTCACACCTGACAGTTCAGAATATGTTAGCATCCCAAAAAAGGCCTTAAAATGCATCTTAGGCCTGCAAAAATGTTGAAAACTTTGAAGGCCCAAAAAAGGGGTTTACAGGCATCCTAGACCCCCTAAAGTCCAGAAAATGTTGGTTGACCAAAAACTGTGCCAGAGAGCTCTGAATGTCCCAAAATCATTTGTAGCCTAAAAGGGGCATTATCCCACACCCTTGACGCCTGAAATTCCCAAAAATATTTTTGGCACAAAAATGCATCCTACACCCCTGAAAGTTCAGAATATGTTAGCAGCCCAAAAAAGGCCTTAAAATGCATCTTAGTCCTGCAAAAATGTTGAAAACTTTGGAGGCCCAAAAAAGGGGTTTACAGGCATCCTAGACCCCCTAAAGTCCAGAAAATGTTGGTTGCCCAAAAACTGTGCCAAAGAGCTCTGAATGTCCTAAAATCATTTGTAGCCAGAAAGGGGCATTAACCCACACCTTTGATGCCTGAAATTCCCAAAAATACTTTTGGCAGAAAAATGCATCCTACACCCGTGAAAGTTCAGAATATGTCAGCCGCCCAAAAAAGGCCTTAAAATGCATCTTAGACCTGCAAAAATGTTGAAAACTTTGGAGGCCCAAAAAAGGGGTTTAGAGGCATCCTAGACCCCCTAAAGTCCAGAAAATGTTGGTTGACCAAAAACTGTGCCAGAGAGCTCTGTATATCCCAAAATCATGTGTAGCCTAAAAGGGGCATTATCCCACACCCTTGACGCCTGAAATTCCCAAAAATATTTTTGACACAAAAATGCATCCTACACACCTGAACGTTCAGAATATGTTAGCAGCCCAAAAAAGGCCTTAAAATGCCTGTTATGTCTGGAAAAATGTTGAACACTTTGGAGGCCTAAAAAAGGGGTTTACAGGCATCCTAGACCCCCTAAAGTCCAGAAAATGTTGGTGGCCAAAAACTGTGCCAGAGAGCTCTGAATGTCCCAGAAACATTTGCAGCCTGAAAGGAGCATTAACCCGCATCCTAGACCACTGAAATTCCCAAAAATAATTTTGACATGAAAAATGCATCCTACACCCCTGAAAGTTCAGAATATGTTAGCAGCCCAAAAAAGGCCTTAAAATGCCTTTTAGGCCTGCAAGAATGTTGAAAACTTTGGAGGTCAAAAAAAGGGGTTTACAGGTATCCTAGACCCCCTAAAGTCCAGAAAATTTTGGTGGCCCAAAACTGTGCCAGAGAGCTCTGCATGTCCCAAAATCATTTGTAGCCTGAAAGGGGCATTAACCCGCATCCTAGACCACTGAAATTCCCAAAAATCGTTTTGGCAAGAAAAGTGCATCCTTCACACCTGACAGTTCAGAATATGTTAGCATCCCAAAAAAGGCCTTAAAATGCATCTTAGGCCTGCAAAAATGTTGAAAACTTTGGAGGCCCAAAAAAGGGGTTTACAGGCATCCTAGACCCCCTAAAGTCCAGAAAATGTTGGTTGACCAAAAACTGTGCCAAAGAGCTCTGAATGTCCCAAAATCATTTGTAGCCTAAAAGGGGCATTATCCCACACCCTTGACGCCTGAAATTCCCAAAAATATTTTTGGCACAAAAATGCATCCTACACCCCTGAAAGTTCAGAATATGTTAGCAGCCCAAAAAAGGCCTTAAAATGCATCTTAGTCCTGCAAAAATGTTGAAAACTTTGGAGGCCCAAAAAAGGGGTTTACAGGCATCCTAGACCCCCTAAAGTCCAGAAAATGTTGGTTGCCCAAAAACTGTGCCAAAGAGCTCTGAATGTCCCAAAATCATTTGTAGCCAGAAAGGGGCATTAACCCACACCCTTGATGCCTGAAATTCCCAAAAATACTTTTGGCAGAAAAATGCATCCTACACACCTGAACGTTCAGAATATGTTAGCAACCCAAAAAAGGCCTTAAAATGCCTGTTATGTCTGGAAAAATGTTGAACACTTTGGAGGCCCAAAAAAGGGGTTTACAGGCATCCTAGACCCCCTAAAGTCCAGAAAATGTTATTGGCCAAAAACTGTGCCAGAGAGCTCTGAATGTCCCAGAAACATTTGCAGCCTGAAAGGAGCATTAACCCGCATCCTAGACCACTGAAATTCCCAAAAATAATTTTGACATGAAAAATGCATCCTTCACCCCTGAAAGTTCAGAATATGTTGGCAGCCCAAAAAAGGCCTTAAAATGCATTTTAGGCCTGCAAAAATGTTGAAAACTTTGGAGGCCCAAAAAAGGGGTTTACAGGCATCCTAGACCCCCTAAAGTCCAGAAAATGTTGGTTGCCCAAAAACTGTGCCAAAGAGCTCTGAATGTCCTAAAATCATTTGTAGCCAGAAAGGGGCATTAACCCACACCCTTGATGCCTGAAATTCCCAAAAATACTTTTGGCAGAAAAATGCATCCTACACCCCTGAAAGTTCAGAATATGTTAGCCGCCCAAAAAAGGCCTTAAAATGCATCTTAGGCCTGCAAAAATGTTGAAAACTTTGGAGGCCCAAAAAAGGGGTTTACAGGCATCCTAGACCCCCTAAAGTCCAGAAAATTTTGGTGGCCCAAAACTGTGCCAGAGAGCTCTGCATGTCCCAAAATCATTTGTAGCCTGAAAGGGGCATTAACCCGCATCCTAGACCACTGAAATTCCCAAAAATCGTTTTGGCAAGAAAAGTGCATCCTTCACACCTGACAGTTCAGAATATGTTAGCATCCCAAAAAAGGCCTTAAAATGCATCTTAGGCCTGCAAAAATGTTGAAAACTTTGGAGGCCCAAAAAAGGGGTTTACAGGCATCCTAGACCCCCTAAAGTCCAGAAAATGTTGGTTGACCAAAAACTGTGCCAGAGAGCTCTGAATGTCCCAAAATCATTTGTAGCCTAAAAGGGGCATTATCCCACACCCTTGACGCCTGAAATTCCCAAAAATATTTTTGGCACAAAAATGCATCCTACACCCCTGAAAGTTCAGAATATGTTAGCAGCCCAAAAAAGGCCTTAAAATGCATCTTAGTCCTGCAAAAATGTTGAAAACTTTGGAGGCCCAAAAAAGGGGTTTACAGGCATCCTAGACCCCCTAAAGTCCAGAAAATGTTGGTTGCCCAAAAACTGTGCCAAAGAGCTCTGAATGTCCCAAAATCATTTGTAGCCAGAAAGGGGCATTAACCCACACCTTTGATGCCTGAAATTCCCAAAAATACTTTTGGCAGAAAAATGCATCCTACACCCGTGAAAGTTCAGAATATGTTAGCCGCCCAAAAAAGGCCTTAAAATGCATCTTAGACCTGCAAAAATGTTGAAAACTTTGGAGGCCCAAAAATGGGGTTTAGAGGCATCCTAGACCCCCTAAAGTCCAGAAAATGTTGGTTGACCAAAAACTGTGCCAGAGAGCTCTGAATATCCCAAAATCATTTGTAGCCTAAAAGGGGCATTATCCCACACCCTTGACGCCTGAAATTCCCAAAAATATTTTTGACACAAAAATGCATCCTACACACCTGAACGTTCAGAATATGTTAGCAGCCCAAAAAAGGCCTTAAAATGCCTGTTATGTCTGGAAAAATGTTGAACACTTTGGAGGCCTAAAAAAGGGGTTTACAGGCATCCTAGACCCCCTAAAGTCCAGAAAATGTTGGTGGCCAAAAACTGTGCCAGAGAGCTCTGAATGTCCCAGAAACATTTGCAGCCTGAAAGGAGCATTAACCCGCATCCTAGACCACTGAAATTCCCAAAAATAATTTTGACATGAAAAATGCATCCTACACCCCTGAAAGTTCAGAATATGTTAGCAGCCCAAAAAAGGCCTTTAAATGCCTTTTAGGCCTGCAAGAATGTTGAAAACTTTGGAGGTCAAAAAAAGGGGTTTACAGGTATCCTAGACCCCCTAAAGTCCAGAAAGTTTTGGTGGCCCAAAACTGTGCCAGAGAGCTCTGCATGACGCAAAATCATTTGTAGCCTGAAAGGGGCATTAACCCGCATCCTAGACCACTGAAATTCCCAAAAATCGTTTTGGCAAGAAAAGTGCATCCTTCACACCTGACAGTTCAGAATATGTTAGCATCCCAAAAAAGGCCTTAAAATGCATCTTAGGCCTGCAAAAATGTTGAAAAATTTGGAGGCCCAAAAAAGGGGTTTACAGGCATCCTAGACCCCCTAAAGTCCAGAAAATGTTGGTTGACCAAAAACTGTGCCAGAGAGCTCTGAATGTCCCAAAATCATTTGTAGCCTAAAAGGGGCATTATCCCACACCCTTGACGCCTGAAATTCCCAAAAATATTTTTGGCACAAAAATGCATCCTACACCCCTGAAAGTTCAGAATATGTTAGCAGCCCAAAAAAGGCCTTAAAATGCATCTTAGTCCTGCAAAAATGTTGAAAACTTTGGAGGCCCAAAAAAGGGGTTTACAGGCATCCTAGACCCCCTAAAGTCCAGAAAATGTTGGTTGCCCAAAAACTGTGCCAAAGAGCTCTGAATGTCCTAAAATCATTTGTAGCCAGAAAGGGGCATTAACCCACACCCTTGATGCCTGAAATTCCCAAAAATACTTTTGGCAGAAAAATGCATCCTACACCCCTGAAAGTTCAGAATATGTTAGCCGCCCAAAAAAGGCCTTAAAATGCATCTTAGGCCTGCAAAAATGTTGAAAACTTTGGAGGCCCAAAAAAGGGGTTTAGAGGCATCCTAGACCCCCTAAAGTCCAGAAAATGTTGGTTGCCCAAAAACTGTGCCAAAGAGCTCTGAATGTCCCAAAATCATTTGTAGCCAGAAAGGGGCATTAACCCACACCCTTGATGCCCGAAATTCCCAAAAATACTTTTGGCAGAAAAATGCATCCTACACCCCTGAAAGTTCAGAATATGTTAGCCGCCCAAAAAAGGCCTTAAAATGCATCTTAGGCCTGCAAAAATGTTGAAAACTTTGGAGGCCCAAAAAAGGGGTTTACAGGCATCCTAGACCCCCTAGAGTCCAGAAAATGTTGGTTGACCAAAAACTGTGCCAGAGAGCTCTGAATGTCCCAAAATCATTTGTAGCCTAAAAGGGGCATTATCCCACACCCTTGACGCCTGAAATTCCCAAAAATATTTTTGGCACAAAAATGCATCCTACACCCCTGAAAGTTCAGAATATGTTAGCAGCCCAAAAAAGGCCTTAAAATGCATCTTAGTCCTGCAAAAATGTTGAAAACTTTGGAGGCCCAAAAAAGGGGTTTACAGGCATCCTAGACCCCCTAAAGTCCAGAAAATGTTGATTGCCCAAAAACTGTGCCAAAGAGCTCTGAATGTCCTAAAATCATTTGTAGCCAGAAAGGGGCATTAACCCACACCCTTGATGCCTGAAATTCCCAAAAATATTTTTGGCACAAAAATGCATCCTACACCCCTGAAAGTTCAGAATATGTTAGCAGCCCAAAAAAGGCCTTAAAATGCATCTTAGTCCTGCAAAAATGTTGAAAACTTTGGAGGCCCAAAAAAGGGGTTTAGAGGCATCCTAGACCCCCTAAAGTCCAGAAAATGTTGGTTGACCAAAAACTGTGCCAGAGAGCTCTGAATGTCCCAAAATCATTTGTAGCCAAAAGGGGCATTATCCCACACCCTTGACGCCTGAAATTCCCAAAAATATTTTTGACACAAAAATGCATCCTACACACCTGAACGTTCAGAATATGTTAGCAGCCCAAAAAAGGCCTTAAAATGCCTGTTATGTCTGGAAAAATGTTGAACACTTTGGAGGCCTAAAAAAGGGGTTTACAGGCATCCTAGACCCCCTAAAGTCCAGAAAATGTTGGTGGCCAAAAACTGTGCCAGAGAGCTCTGAATGTCCCAGAAACATTTGCAGCCTGAAAGGAGCATTAACCCGCATCCTAGACCACTGAAATTCCCAAAAATAATTTTGACATGAAAAATGCATCCTACACCCCTGAAAGTTCAGAATATGTTAGCAGCCCAAAAAAGGCCTTAAAATGCCTTTTAGGCCTGCAAGTATGTTGAAAACTTTGGAGGTCAAAAAAAGGGGTTTACAGGTATCCTAGACCCCCTAAAGTCCAGAAAATTTAGGTGGCCCAAAACTGTGCCAGAGAGCTCTGCATGTCCCAAAATCATTTGTAGCCTGAAAGGGGCATTAACCCGCATCCTAGACCACTGAAATTCCCAAAAATCGTTTTGGCAAGAAAAGTGCATCATTCACACCTGACAGTTCAGAATATGTTAGCATCCCAAAAAAGGCCTTAAAATGCATCTTAGGCCTGCAAAAATGTTGAAATCTTTGGAGGCCCAAAAAAGGGGTTTACAGGCATCCTAGACCCCCTAAAGTCCAGAAAATGTTGGTTGACCAAAAACTGTGCCAGAGAGCTCTGAATGTCCCAAAATCATTTGTAGCCTAAAAGGGGCATTATCCCACACCCTTGACGCCTGAAATTCCCAAAAATATTTTTGGCACAAAAATGCATCCTACACCCCTGAAAGTTCAGAATATGTCAGCAGCCCAAAAAAGGCCTTAAAATGCATCTTAGTCCTGCAAAAATGTTGAAAACTTTGGAGGCCCAAAAAAGGGGTTTACAGGCATCCTAGACCCCCTAAAGTCCAGAAAATGTTGGTTGCCCAAAAACTGTGCCAAAGAGCTCTGAATGTCCTAAAATCATTTGTAGCCAGAAAGGGGCATTAACCCACACCCTTGATGCCTGAAATTCCCAAAAATACTTTTGGCAGAAAAATGCATCCTACACCCCTGAAAGTTCAGAATATGTTAGCCGCCCAAAAAAGGCCTTAAAATGCATCTTAGGCCTGCAAAAATGTTGAAAACTTTGGAGGCCCAAAAAAGGGGTTTAGAGGCATCCTAGACCCCCTAAAGTCCAGAAAATGTTGGTTGACCAAAAACTGTGCCAGAGAGCTCTGAATGTCCCAAAATCATTTGTAGCCAAAAGGGGCATTATCCCACACCCTTGACGCCTGAAATTCCCAAAAATATTTTTGACACAAAAATGCATCCTACACACCTGAACGTTCAGAATATGTTAGCAGCCCAAAAAAGGCCTTAAAATGCCTGTTATGTCTGGAAAAATGTTGAACACTTTGGAGGCCTAAAAAAGGGGTTTACAGGCATCCTAGACCCCCTAAAGTCCAGAAAATGTTGGTGGCCAAAAACTGTGCCAGAGAGCTCTGAATGTCCCAGAAACATTTGCAGCCTGAAAGGAGCATTAACCCGCATCCTAGACCACTGAAATTCCCAAAAATAATTTTGACATGAAAAATGCATCCTACACCCCTGAAAGTTCAGAATATGTTAGCAGCCCAAAAAAGGCCTTAAAATGCCTTTTAGGCCTGCAAGAATGTTGAAAACTTTGGAGGTCAAAAAAAGGGGTTTACAGGTATCCTAGACCCCCTAAAGTCCAGAAAATTTAGGTGGCCCAAAACTGTCCCAGAGAGCTCTGCATGTCCCAAAATCATTTGTAGCCTGAAAGGGGCATTAACCCGCATCCTAGACCACTGAAATTCCCAAAAATCGTTTTGGCAAGAAAAGTGCATCCTTCACACCTGACAGTTCAGAATATGTTAGCATCCCAAAAAAGGCCTTAAAATGCATCTTAGGCCTGCAAAAATGTTGAAATCTTTGGAGGCCCAAAAAAGGGGTTTACAGGCATCCTAGACCCCCTAAAGTCCAGAAAATGTCAGTTGACCAAAAACTGTGCCAGAGAGCTCTGAATGTCCCAAAATCATTTGTAGCCTAAAAGGGGCATTATCCCACACCCTTGACGCCTGAAATTCCCAAAAATATTTTTGGCACAAAAATGCATCCTACACCCCTGAAAGTTCAGAATATGTTAGCAGCCCAAAAAAGGCCTTAAAATGCATCTTAGTCCTGCAAAAATGTTGAAAACTTTGGAGGCCCAAAAAAGGGGTTTACAGGCATACTAGACCCCCTAAAGTCCAGAAAATGTTGGTTGCCCAAAAACTGTGCCAAAGAGCTCTGAATGTCCCAAAATCATTTGTAGCCTGAAAGGGGCATTAACCCACACCCTTGATGCCTGAAATTCCCAAAAATACTTTTGGCAGAAAAATGCATCCTACACCCCTGAAAGTTCAGAATATGTTAGCCACCCAAAAAAGGCCTTAAAATGCATTTTAGGCCTGCAAAAATGTTGAAAACTTTGGAGGCCCAAAAAAGGGGTTTAGAGGCATCCTAGACCCCCTAAAGTCCAGAAAATGTTGGTTGACCAAAAATTGTGCCAGAGAGCTCTGAATGTCCCAAAATCATTTGTAGCCTAAAAGGGGCATTATCCCACACCCTTGACGCCTGAAATTCCCAAAAATATTTTTGACACAAAAATGCATCCTACACACCTGAACGTTCAGAATATGTTAGCAGCCCAAAAAAGGCCTTAAAATGCCTGTTATGTCTGGAAAAATGTTGAACACTTTGGAGGCCTAAAAAAGGGGTTTACAGGCATCCTAGACCCCCTAAAGTCCAGAAAATGTTGGTGGCCAAAAACTATGCCAGAGAGCTCTGAATGTCCCAGAAACATTTGCAGCCTGAAAGGAGCATTAACCCACACCCTTGATGCCTGAAATTCCCAAAAATACTTTTGGCAGAAAAATGCATCCTACACCCCTGAAAGTTCAGAATATGTTAGCCGCCCAAAAAAGGCCTTAAAATGCATCTTAGGCCTGCAAAGATGTTGAAAACTTTGGAGGCCCAAAAAAGGGGTTTAGAGGCATCCTAGACCCCCTAAAGTCCAGAAAATGTTGGTTGCCCAAAAACTGTGCCAAAGAGCTCTGAATGTCCCAAAATCATTTGTAGCCAGAAAGGGGCATTAACCCACACCCTTGATGCCCGAAATTCCCAAAAATACTTTTGGCAGAAAAATGCATCCTACACCCCTGAAAGTTCAGAATATGTTAGCCGCCCAAAAAAGGCCTTAAAATGCATCTTAGGCCTGCAAAAATGTTGAAAACTTTGGAGGCCCAAAAAAGGGGTTTACAGGCATCCTAGACCCCCTAGAGTCCAGAAAATGTTGGTTGACCAAAAACTGTGCCAGAGAGCTCTGAATGTCCCAAAATCATTTGTAGCCTAAAAGGGGCATTATCCCACACCCTTGACGCCTGAAATTCCCAAAAATATTTTTGGCACAAAAATGCATCCTACACCCCTGAAAGTTCAGAATATGTTAGCAGCCCAAAAAAGGCCTTAAAATGCATCTTAGTCCTGCAAAAATGTTGAAAACTTTGGAGGCCCAAAAAAGGGGTTTACAGGCATCCTAGACCCCCTAAAGTCCAGAAAATGTTGGTTGCCCAAAAACTGTGCCAAAGAGCTCTGAATGTCCTAAAATCATTTGTAGCCAGAAAGGGGCATTAACCCACACCCTTGACGCCTGAAATTCCCAAAAATATTTTTGGCACAAAAATGCATCCTACACCCCTGAAAGTTCAGAATATGTTAGCAGCCCAAAAAAGGCCTTAAAATGCATCTTAGTCCTGCAAAAATGTTGAAAACTTTGGAGGCCCAAAAAAGGGGTTTACAGGCATCCTAGACCCCCTAAAGTCCAGAAAATGGTGGTTGCCCAAAAACTGTGCCAAAGAGCTCTGAATGTCCCAAATCATTTGTAGCCAGAAAGGGGCATTAACCCACACCCTTGATGCCTGAAATTCCCAAAAATACTTTTGGCAGAAAAATGCATCCTACACCCCTGAAAGTTCAGAATATGTTAGCCGCCCAAAAAAGGCCTTAAAATGCATCTTAGGCCTGCAAAAATGTTGAAAACTTTGGAGGCCCAAAAAAGGGGTTTAGAGGCATCCTAGACCCCCTAAAGTCCAGAAAATGTTGGTTGCCCAAAAACTGTGCCAAAGAGCTCTGAATGTCCCAAAATCATTTGTAGCCAGAAAGGGGCATTAACCCACACCCTTGATGCCCGAAATTCCCAAAAATACTTTTGGCAGAAAAATGCATCCTACACCCCTGAAAGTTCAGAATATGTTAGCCGCCCAAAAAAGGCCTTAAAATGCATCTTAGGCCTGCAAAAATGTTGAAAACTTTGGAGGCCCAAAAAAGGGGTTTACAGGCATCCTAGACCCCCTAGAGTCCAGAAAATGTTGGTTGACCAAAAACTGTGCCAGAGAGCTCTGAATGTCCCAAAATCATTTGTAGCCTAAAAGGGGCATTATCCCACACCCTTGACGCCTGAAATTCCCAAAAATATTTTTGGCACAAAAATGCATCCTACACCCCTGAAAGTTCAGAATATGTTAGCAGCCCAAAAAAGGCCTTAAAATGCATCTTAGTCCTGCAAAAATGTTGAAAACTTTGGAGGCCCAAAAAAGGGGTTTACAGGCATCCTAGACCCCCTAAAGTCCAGAAAATGTTGATTGCCCAAAAACTGTGCCAAAGAGCTCTGAATGTCCTAAAATCATTTGTAGCCAGAAAGGGGCATTAACCCACACCCTTGATGCCTGAAATTCCCAAAAATATTTTTGGCACAAAAATGCATCCTACACCCCTGAAAGTTCAGAATATGTTAGCAGCCCAAAAAAGGCCTTAAAATGCATCTTAGTCCTGCAAAAATGTTGAAAACTTTGGAGGCCCAAAAAAGGGGTTTAGAGGCATCCTAGACCCCCTAAAGTCCAGAAAATGTTGGTTGACCAAAAACTGTGCCAGAGAGCTCTGAATGTCCCAAAATCATTTGTAGCCAAAAGGGGCATTATCCCACACCCTTGACGCCTGAAATTCCCAAAAATATTTTTGACACAAAAATGCATCCTACACACCTGAACGTTCAGAATATGTTAGCAGCCCAAAAAAGGCCTTAAAATGCCTGTTATGTCTGGAAAAATGTTGAACACTTTGGAGGCCTAAAAAAGGGGTTTACAGGCATCCTAGACCCCCTAAAGTCCAGAAAATGTTGGTGGCCAAAAACTGTGCCAGAGAGCTCTGAATGTCCCAGAAACATTTGCAGCCTGAAAGGAGCATTAACCCGCATCCTAGACCACTGAAATTCCCAAAAATAATTTTGACATGAAAAATGCATCCTACACCCCTGAAAGTTCAGAATATGTTAGCAGCCCAAAAAAGGCCTTAAAATGCCTTTTAGGCCTGCAAGAATGTTGAAAACTTTGGAGGTCAAAAAAAGGGGTTTACAGGTATCCTAGACCCCCTAAAGTCCAGAAAATTTAGGTGGCCCAAAACTGTGCCAGAGAGCTCTGCATGTCCCAAAATCATTTGTAGCCTGAAAGGGGCATTAACCCGCATCCTAGACCACTGAAATTCCCAAAAATCGTTTTGGCAAGAAAAGTGCATCATTCACACCTGACAGTTCAGAATATGTTAGCATCCCAAAAAAGGCCTTAAAATGCATCTTAGGCCTGCAAAAATGTTGAAATCTTTGGAGGCCCAAAAAAGGGGTTTACAGGCATCCTAGACCCCCTAAAGTCCAGAAAATGTTGGTTGACCAAAAACTGTGCCAGAGAGCTCTGAATGTCCCAAAATCATTTGTAGCCTAAAAGGGGCATTATCCCACACCCTTGACGCCTGAAATTCCCAAAAATATTTTTGGCACAAAAATGCATCCTACACCCCTGAAAGTTCAGAATATGTCAGCAGCCCAAAAAAGGCCTTAAAATGCATCTTAGTCCTGCAAAAATGTTGAAAACTTTGGAGGCCCAAAAAAGGGGTTTACAGGCATCCTAGACCCCCTAAAGTCCAGAAAATGTTGGTTGCCCAAAAACTGTGCCAAAGAGCTCTGAATGTCCTAAAATCATTTGTAGCCAGAAAGGGGCATTAACCCACACCCTTGATGCCTGAAATTCCCAAAAATACTTTTGGCAGAAAAATGCATCCTACACCCCTGAAAGTTCAGAATATGTTAGCCGCCCAAAAAAGGCCTTAAAATGCATCTTAGGCCTGCAAAAATGTTGAAAACTTTGGAGGCCCAAAAAAGGGGTTTAGAGGCATCCTAGACCCCCTAAAGTCCAGAAAATGTTGGTTGACCAAAAACTGTGCCAGAGAGCTCTGAATGTCCCAAAATCATTTGTAGCCAAAAGGGGCATTATCCCACACCCTTGACGCCTGAAATTCCCAAAAATATTTTTGACACAAAAATGCATCCTACACACCTGAACGTTCAGAATATGTTAGCAGCCCAAAAAAGGCCTTAAAATGCCTGTTATGTCTGGAAAAATGTTGAACACTTTGGAGGCCTAAAAAAGGGGTTTACAGGCATCCTAGACCCCCTAAAGTCCAGAAAATGTTGGTGGCCAAAAACTGTGCCAGAGAGCTCTGAATGTCCCAGAAACATTTGCAGCCTGAAAGGAGCATTAACCCGCATCCTAGACCACTGAAATTCCCAAAAATAATTTTGACATGAAAAATGCATCCTACACCCCTGAAAGTTCAGAATATGTTAGCAGCCCAAAAAAGGCCTTAAAATGCCTTTTAGGCCTGCAAGAATGTTGAAAACTTTGGAGGTCAAAAAAAGGGGTTTACAGGTATCCTAGACCCCCTAAAGTCCAGAAAATTTAGGTGGCCCAAAACTGTCCCAGAGAGCTCTGCATGTCCCAAAATCATTTGTAGCCTGAAAGGGGCATTAACCCGCATCCTAGACCACTGAAATTCCCAAAAATCGTTTTGGCAAGAAAAGTGCATCCTTCACACCTGACAGTTCAGAATATGTTAGCATCCCAAAAAAGGCCTTAAAATGCATCTTAGGCCTGCAAAAATGTTGAAATCTTTGGAGGCCCAAAAAAGGGGTTTACAGGCATCCTAGACCCCCTAAAGTCCAGAAAATGTCAGTTGACCAAAAACTGTGCCAGAGAGCTCTGAATGTCCCAAAATCATTTGTAGCCTAAAAGGGGCATTATCCCACACCCTTGACGCCTGAAATTCCCAAAAATATTTTTGGCACAAAAATGCATCCTACACCCCTGAAAGTTCAGAATATGTTAGCAGCCCAAAAAAGGCCTTAAAATGCATCTTAGTCCTGCAAAAATGTTGAAAACTTTGGAGGCCCAAAAAAGGGGTTTACAGGCATACTAGACCCCCTAAAGTCCAGAAAATGTTGGTTGCCCAAAAACTGTGCCAAAGAGCTCTGAATGTCCCAAAATCATTTGTAGCCTGAAAGGGGCATTAACCCACACCCTTGATGCCTGAAATTCCCAAAAATACTTTTGGCAGAAAAATGCATCCTACACCCCTGAAAGTTCAGAATATGTTAGCCACCCAAAAAAGGCCTTAAAATGCATTTTAGGCCTGCAAAAATGTTGAAAACTTTGGAGGCCCAAAAAAGGGGTTTAGAGGCATCCTAGACCCCCTAAAGTCCAGAAAATGTTGGTTGACCAAAAATTGTGCCAGAGAGCTCTGAATGTCCCAAAATCATTTGTAGCCTAAAAGGGGCATTATCCCACACCCTTGACGCCTGAAATTCCCAAAAATATTTTTGACACAAAAATGCATCCTACACACCTGAACGTTCAGAATATGTTAGCAGCCCAAAAAAGGCCTTAAAATGCCTGTTATGTCTGGAAAAATGTTGAACACTTTGGAGGCCTAAAAAAGGGGTTTACAGGCATCCTAGACCCCCTAAAGTCCAGAAAATGTTGGTGGCCAAAAACTATGCCAGAGAGCTCTGAATGTCCCAGAAACATTTGCAGCCTGAAAGGAGCATTAACCCGCATCCTAGACCACTGAAATTCCCAAAAATAATTTTGACATGAAAAATGCATCCTACACCCCTGAAAGTTCAGAATATGTTAGCAGCCCAAAAAAGGCCTTAAAATGCCTTTTAGGCCTGCAAGAATGTTGAAAACTTTGGAGGTCAAAAAAAGGGGTTTACAGGTATCCTAGACCCCCTAAAGTCCAGAAAATTTTGGTGGCCCAAAACTGTGCCAGAGAGCTCTGCATGTCCCAAAATCATTTGTAGCCTGAAAGGGGCATTAACCCGCATCCTAGACCACTGAAATTCCCAAAAATCGTTTTGGCAAGAAAAGTGCATCTTTCACACCTGACAGTTCAGAATATGTTAGCATCCCAAAAAAGGCCTTAAAATGCATCTTAGGCCTGCAAAAATGTTGAAAACTTTGGAGGCCCAAAAAAGGGGTTTACAGGCATCCTAGACCCCCTAAAGTCCAGAAAATGTTGGTTGACCAAAAACTGTGCCAGAGTGCTCTGAATGTCCCAAAATCATTTGTAGCCTAAAAGGGGCATTATCCCACACCCTTGACGCCTGAAATTCCCAAAAATACTTTTGGCAGAAAAATGCATCCTACACCCCTGAAAGTTCAGAATATGTTAGCCGCCCAAAAAAGGCCTTAAAATGCATCTTAGGCCTGCAAAAATGTTGAAAACTTTGGAGGCCCAAAAAAGGGGTTTAGAGGCATCCTAGACCCCCTAAAGTCCAGAAAATGTTGGTTGACCAAAAACTGTGCCAGAGAGCTCTGAATGTCCCAAAATCATTTGTAGCCAAAAGGGGCATTATCCCACACCCTTGACGCCTGAAATTCCCAAAAATATTTTTGACACAAAAATGCATCCTACACACCTGAACGTTCAGAATATGTTAGCAGCCCAAAAAAGGCCTTAAAATGCCTGTTCTGTCTGGAAAAATGTTGAACACTTTGGAGGCCTAAAAAAGGGGTTTACAGGCATCCTAGACCCCCTAAAGTCCAGAAAATGTTGGTGGCCAAAAACTGTGCCAGAGAGCTCTGAATGTCCCAGAAACATTTGCAGCCTGAAAGGAGCATTAACCCGCACCCTAGACCACTGAAATTCCCAAAAATAATTTTGACATGAAAAATGCATCCTACACCCCTGAAAGTTCAGAATATGTTAGCAGCCCAAAAAAGGCCTTAAAATGCCTTTTAGGCCTGCAAGAATGTTGAAAACTTTGGAGGTCAAAAAAAGGGGTTTACAGGTATCCTAGACCCCCTAAAGTCCAGAAAATTTTGGTGGCCCAAAACTGTGCCAGAGAGCTCTGCATGTCCCAAAATCATTTGTAGCCTGAAAGGGGCATTAACCCGCATCCTAGACCACTGAAATTCCCAAAAATCGTTTTGGCAAGAAAAGTGCATCCTTCACACCTGACAGTTCAGAATATGTTAGCATCCCAAAAAAGGCCTTAAAATGCATCTTAGGCCTGCAAAAATGTTGAAATCTTTGGAGGCCCAAAAAAGGGGTTTACAGGCATCCTAGACCCCCTAAAGTCCAGAAAATGTTGGTTGACCAAAAACTGTGCCAGAGAGCTCTGAATGTCCCAAAATCATTTGTAGCCTAAAAGGGGCATTATCCCACACCCTTGACGCCTGAAATTCCCAAAAATATTTTTGGCACAAAAATGCATCCTACACCCCTGAAAGTTCAGAATATGTTAGCAGCCCAAAAAAGGCCTTAAAATGCATCTTAGTCCTGCAAAAATGTTGAAAACTTTGGAGGCCCAAAAAAGGGGTTTACAGGCATCCTAGACCCCCTAAAGTCCAGAAAATGGTGGTTGCCAAAAAACTGTGCCAAAGAGCTCTGAATGTCCCAAATCATTTGTAGCCAGAAAGGGGCATTAACCCACACCCTTGATGCCTGAAATTCCCAAAAATACTTTTGGCAGAAAAATGCATCCTACACCCCTGAAAGTTCAGAATATGTTAGCCGCCCAAAAAAGGCCTTAAAATGCATCTTAGGCCTGCAAAGATGTTGAAAACTTTGGAGGCCCAAAAAAGGGGTTTAGAGGCATCCTAGACCCCCTAAAGTCCAGAAAATGTTGGTTGCCCAAAAACTGTGCCAAAGAGCTCTGAATGTCCCAAAATCATTTGTAGCCAGAAAGGGGCATTAACCCACACCCTTGATGCCCGAAATTCCCAAAAATACTTTTGGCAGAAAAATGCATCCTACACCCCTGAAAGTTCAGAATATGTTAGCCGCCCAAAAAAGGCCTTAAAATGCATCTTAGGCCTGCAAAAATGTTGAAAACTTTGGAGGCCCAAAAAAGGGGTTTACAGGCATCCTAGACCCCCTAGAGTCCAGAAAATGTTGGTTGACCAAAAACTGTGCCAGAGAGCTCTGAATGTCCCAAAATCATTTGTAGCCTAAAAGGGGCATTATCCCACACCCTTGACGCCTGAAATTCCCAAAAATATTTTTGGCACAAAAATGCATCCTACACCCCTGAAAGTTCAGAATATGTTAGCAGCCCAAAAAAGGCCTTAAAATGCATCTTAGTCCTGCAAAAATGTTGAAAACTTTGGAGGCCCAAAAAAGGGGTTTACAGGCATCCTAGACCCCCTAAAGTCCAGAAAATGTTGGTTGCCCAAAAACTGTGCCAAAGAGCTCTGAATGTCCTAAAATCATTTGTAGCCAGAAAGGGGCATTAACCCACACCCTTGACGCCTGAAATTCCCAAAAATATTTTTGGCACAAAAATGCATCCTACACCCCTGAAAGTTCAGAATATGTTAGCAGCCCAAAAAAGGCCTTAAAATGCATCTTAGTCCTGCAAAAATGTTGAAAACTTTGGAGGCCCAAAAAAGGGGTTTACAGGCATCCTAGACCCCCTAAAGTCCAGAAAATGGTGGTTGCCCAAAAACTGTGCCAAAGAGCTCTGAATGTCCCAAATCATTTGTAGCCAGAAAGGGGCATTAACCCACACCCTTGATGCCTGAAATTCCCAAAAATACTTTTGGCAGAAAAATGCATCCTACACCCCTGAAAGTTCAGAATATGTTAGCCGCCCAAAAAAGGCCTTAAAATGCATCTTAGGCCTGCAAAAATGTTGAAAACTTTGGAGGCCCAAAAAAGGGGTTTAGAGGCATCCTAGACCCCCTAAAGTCCAGAAAATGTTGGTTGCCCAAAAACTGTGCCAAAGAGCTCTGAATGTCCCAAAATCATTTGTAGCCAGAAAGGGGCATTAACCCACACCCTTGATGCCCGAAATTCCCAAAAATACTTTTGGCAGAAAAATGCATCCTACACCCCTGAAAGTTCAGAATATGTTAGCCGCCCAAAAAAGGCCTTAAAATGCATCTTAGGCCTGCAAAAATGTTGAAAACTTTGGAGGCCCAAAAAAGGGGTTTACAGGTATCCTAGACCCCCTAAAGTCCAGAAAATTTTGGTGGCCCAAAAACTGTGCCAAAGAGCTCTGAATGTCCCAAAATCATTTGTAGCCAGAAAGGGGCATTAACCCACACCCTTGATGCCTGAAATTCCCAAAAATACTTTTGGCAGAAAAATGCATCCTACACACCTGAACGTTCAGAATATGTTAGCAACCCAAAAAAGGCCTTAAAATGCCTGTTATGTCTGGAAAAATGTTGAACACTTTGGAGGCCCAAAAAAGGGGTTTACAGGCATCCTAGACCCCCTAAAGTCCAGAAAATGTTATTGGCCAAAAACTGTGCCAGAGAGCTCTGAATGTCCCAGAAACATGTGCAGCCTGAAAGGAGCATTAACCCGCATCCTAGACCACTGAAATTCCCAAAAATAATTTTGACATGAAAAATGCATCCTTCACCCCTGAAAGTTCAGAATATGTTGGCAGCCCAAAAAAGGCCTTAAAATGCATTTTAGGCCTGCAAAAATGTTGAAAACTTTGGAGGCCCAAAAAAGGGGTTTACAGGCATCCTAGACCCCCTAAAGTCCAGAAAATGTTGGTTGCCCAAAAACTGTGCCAAAGAGCTCTGAATGTCCTAAAATCATTTGTAGCCAGAAAGGGGCATTAACCCACACCCTTGATGCCTGAAATTCCCAAAAATACTTTTGGCAGAAAAATGCATCCTACACCCCTGAAAGTTCAGAATATGTTAGCCGCCCAAAAAAGGCCTTAAAATGCATCTTAGGCCTGCAAAAATGTTGAAAACTTTGGAGGCCCAAAAAAGGGGTTTACAGGCATCCTAGACCCCCTAAAGTCCAGAAAATTTTGGTGGCCCAAAACTGTGCCAGAGAGCTCTGCATGTCCCAAAATCATTTGTAGCCTGAAAGGGGCATTAACCCGCATCCTAGACCACTGAAATTCCCAAAAATCGTTTTGGCAAGAAAAGTGCATCCTTCACACCTGACAGTTCAGAATATGTTAGCATCCCAAAAAAGGCCTTAAAATGCATCTTAGGCCTGCAAAAATGTTGAAAACTTTGGAGGCCCAAAAAAGGGGTTTACAGGCATCCTAGACCCCCTAAAGTCCAGAAAATGTTGGTTGACCAAAAACTGTGCCAGAGAGCTCTGAATGTCCCAAAATCATTTGTAGCCTAAAAGGGGCATTATCCCACACCCTTGACGCCTGAAATTCCCAAAAATATTTTTGGCACAAAAATGCATCCTACACCCCTGAAAGTTCAGAATATGTTAGCAGCCCAAAAAAGGCCTTAAAATGCATCTTAGTCCTGCAAAAATGTTGAAAACTTTGGAGGCCCAAAAAAGGGGTTTACAGGCATCCTAGACCCCCTAAAGTCCAGAAAATGTTGGTTGCCCAAAAACTGTGCCAAAGAGCTCTGAATGTCCCAAAATCATTTGTAGCCAGAAAGGGGCATTAACCCACACCTTTGATGCCTGAAATTCCCAAAAATACTTTTGGCAGAAAAATGCATCCTACACCCGTGAAAGTTCAGAATATGTTAGCCGCCCAAAAAAGGCCTTAAAATGCATCTTAGACCTGCAAAAATGTTGAAAACTTTGGAGGCCCAAAAATGGGGTTTAGAGGCATCCTAGACCCCCTAAAGTCCAGAAAATGTTGGTTGACCAAAAACTGTGCCAGAGAGCTCTGAATATCCCAAAATCATTTGTAGCCTAAAAGGGGCATTATCCCACACCCTTGACGCCTGAAATTCCCAAAAATATTTTTGACACAAAAATGCATCCTACACACCTGAACGTTCAGAATATGTTAGCAGCCCAAAAAAGGCCTTAAAATGCCTGTTATGTCTGGAAAAATGTTGAACACTTTGGAGGCCTAAAAAAGGGGTTTACAGGCATCCTAGACCCCCTAAAGTCCAGAAAATGTTGGTGGCCAAAAACTGTGCCAGAGAGCTCTGAATGTCCCAGAAACATTTGCAGCCTGAAAGGAGCATTAACCCGCATCCTAGACCACTGAAATTCCCAAAAATAATTTTGACATGAAAAATGCATCCTACACCCCTGAAAGTTCAGAATATGTTAGCAGCCCAAAAAAGGCCTTTAAATGCCTTTTAGGCCTGCAAGAATGTTGAAAACTTTGGAGGTCAAAAAAAGGGGTTTACAGGTATCCTAGACCCCCTAAAGTCCAGAAAGTTTTGGTGGCCCAAAACTGTGCCAGAGAGCTCTGCATGACGCAAAATCATTTGTAGCCTGAAAGGGGCATTAACCCGCATCCTAGACCACTGAAATTCCCAAAAATCGTTTTGGCAAGAAAAGTGCATCCTTCACACCTGACAGTTCAGAATATGTTAGCATCCCAAAAAAGGCCTTAAAATGCATCTTAGGCCTGCAAAAATGTTGAAAAATTTGGAGGCCCAAAAAAGGGGTTTACAGGCATCCTAGACCCCCTAAAGTCCAGAAAATGTTGGTTGACCAAAAACTGTGCCAGAGAGCTCTGAATGTCCCAAAATCATTTGTAGCCTAAAAGGGGCATTATCCCACACCCTTGACGCCTGAAATTCCCAAAAATATTTTTGGCACAAAAATGCATCCTACACCCCTGAAAGTTCAGAATATGTTAGCAGCCCAAAAAAGGCCTTAAAATGCATCTTAGTCCTGCAAAAATGTTGAAAACTTTGGAGGCCCAAAAAAGGGGTTTACAGGCATCCTAGACCCCCTAAAGTCCAGAAAATGTTGGTTGCCCAAAAACTGTGCCAAAGAGCTCTGAATGTCCTAAAATCATTTGTAGCCAGAAAGGGGCATTAACCCACACCCTTGATGCCTGAAATTCCCAAAAATACTTTTGGCAGAAAAATGCATCCTACACCCCTGAAAGTTCAGAATATGTTAGCCGCCCAAAAAAGGCCTTAAAATGCATCTTAGGCCTGCAAAAATGTTGAAAACTTTGGAGGCCCAAAAAAGGGGTTTAGAGGCATCCTAGACCCCCTAAAGTCCAGAAAATGTTGGTTGCCCAAAAACTGTGCCAAAGAGCTCTGAATGTCCCAAAATCATTTGTAGCCAGAAAGGGGCATTAACCCACACCCTTGATGCCCGAAATTCCCAAAAATACTTTTGGCAGAAAAATGCATCCTACACCCCTGAAAGTTCAGAATATGTTAGCCGCCCAAAAAAGGCCTTAAAATGCATCTTAGGCCTGCAAAAATGTTGAAAACTTTGGAGGCCCAAAAAAGGGGTTTACAGGCATCCTAGACCCCCTAGAGTCCAGAAAATGTTGGTTGACCAAAAACTGTGCCAGAGAGCTCTGAATGTCCCAAAATCATTTGTAGCCTAAAAGGGGCATTATCCCACACCCTTGACGCCTGAAATTCCCAAAAATATTTTTGGCACAAAAATGCATCCTACACCCCTGAAAGTTCAGAATATGTTAGCAGCCCAAAAAAGGCCTTAAAATGCATCTTAGTCCTGCAAAAATGTTGAAAACTTTGGAGGCCCAAAAAAGGGGTTTACAGGCATCCTAGACCCCCTAAAGTCCAGAAAATGTTGATTGCCCAAAAACTGTGCCAAAGAGCTCTGAATGTCCTAAAATCATTTGTAGCCAGAAAGGGGCATTAACCCACACCCTTGATGCCTGAAATTCCCAAAAATATTTTTGGCACAAAAATGCATCCTACACCCCTGAAAGTTCAGAATATGTTAGCAGCCCAAAAAAGGCCTTAAAATGCATCTTAGTCCTGCAAAAATGTTGAAAACTTTGGAGGCCCAAAAAAGGGGTTTAGAGGCATCCTAGACCCCCTAAAGTCCAGAAAATGTTGGTTGACCAAAAACTGTGCCAGAGAGCTCTGAATGTCCCAAAATCATTTGTAGCCAAAAGGGGCATTATCCCACACCCTTGACGCCTGAAATTCCCAAAAATATTTTTGACACAAAAATGCATCCTACACACCTGAACGTTCAGAATATGTTAGCAGCCCAAAAAAGGCCTTAAAATGCCTGTTATGTCTGGAAAAATGTTGAACACTTTGGAGGCCTAAAAAAGGGGTTTACAGGCATCCTAGACCCCCTAAAGTCCAGAAAATGTTGGTGGCCAAAAACTGTGCCAGAGAGCTCTGAATGTCCCAGAAACATTTGCAGCCTGAAAGGAGCATTAACCCGCATCCTAGACCACTGAAATTCCCAAAAATAATTTTGACATGAAAAATGCATCCTACACCCCTGAAAGTTCAGAATATGTTAGCAGCCCAAAAAAGGCCTTAAAATGCCTTTTAGGCCTGCAAGAATGTTGAAAACTTTGGAGGTCAAAAAAAGGGGTTTACAGGTATCCTAGACCCCCTAAAGTCCAGAAAATTTAGGTGGCCCAAAACTGTGCCAGAGAGCTCTGCATGTCCCAAAATCATTTGTAGCCTGAAAGGGGCATTAACCCGCATCCTAGACCACTGAAATTCCCAAAAATCGTTTTGGCAAGAAAAGTGCATCATTCACACCTGACAGTTCAGAATATGTTAGCATCCCAAAAAAGGCCTTAAAATGCATCTTAGGCCTGCAAAAATGTTGAAATCTTTGGAGGCCCAAAAAAGGGGTTTACAGGCATCCTAGACCCCCTAAAGTCCAGAAAATGTTGGTTGACCAAAAACTGTGCCAGAGAGCTCTGAATGTCCCAAAATCATTTGTAGCCTAAAAGGGGCATTATCCCACACCCTTGACGCCTGAAATTCCCAAAAATATTTTTGGCACAAAAATGCATCCTACACCCCTGAAAGTTCAGAATATGTCAGCAGCCCAAAAAAG
Organism: Ambystoma mexicanum; assembly: GCF_040938575.1. Classification (NCBI taxonomy): domain Eukaryota; kingdom Metazoa; phylum Chordata; class Amphibia; order Caudata; family Ambystomatidae; genus Ambystoma; species Ambystoma mexicanum. Next base: position 1,318,683,833 of record NC_090934.1, read on the forward strand.
GCCTTAAAATGCATCTTAGTCCTGCAAAAATGTTGAAAACTTTGGAGGCCCAAAAAAGGGGTTTACAGGCATCCTAGACCCCCTAAAGTCCAGAAAATGTTGGTTGCCCAAAAACTGTGCCAAAGAGCTCTGAATGTCCTAAAATCATTTGTAGCCAGAAAGGGGCATTAACCCACACCCTTGATGCCTGAAATTCCCAAAAATACTTTTGGCAGAAAAATGCATCCTACACCCCTGAAAGTTCAGAATATGTTAGCCGCCCAAAAAAGGCCTTAAAATGCATCTTAGGCCTGCAAAAATGTTGAAAACTTTGGAGGCCCAAAAAAGGGGTTTAGAGGCATCCTAGACCCCCTAAAGTCCAGAAAATGTTGGTTGACCAAAAACTGTGCCAGAGAGCTCTGAATGTCCCAAAATCATTTGTAGCCAAAAGGGGCATTATCCCACACCCTTGACGCCTGAAATTCCCAAAAATATTTTTGACACAAAAATGCATCCTACACACCTGAACGTTCAGAATATGTTAGCAGCCCAAAAAAGGCCTTAAAATGCCTGTTATGTCTGGAAAAATGTTGAACACTTTGGAGGCCTAAAAAAGGGGTTTACAGGCATCCTAGACCCCCTAAAGTCCAGAAAATGTTGGTGGCCAAAAACTGTGCCAGAGAGCTCTGAATGTCCCAGAAACATTTGCAGCCTGAAAGGAGCATTAACCCGCATCCTAGACCACTGAAATTCCCAAAAATAATTTTGACATGAAAAATGCATCCTACACCCCTGAAAGTTCAGAATATGTTAGCAGCCCAAAAAAGGCCTTAAAATGCCTTTTAGGCCTGCAAGAATGTTGAAAACTTTGGAGGTCAAAAAAAGGGGTTTACAGGTATCCTAGACCCCCTAAAGTCCAGAAAATTTAGGTGGCCCAAAACTGTCCCAGAGAGCTCTGCATGTCCCAAAATCATTTGTAGCCTGAAAGGGGCATTAACCCGCATCCTAGACCACTGAAATTCCCAAAAATCGTTTTGGCAAGAAAAGTGCATCCTTCACACCTGACAGTTCAGAATATGTTAGCATCCCAAAAAAGGCCTTAAAATGCATCTTAGGCCTGCAAAAATGTTGAAATCTTTGGAGGCCCAAAAAAGGGGTTTACAGGCATCCTAGACCCCCTAAAGTCCAGAAAATGTCAGTTGACCAAAAACTGTGCCAGAGAGCTCTGAATGTCCCAAAATCATTTGTAGCCTAAAAGGGGCATTATCCCACACCCTTGACGCCTGAAATTCCCAAAAATATTTTTGGCACAAAAATGCATCCTACACCCCTGAAAGTTCAGAATATGTTAGCAGCCCAAAAAAGGCCTTAAAATGCATCTTAGTCCTGCAAAAATGTTGAAAACTTTGGAGGCCCAAAAAAGGGGTTTACAGGCATACTAGACCCCCTAAAGTCCAGAAAATGTTGGTTGCCCAAAAACTGTGCCAAAGAGCTCTGAATGTCCCAAAATCATTTGTAGCCTGAAAGGGGCATTAACCCACACCCTTGATGCCTGAAATTCCCAAAAATACTTTTGGCAGAAAAATGCATCCTACACCCCTGAAAGTTCAGAATATGTTAGCCACCCAAAAAAGGCCTTAAAATGCATTTTAGGCCTGCAAAAATGTTGAAAACTTTGGAGGCCCAAAAAAGGGGTTTAGAGGCATCCTAGACCCCCTAAAGTCCAGAAAATGTTGGTTGACCAAAAATTGTGCCAGAGAGCTCTGAATGTCCCAAAATCATTTGTAGCCTAAAAGGGGCATTATCCCACACCCTTGACGCCTGAAATTCCCAAAAATATTTTTGACACAAAAATGCATCCTACACACCTGAACGTTCAGAATATGTTAGCAGCCCAAAAAAGGCCTTAAAATGCCTGTTATGTCTGGAAAAATGTTGAACACTTTGGAGGCCTAAAAAAGGGGTTTACAGGCATCCTAGACCCCCTAAAGTCCAGAAAATGTTGGTGGCCAAAAACTATGCCAGAGAGCTCTGAATGTCCCAGAAACATTTGCAGCCTGAAAGGAGCATTAACCCACACCCTTGATGCCTGAAATTCCCAAAAATACTTTTGGCAGAAAAATGCATCCTACACCCCTGAAAGTTCAGAATATGTTAGCCGCCCAAAAAAGGCCTTAAAATGCATCTTAGGCCTGCAAAGATGTTGAAAACTTTGGAGGCCCAAAAAAGGGGTTTAGAGGCATCCTAGACCCCCTAAAGTCCAGAAAATGTTGGTTGCCCAAAAACTGTGCCAAAGAGCTCTGAATGTCCCAAAATCATTTGTAGCCAGAAAGGGGCATTAACCCACACCCTTGATGCCCGAAATTCCCAAAAATACTTTTGGCAGAAAAATGCATCCTACACCCCTGAAAGTTCAGAATATGTTAGCCGCCCAAAAAAGGCCTTAAAATGCATCTTAGGCCTGCAAAAATGTTGAAAACTTTGGAGGCCCAAAAAAGGGGTTTACAGGCATCCTAGACCCCCTAGAGTCCAGAAAATGTTGGTTGACCAAAAACTGTGCCAGAGAGCTCTGAATGTCCCAAAATCATTTGTAGCCTAAAAGGGGCATTATCCCACACCCTTGACGCCTGAAATTCCCAAAAATATTTTTGGCACAAAAATGCATCCTACACCCCTGAAAGTTCAGAATATGTTAGCAGCCCAAAAAAGGCCTTAAAATGCATCTTAGTCCTGCAAAAATGTTGAAAACTTTGGAGGCCCAAAAAAGGGGTTTACAGGCATCCTAGACCCCCTAAAGTCCAGAAAATGTTGGTTGCCCAAAAACTGTGCCAAAGAGCTCTGAATGTCCTAAAATCATTTGTAGCCAGAAAGGGGCATTAACCCACACCCTTGACGCCTGAAATTCCCAAAAATATTTTTGGCACAAAAATGCATCCTACACCCCTGAAAGTTCAGAATATGTTAGCAGCCCAAAAAAGGCCTTAAAATGCATCTTAGTCCTGCAAAAATGTTGAAAACTTTGGAGGCCCAAAAAAGGGGTTTACAGGCATCCTAGACCCCCTAAAGTCCAGAAAATGGTGGTTGCCCAAAAACTGTGCCAAAGAGCTCTGAATGTCCCAAATCATTTGTAGCCAGAAAGGGGCATTAACCCACACCCTTGATGCCTGAAATTCCCAAAAATACTTTTGGCAGAAAAATGCATCCTACACCCCTGAAAGTTCAGAATATGTTAGCCGCCCAAAAAAGGCCTTAAAATGCATCTTAGGCCTGCAAAAATGTTGAAAACTTTGGAGGCCCAAAAAAGGGGTTTAGAGGCATCCTAGACCCCCTAAAGTCCAGAAAATGTTGGTTGCCCAAAAACTGTGCCAAAGAGCTCTGAATGTCCCAAAATCATTTGTAGCCAGAAAGGGGCATTAACCCACACCCTTGATGCCCGAAATTCCCAAAAATACTTTTGGCAGAAAAATGCATCCTACACCCCTGAAAGTTCAGAATATGTTAGCCGCCCAAAAAAGGCCTTAAAATGCATCTTAGGCCTGCAAAAATGTTGAAAACTTTGGAGGCCCAAAAAAGGGGTTTACAGGCATCCTAGACCCCCTAGAGTCCAGAAAATGTTGGTTGACCAAAAACTGTGCCAGAGAGCTCTGAATGTCCCAAAATCATTTGTAGCCTAAAAGGGGCATTATCCCACACCCTTGACGCCTGAAATTCCCAAAAATATTTTTGGCACAAAAATGCATCCTACACCCCTGAAAGTTCAGAATATGTTAGCAGCCCAAAAAAGGCCTTAAAATGCATCTTAGTCCTGCAAAAATGTTGAAAACTTTGGAGGCCCAAAAAAGGGGTTTACAGGCATCCTAGACCCCCTAAAGTCCAGAAAATGTTGATTGCCCAAAAACTGTGCCAAAGAGCTCTGAATGTCCTAAAATCATTTGTAGCCAGAAAGGGGCATTAACCCACACCCTTGATGCCTGAAATTCCCAAAAATATTTTTGGCACAAAAATGCATCCTACACCCCTGAAAGTTCAGAATATGTTAGCAGCCCAAAAAAGGCCTTAAAATGCATCTTAGTCCTGCAAAAATGTTGAAAACTTTGGAGGCCCAAAAAAGGGGTTTAGAGGCATCCTAGACCCCCTAAAGTCCAGAAAATGTTGGTTGACCAAAAACTGTGCCAGAGAGCTCTGAATGTCCCAAAATCATTTGTAGCCAAAAGGGGCATTATCCCACACCCTTGACGCCTGAAATTCCCAAAAATATTTTTGACACAAAAATGCATCCTACACACCTGAACGTTCAGAATATGTTAGCAGCCCAAAAAAGGCCTTAAAATGCCTGTTATGTCTGGAAAAATGTTGAACACTTTGGAGGCCTAAAAAAGGGGTTTACAGGCATCCTAGACCCCCTAAAGTCCAGAAAATGTTGGTGGCCAAAAACTGTGCCAGAGAGCTCTGAATGTCCCAGAAACATTTGCAGCCTGAAAGGAGCATTAACCCGCATCCTAGACCACTGAAATTCCCAAAAATAATTTTGACATGAAAAATGCATCCTACACCCCTGAAAGTTCAGAATATGTTAGCAGCCCAAAAAAGGCCTTAAAATGCCTTTTAGGCCTGCAAGAATGTTGAAAACTTTGGAGGTCAAAAAAAGGGGTTTACAGGTATCCTAGACCCCCTAAAGTCCAGAAAATTTAGGTGGCCCAAAACTGTGCCAGAGAGCTCTGCATGTCCCAAAATCATTTGTAGCCTGAAAGGGGCATTAACCCGCATCCTAGACCACTGAAATTCCCAAAAATCGTTTTGGCAAGAAAAGTGCATCATTCACACCTGACAGTTCAGAATATGTTAGCATCCCAAAAAAGGCCTTAAAATGCATCTTAGGCCTGCAAAAATGTTGAAATCTTTGGAGGCCCAAAAAAGGGGTTTACAGGCATCCTAGACCCCCTAAAGTCCAGAAAATGTTGGTTGACCAAAAACTGTGCCAGAGAGCTCTGAATGTCCCAAAATCATTTGTAGCCTAAAAGGGGCATTATCCCACACCCTTGACGCCTGAAATTCCCAAAAATATTTTTGGCACAAAAATGCATCCTACACCCCTGAAAGTTCAGAATATGTCAGCAGCCCAAAAAAGGCCTTAAAATGCATCTTAGTCCTGCAAAAATGTTGAAAACTTTGGAGGCCCAAAAAAGGGGTTTACAGGCATCCTAGACCCCCTAAAGTCCAGAAAATGTTGGTTGCCCAAAAACTGTGCCAAAGAGCTCTGAATGTCCTAAAATCATTTGTAGCCAGAAAGGGGCATTAACCCACACCCTTGATGCCTGAAATTCCCAAAAATACTTTTGGCAGAAAAATGCATCCTACACCCCTGAAAGTTCAGAATATGTTAGCCGCCCAAAAAAGGCCTTAAAATGCATCTTAGGCCTGCAAAAATGTTGAAAACTTTGGAGGCCCAAAAAAGGGGTTTAGAGGCATCCTAGACCCCCTAAAGTCCAGAAAATGTTGGTTGACCAAAAACTGTGCCAGAGAGCTCTGAATGTCCCAAAATCATTTGTAGCCAAAAGGGGCATTATCCCACACCCTTGACGCCTGAAATTCCCAAAAATATTTTTGACACAAAAATGCATCCTACACACCTGAACGTTCAGAATATGTTAGCAGCCCAAAAAAGGCCTTAAAATGCCTGTTATGTCTGGAAAAATGTTGAACACTTTGGAGGCCTAAAAAAGGGGTTTACAGGCATCCTAGACCCCCTAAAGTCCAGAAAATGTTGGTGGCCAAAAACTGTGCCAGAGAGCTCTGAATGTCCCAGAAACATTTGCAGCCTGAAAGGAGCATTAACCCGCATCCTAGACCACTGAAATTCCCAAAAATAATTTTGACATGAAAAATGCATCCTACACCCCTGAAAGTTCAGAATATGTTAGCAGCCCAAAAAAGGCCTTAAAATGCCTTTTAGGCCTGCAAGAATGTTGAAAACTTTGGAGGTCAAAAAAAGGGGTTTACAGGTATCCTAGACCCCCTAAAGTCCAGAAAATTTAGGTGGCCCAAAACTGTCCCAGAGAGCTCTGCATGTCCCAAAATCATTTGTAGCCTGAAAGGGGCATTAACCCGCATCCTAGACCACTGAAATTCCCAAAAATCGTTTTGGCAAGAAAAGTGCATCCTTCACACCTGACAGTTCAGAATATGTTAGCATCCCAAAAAAGGCCTTAAAATGCATCTTAGGCCTGCAAAAATGTTGAAATCTTTGGAGGCCCAAAAAAGGGGTTTACAGGCATCCTAGACCCCCTAAAGTCCAGAAAATGTCAGTTGACCAAAAACTGTGCCAGAGAGCTCTGAATGTCCCAAAATCATTTGTAGCCTAAAAGGGGCATTATCCCACACCCTTGACGCCTGAAATTCCCAAAAATATTTTTGGCACAAAAATGCATCCTACACCCCTGAAAGTTCAGAATATGTTAGCAGCCCAAAAAAGGCCTTAAAATGCATCTTAGTCCTGCAAAAATGTTGAAAACTTTGGAGGCCCAAAAAAGGGGTTTACAGGCATACTAGACCCCCTAAAGTCCAGAAAATGTTGGTTGCCCAAAAACTGTGCCAAAGAGCTCTGAATGTCCCAAAATCATTTGTAGCCTGAAAGGGGCATTAACCCACACCCTTGATGCCTGAAATTCCCAAAAATACTTTTGGCAGAAAAATGCATCCTACACCCCTGAAAGTTCAGAATATGTTAGCCACCCAAAAAAGGCCTTAAAATGCATTTTAGGCCTGCAAAAATGTTGAAAACTTTGGAGGCCCAAAAAAGGGGTTTAGAGGCATCCTAGACCCCCTAAAGTCCAGAAAATGTTGGTTGACCAAAAATTGTGCCAGAGAGCTCTGAATGTCCCAAAATCATTTGTAGCCTAAAAGGGGCATTATCCCACACCCTTGACGCCTGAAATTCCCAAAAATATTTTTGACACAAAAATGCATCCTACACACCTGAACGTTCAGAATATGTTAGCAGCCCAAAAAAGGCCTTAAAATGCCTGTTATGTCTGGAAAAATGTTGAACACTTTGGAGGCCTAAAAAAGGGGTTTACAGGCATCCTAGACCCCCTAAAGTCCAGAAAATGTTGGTGGCCAAAAACTATGCCAGAGAGCTCTGAATGTCCCAGAAACATTTGCAGCCTGAAAGGAGCATTAACCCGCATCCTAGACCACTGAAATTCCCAAAAATAATTTTGACATGAAAAATGCATCCTACACCCCTGAAAGTTCAGAATATGTTAGCAGCCCAAAAAAGGCCTTAAAATGCCTTTTAGGCCTGCAAGAATGTTGAAAACTTTGGAGGTCAAAAAAAGGGGTTTACAGGTATCCTAGACCCCCTAAAGTCCAGAAAATTTTGGTGGCCCAAAACTGTGCCAGAGAGCTCTGCATGTCCCAAAATCATTTGTAGCCTGAAAGGGGCATTAACCCGCATCCTAGACCACTGAAATTCCCAAAAATCGTTTTGGCAAGAAAAGTGCATCTTTCACACCTGACAGTTCAGAATATGTTAGCATCCCAAAAAAGGCCTTAAAATGCATCTTAGGCCTGCAAAAATGTTGAAAACTTTGGAGGCCCAAAAAAGGGGTTTACAGGCATCCTAGACCCCCTAAAGTCCAGAAAATGTTGGTTGACCAAAAACTGTGCCAGAGTGCTCTGAATGTCCCAAAATCATTTGTAGCCTAAAAGGGGCATTATCCCACACCCTTGACGCCTGAAATTCCCAAAAATACTTTTGGCAGAAAAATGCATCCTACACCCCTGAAAGTTCAGAATATGTTAGCCGCCCAAAAAAGGCCTTAAAATGCATCTTAGGCCTGCACAAATGTTGAAAACTTTGGAGGCCCAAAAAAGGGGTTTAGAGGCATCCTAGACCCCCTAAAGTCCAGAAAATGTTGGTTGACCAAAAACTGTGCCAGAGAGCTCTGAATGTCCCAAAATCATTTGTAGCCAAAAGGGGCATTATCCCACACCCTTGACGCCTGAAATTCCCAAAAATATTTTTGACACAAAAATGCATCCTACACACCTGAACGTTCAGAATATGTTAGCAGCCCAAAAAAGGCCTTAAAATGCCTGTTCTGTCTGGAAAAATGTTGAACACTTTGGAGGCCTAAAAAAGGGGTTTACAGGCATCCTAGACCCCCTAAAGTCCAGAAAATGTTGGTGGCCAAAAACTGTGCCAGAGAGCTCTGAATGTCCCAGAAACATTTGCAGCCTGAAAGGAGCATTAACCCGCACCCTAGACCACTGAAATTGCCAAAAATAATTTTGACATGAAAAATGCATCCTACACCCCTGAAAGTTCAGAATATGTTAGCAGCCCAAAAAAGGCCTTAAAATGCCTTTTAGGCCTGCAAGAATGTTGAAAACTTTGGAGGTCAAAAAAAGGGGTTTACAGGTATCCTAGACCCCCTAAAGTCCAGAAAATTTTGGTGGCCCAAAACTGTGCCAGAGAGCTCTGCATGTCCCAAAATCATTTGTAGCCTGAAAGGGGCATTAACCCGCATCCTAGACCACTGAAATTCCCAAAAATCGTTTTGGCAAGAAAAGTGCATCCTTCACACCTGACAGTTCAGAATATGTTAGCATCCCAAAAAAGGCCTTAAAATGCATCTTAGGCCTGCAAAAATGTTGAAATCTTTGGAGGCCCAAAAAAGGGGTTTACAGGCATCCTAGACCCCCTAAAGTCCAGAAAATGTTGGTTGACCAAAAACTGTGCCAGAGAGCTCTGAATGTCCCAAAATCATTTGTAGCCTAAAAGGGGCATTATCCCACACCCTTGACGCCTGAAATTCCCAAAAATATTTTTGGCACAAAAATGCATCCTACACCCCTGAAAGTTCAGAATATGTTAGCAGCCCAAAAAAGGCCTTAAAATGCATCTTAGTCCTGCAAAAATGTTGAAAACTTTGGAGGCCCAAAAAAGGGGTTTACAGGCATCCTAGACCCCCTAAAGTCCAGAAAATGGTGGTTGCCCAAAAACTGTGCCAAAGAGCTCTGAATGTCCCAAATCATTTGTAGCCAGAAAGGGGCATTAACCCACACCCTTGATGCCTGAAATTCCCAAAAATACTTTTGGCAGAAAAATGCATCCTACACCCCTGAAAGTTCAGAATATGTTAGCCGCCCAAAAAAGGCCTTAAAATGCATCTTAGGCCTGCAAAGATGTTGAAAACTTTGGAGGCCCAAAAAAGGGGTTTAGAGGCATCCTAGACCCCCTAAAGTCCAGAAAATGTTGGTTGCCCAAAAACTGTGCCAAAGAGCTCTGAATGTCCCAAAATCATTTGTAGCCAGAAAGGGGCATTAACCCACACCCTTGATGCCCGAAATTCCCAAAAATACTTTTGGCAGAAAAATGCATCCTACACCCCTGAAAGTTCAGAATATGTTAGCCGCCCAAAAAAGGCCTTAAAATGCATCTTAGGCCTGCAAAAATGTTGAAAACTTTGGAGGCCCAAAAAAGGGGTTTACAGGCATCCTAGACCCCCTAGAGTCCAGAAAATGTTGGTTGACCAAAAACTGTGCCAGAGAGCTCTGAATGTCCCAAAATCATTTGTAGCCTAAAAGGGGCATTATCCCACACCCTTGACGCCTGAAATTCCCAAAAATATTTTTGGCACAAAAATGCATCCTACACCCCTGAAAGTTCAGAATATGTTAGCAGCCCAAAAAAGGCCTTAAAATGCATCTTAGTCCTGCAAAAATGTTGAAAACTTTGGAGGCCCAAAAAAGGGGTTTACAGGCATCCTAGACCCCCTAAAGTCCAGAAAATGTTGGTTGCCCAAAAACTGTGCCAAAGAGCTCTGAATGTCCTAAAATCATTTGTAGCCAGAAAGGGGCATTAACCCACACCCTTGACGCCTGAAATTCCCAAAAATATTTTTGGCACAAAAATGCATCCTACACCCCTGAAAGTTCAGAATATGTTAGCAGCCCAAAAAAGGCCTTAAAATGCATCTTAGTCCTGCAAAAATGTTGAAAACTTTGGAGGCCCAAAAAAGGGGTTTACAGGCATCCTAGACCCCCTAAAGTCCAGAAAATGGTGGTTGCCCAAAAACTGTGCCAAAGAGCTCTGAATGTCCCAAATCATTTGTAGCCAGAAAGGGGCATTAACCCACACCCTTGATGCCTGAAATTCCCAAAAATACTTTTGGCAGAAAAATGCATCCTACACCCCTGAAAGTTCAGAATATGTTAGCCGCCCAAAAAAGGCCTTAAAATGCATCTTAGGCCTGCAAAAATGTTGAAAACTTTGGAGGCCCAAAAAAGGGGTTTAGAGGCATCCTAGACCCCCTAAAGTCCAGAAAATGTTGGTTGCCCAAAAACTGTGCCAAAGAGCTCTGAATGTCCCAAAATCATTTGTAGCCAGAAAGGGGCATTAACCCACACCCTTGATGCCCGAAATTCCCAAAAATACTTTTGGCAGAAAAATGCATCCTACACCCCTGAAAGTTCAGAATATGTTAGCCGCCCAAAAAAGGCCTTAAAATGCATCTTAGGCCTGCAAAAATGTTGAAAACTTTGGAGGCCCAAAAAAGGGGTTTACAGGCATCCTAGACCCCCTAGAGTCCAGAAAATGTTGGTTGACCAAAAACTGTGCCAGAGAGCTCTGAATGTCCCAAAATCATTTGTAGCCTAAAAGGGGCATTATCCCACACCCTTGACGCCTGAAATTCCCAAAAATATTTTTGGCACAAAAATGCATCCTACACCCCTGAAAGTTCAGAATATGTTAGCAGCCCAAAAAAGGCCTTAAAATGCATCTTAGTCCTGTAAAAATGTTGAAAACTTTGGAGGCCCAAAAAAGGGGTTTACAGGCATCCTAGACCCCCTAAAGTCCAGAAAATGTTGATTGCCCAAAAACTGTGCCAAAGAGCTCTGAATGTCCTAAAATCATTTGTAGCCAGAAAGGGGCATTAACCCACACCCTTGATGCCTGAAATTCCCAAAAATATTTTTGGCACAAAAATGCATCCTACACCCCTGAAAGTTCAGAATATGTTAGCAGCCCAAAAAAGGCCTTAAAATGCATCTTAGTCCTGCAAAAATGTTGAAAACTTTGGAGGCCCAAAAAAGGGGTTTAGAGGCATCCTAGACCCCCTAAAGTCCAGAAAATGTTGGTTGACCAAAAACTGTGCCAGAGAGCTCTGAATGTCCCAAAATCATTTGTAGCCAAAAGGGGCATTATCCCACACCCTTGACGCCTGAAATTCCCAAAAATATTTTTGACACAAAAATGCATCCTACACACCTGAACGTTCAGAATATGTTAGCAGCCCAAAAAAGGCCTTAAAATGCCTGTTATGTCTGGAAAAATGTTGAACACTTTGGAGGCCTAAAAAAGGGGTTTACAGGCATCCTAGACCCCCTAAAGTCCAGAAAATGTTGGTGGCCAAAAACTGTGCCAGAGAGCTCTGAATGTCCCAGAAACATTTGCAGCCTGAAAGGAGCATTAACCCGCATCCTAGACCACTGAAATTCCCAAAAATAATTTTGACATGAAAAATGCATCCTACACCCCTGAAAGTTCAGAATATGTTAGCAGCCCAAAAAAGGCCTTAAAATGCCTTTTAGGCCTGCAAGAATGTTGAAAACTTTGGAGGTCAAAAAAAGGGGTTTACAGGTATCCTAGACCCCCTAAAGTCCAGAAAATTTAGGTGGCCCAAAACTGTGCCAGAGAGCTCTGCATGTCCCAAAATCATTTGTAGCCTGAAAGGGGCATTAACCCGCATCCTAGACCACTGAAATTCCCAAAAATCGTTTTGGCAAGAAAAGTGCATCATTCACACCTGACAGTTCAGAATATGTTAGCATCCCAAAAAAGGCCTTAAAATGCATCTTAGGCCTGCAAAAATGTTGAAATCTTTGGAGGCCCAAAAAAGGGGTTTACAGGCATCCTAGACCCCCTAAAGTCCAGAAAATGTTGGTTGACCAAAAACTGTGCCAGAGAGCTCTGAATGTCCCAAAATCATTTGTAGCCTAAAAGGGGCATTATCCCACACCCTTGACGCCTGAAATTCCCAAAAATATTTTTGGCACAAAAATGCATCCTACACCCCTGAAAGTTCAGAATATGTCAGCAGCCCAAAAAAGGCCTTAAAATGCATCTTAGTCCTGCAAAAATGTTGAAAACTTTGGAGGCCCAAAAAAGGGGTTTACAGGCATCCTAGACCCCCTAAAGTCCAGAAAATGTTGGTTGCCCAAAAACTGTGCCAAAGAGCTCTGAATGTCCTAAAATCATTTGTAGCCAGAAAGGGGCATTAACCCACACCCTTGATGCCTGAAATTCCCAAAAATACTTTTGGCAGAAAAATGCATCCTACACCCCTGAAAGTTCAGAATATGTTAGCCGCCCAAAAAAGGCCTTAAAATGCATCTTAGGCCTGCAAAAATGTTGAAAACTTTGGAGGCCCAAAAAAGGGGTTTAGAGGCATCCTAGACCCCCTAAAGTCCAGAAAATGTTGGTTGACCAAAAACTGTGCCAGAGAGCTCTGAATGTCCCAAAATCATTTGTAGCCAAAAGGGGCATTATCCCACACCCTTGACGCCTGAAATTCCCAAAAATATTTTTGACACAAAAATGCATCCTACACACCTGAACGTTCAGAATATGTTAGCAGCCCAAAAAAGGCCTTAAAATGCCTGTTATGTCTGGAAAAATGTTGAACACTTTGGAGGCCTAAAAAAGGGGTTTACAGGCATCCTAGACCCCCTAAAGTCCAGAAAATGTTGGTGGCCAAAAACTGTGCCAGAGAGCTCTGAATGTCCCAGAAACATTTGCAGCCTGAAAGGAGCATTAACCCGCATCCTAGACCACTGAAATTCCCAAAAATAATTTTGACATGAAAAATGCATCCTACACCCCTGAAAGTTCAGAATATGTTAGCAGCCCAAAAAAGGCCTTAAAATGCCTTTTAGGCCTGCAAGAATGTTGAAAACTTTGGAGGTCAAAAAAAGGGGTTTACAGGTATCCTAGACCCCCTAAAGTCCAGAAAATTTAGGTGGCCCAGAACTGTCCCAGAGAGCTCTGCATGTCCCAAAATCATTTGTAGCCTGAAAGGGGCATTAACCCGCATCCTAGACCACTGAAATTCCCAAAAATCGTTTTGGCAAGAAAAGTGCATCCTTCACACCTGACAGTTCAGAATATGTTAGCATCCCAAAAAAGGCCTTAAAATGCATCTTAGGCCTGCAAAAATGTTGAAATCTTTGGAGGCCCAAAAAAGGGGTTTACAGGCATCCTAGACCCCCTAAAGTCCAGAAAATGTCAGTTGACCAAAAACTGTGCCAGAGAGCTCTGAATGTCCCAAAATCATTTGTAGCCTAAAAGGGGCATTATCCCACACCCTTGACGCCTGAAATTCCCAAAAATATTTTTGGCACAAAAATGCATCCTACACCCCTGAAAGTTCAGAATATGTTAGCAGCCCAAAAAAGGCCTTAAAATGCATCTTAGTCCTGCAAAAATGTTGAAAACTTTGGAGGCCCAAAAAAGGGGTTTACAGGCATACTAGACCCCCTAAAGTCCAGAAAATGTTGGTTGCCCAAAAACTGTGCCAAAGAGCTCTGAATGTCCCAAAATCATGTGTAGCCTGAAAGGGGCATTAACCCACACCCTTGATGCCTGAAATTCCCAAAAATACTTTTGGCAGAAAAATGCATCCTACACCCCTGAAAGTTCAGAATATGTTAGCCACCCAAAAAAGGCCTTAAAATGCATTTTAGGCCTGCAAAAATGTTGAAAACTTTGGAGGCCCAAAAAAGGGGTTTAGAGGCATCCTAGACCCCCTAAAGTCCAGAAAATGTTGGTTGACCAAAAATTGTGCCAGAGAGCTCTGAATGTCCCAAAATCATTTGTAGCCTAAAAGGGGCATTATCCCACACCCTTGACGCCTGAAATTCCCAAAAATATTTTTGACACAAAAATGCATCCTACACACCTGAACGTTCAGAATATGTTAGCAGCCCAAAAAAGGCCTTAAAATGCCTGTTATGTCTGGAAAAATGTTGAACACTTTGGAGGCCTAAAAAAGGGGTTTACAGGCATCCTAGACCCCCTAAAGTCCAGAAAATGTTGGTGGCCAAAAACTATGCCAGAGAGCTCTGAATGTCCCAGAAACATTTGCAGCCTGAAAGGAGCATTAACCCACACCCTTGATGCCTGAAATTCCCAAAAATACTTTTGGCAGAAAAATGCATCCTACACCCCTGAAAGTTCAGAATATGTTAGCCGCCCAAAAAAGGCCTTAAAATGCATCTTAGGCCTGCAAAGATGTTGAAAACTTTGGAGGCCCAAAAAAGGGGTTTAGAGGCATCCTAGACCCCCTAAAGTCCAGAAAATGTTGGTTGCCCAAAAACTGTGCCAAAGAGCTCTGAATGTCCCAAAATCATTTGTAGCCAGAAAGGGGCATTAACCCACACCCTTGATGCCCGAAATTCCCAAAAATACTTTTGGCAGAAAAATGCATCCTACACCCCTGAAAGTTCAGAATATGTTAGCCGCCCAAAAAAGGCCTTAAAATGCATCTTAGGCCTGCAAAAATGTTGAAAACTTTGGAGGCCCAAAAAAGGGGTTTACAGGCATCCTAGACCCCCTAGAGTCCAGAAAATGTTGGTTGACCAAAAACTGTGCCAGAGAGCTCTGAATGTCCCAAAATCATTTGTAGCCTAAAAGGGGCATTATCCCACACCCTTGACGCCTGAAATTCCCAAAAATATTTTTGGCACAAAAATGCATCCTACACCCCTGAAAGTTCAGAATATGTTAGCAGCCCAAAAAAGGCCTTAAAATGCATCTTAGTCCTGCAAAAATGTTGAAAACTTTGGAGGCCCAAAAAAGGGGTTTACAGGCATCCTAGACCCCCTAAAGTCCAGAAAATGTTGGTTGCCCAAAAACTGTGCCAAAGAGCTCTGAATGTCCCAAAATCATTTGTAGCCTAAAAGGGGCATTATCCCACACCCTTGACGCCTGAAATTCCCAAAAATATTTTTGGCACAAAAATGCATCCTACACCCCTGAAAGTTCAGAATATGTTAGCAGCCCAAAAAAGGCCTTAAAATGCATCTTAGTCCTGCAAAAATGTTGAAAACTTTGGAGGCCCAAAAAAGGGGTTTACAGGCATCCTAGACCCCCTAAAGTCCAGAAAATGTTGGTTGCCCAAAAACTGTGCCAAAGAGCTCTGAATGTCCTAAAATCATTTGTAGCCAGAAAGGGGCATTAACCCACACCCTTGACGCCTGAAATTCCCAAAAATATTTTTGGCACAAAAATGCATCCTACACCCCTGAAAGTTCAGAATATGTTAGCAGCCCAAAAAAGGCCTTAAAATGCATCTTAGTCCTGCAAAAATGTTGAAAACTTTGGAGGCCCAAAAAAGGGGTTTACAGGCATCCTAGACCCCCTAAAGTCCAGAAAATGTTGGTTGACCAAAAACTGTGCCAGAGAGCTCTGAATATCCCAAAATCATTTGTAGCCTAAAAGGGGCATTATCCCACACTCTTGACGCCTGAAATTCCCAAAAATATTTTTGACACAAAAATGCATCCTACACACCTGAACGTTCAGAATATGTTAGCAGCCCAAAAAAGGCCTTAAAATGCCTGTTATGTCTGGAAAAATGTTGAACACTTTGGAGGCCTAAAAAAGGGGTTTACAGGCATCCTAGACCCCCTAAAGTCCAGAAAATGTTGGTGGCCAAAAACTGTGCCAGAGAGCTCTGAATGTCCCAGAAACATTTGCAGCCTGAAAGGAGCATTAACCCGCATCCTAGACCACTGAAATTCCCAAAAATAATTTTGACATGAAAAATGCATCCTACACCCCTGAAAGTTCAGAATATGTTAGCAGCCCAAAAAAGGCCTTAAAATGCCTTTTAGGCCTGCAAGAATGTTGAAAACTTTGGAGGTCAAAAAAAGGGGTTTACAGGTATCCTAGACCCCCTAAAGTCCAGAAAGTTTTGGTGGCCCAAAACTGTGCCAGAGAGCTCTGCATGACGCAAAATCATTTGTAGCCTGAAAGGGGCATTAACCCGCATCCTAGACCACTGAAATTCCCAAAAATCGTTTTGGCAAGAAAAGTGCATCCTTCACACCTGACAGTTCAGAATATGTTAGCATCCCAAAAAAGGCCTTAAAATGCATCTTAGGCCTGCAAAAATGTTGAAAACTTTGGAGGCCCAAAAAAGGGGTTTACAGGCATCCTAGACCCCCTAAAGTCCAGAAAATGTTGGTTGACCAAAAACTGTGCCAGAGAGCTCTGAATGTCCCAAAATCATTTGTAGCCTAAAAGGGGCATTATCCCACACCCTTGACGCCTGAAATTCCCAAAAATATTTTTGGCACAAAAATGCATCCTACACCCCTGAAAGTTCAGAATATGTTAGCAGCCCAAAAAAGGCCTTAAAATGCATCTTAGTCCTGCAAAAATGTTGAAAACTTTGGAGGCCCAAAAAAGGGGTTTACAGGCATCCTAGACCCCCTAAAGTCCAGAAAATGTTGGTTGCCCAAAAACTGTGCCAAAGAGCTCTGAATGTCCTAAAATCATTTGTAGCCAGAAAGGGGCATTAACCCACACCCTTGATGCCTGAAATTCCCAAAAATACTTTTGGCAGAAAAATGCATCCTACACCCCTGAAAGTTCAGAATATGTTAGCCGCCCAAAAAAGGCCTTAAAATGCATCTTAGGCCTGCAAAAATGTTGAAAACTTTGGAGGCCCAAAAAAGGGGTTTAGAGGCATCCTAGACCCCCTAAAGTCCAGAAAATGTTGGTTGACCAAAAACTGTGCCAGAGAGCTCTGAATGTCCCAAAATCATTTGTAGCCAAAAGGGGCATTATCCCACACCCTTGACGCCTGAAATTCCCAAAAATATTTTTGACACAAAAATGCATCCTACACACATGAACGTTCAGAATATGTTAGCAGCCCAAAAAAGGCCTTAAAATGCCTGTTATGTCTGGAAAAATGTTGAACACTTTGGAGGCCTAAAAAAGGGGTTTACAGGCATCCTAGACCCCCTAAAGTCCAGAAAATGTTGGTGGCCAAAAACTGTGCCAGAGAGCTCTGAATGTCCCAGAAACATTTGCAGCCTGAAAGGAGCATTAACCCGCATCCTAGACCACTGAAATTCCCAAAAATAATTTTGACATGAAAAATGCATCCTACACCCCTGAAAGTTCAGAATATGTTAGCAGCCCAAAAAAGGCCTTAAAATGCCTTTTAGGCCTGCAAGAATGTTGAAAACTTTGGAGGTCAAAAAAAGGGGTTTACAGGTATCCTAGACCCCCTAAAGTCCAGAAAATGTTGGTGGCCCAAAACTGTGCCAGAGAGCTCTGCATGTCCCAAAATCATTTGTAGCCTGAAAGGGGCATTAACCCGCATCCTAGACCACTGAAATTCCCAAAAATCGTTTTGGCAAGAAAAGTGCATCCTTCACACCTGACAGTTCAGAATATGTTAGCATCCCAAAAAAGGCCTTAAAATGCATCTTAGGCCTGCAAAAATGTTGAAATCTTTGGAGGCCCAAAAAAGGGGTTTACAGGCATCCTAGACCCCCTAAAGTCCAGAAAATGTTGGTTGACCAAAAACTGTGCCAGAGAGCTCTGAATGTCCCAAAATCATTTGTAGCCTAAAAGGGGCATTATCCCACACCCTTGACGCCTGAAATTCCCAAAAATATTTTTGGCACAAAAATGCATCCTACACCCCTGAAAGTTCAGAATATGTTAGCAGCCCAAAAAAGGCCTTAAAATGCATCTTAGTCCTGCAAAAATGTTGAAAACTTTGGAGGCCCAAAAAAGGGGTTTACAGGCATCCTAGACCCCCTAAAGTCCAGAAAATGTTGGTTGCCCAAAAACTGTGCCAAAGAGCTCTGAATGTCCCAAAATCATTTGTAGCCTGAAAGGGGCATTAACCCACACCCTTGATGCCTGAAATTCCCAAAAATACTTTTGGCAGAAAAATGCATCCTACACCCCTGAAAGTTCAGAATATGTTAGCCACCCAAAAAAGGCCTTAAAATGCATCTTAGTCCTGCAAAAATGTTGAAAACTTTGGAGGCCCAAAAAAGGGGTTTAGAGGCATCCTAGACCCCCTAAAGTCCAGAAAATGTTGGTTGACCAAAAATTGTGCCAGAGAGCTCTGAATGTCCCAAAATCATTTGTAGCCTAAAAGGGGCATTATCCCACACCCTTGACGCCTGAAATTCCCAAAAATATTTTTGACACAAAAATGCATCCTACACACCTGAACGTTCAGAATATGTTAGCAGCCCAAAAAAGGCCTTAAAATGCCTGTTATGTCTGGAAAAATGTTGAACACTTTGGAGGCCTAAAAAAGGGGTTTACAGGCATCCTAGACCCCCTAAAGTCCAGAAAATGTTGGTGGCCAAAAACTGTGCCAGAGAGCTCTGAATGTCCCAGAAACATTTGCAGCCTGAAAGGAGCATTAACCCGCATCCTAGACCACTGAAATTCCCAAAAATAATTTTGACATGAAAAATGCATCCTACACCCCTGAAAGTTCAGAATATGTTAGCAGCCCAAAAAAGGCCTTAAAATGCCTTTTAGGCCTGCAAGAATGTTGAAAACTTTGGAGGTCAAAAAAAGGGGTTTACAGGTATCCTAGACCCCCTAAAGTCCAGAAAATTTTGGTGGCCCAAAACTGTGCCAGAGAGCTCTGAATGTCCCAGAAACATTTGCAGCCTGAAAGGAGCATTAACCCGCATCCTAGACCACTGAAATTCCCAAAAATAATTTTGACATGAAAAATGCATCCTTCACACCTGACAGTTCAGAATATGTTAGCATCCCAAAAAAGGCCTTAAAATGCATCTTAGGCCTGCAAAAATGTTGAAAACTTTGGAGGCCCAAAAAAGGGGTTTACAGGCATCCTAGACCCCCTAAAGTCCAGAAAATGTTGGTTGACCAAAAACTGTGCCAGAGAGCTCTGAATGTCCCAAAATCATTTGTAGCCTAAAAGGGGCATTATCCCACACCCTTGACGCCTGAAATTCCCAAAAATATTTTTGGCACAAAAATGCATCCTACACCCCTGAAAGTTCAGAATATGTTAGCAGCCCAAAAAAGGCCTTAAAATGCATGTTAGTCCTGCAAAAATGTTGAAAACTTTGGAGGCCCAAAAAAGGGGTTTACAGGCATCCTAGACCCCCTAAAGTCCAGAAAATGTTGGTTGCCCAAAAACTGTGCCAAAGAGCTCTGAATGTCCCAAAATCATTTGTAGCCAGAAAGGGGCATTAACCCACACCCTTGATGCCTGAAATTCCCAAAAATACATTTGGCAGAAAAATGCATCCTACACCCCTGAAAGTTCAGAATATGTTAGCCGCCCAAAAAAGGCCTTAAAATGCATCTTAGGCCTGCAAAAATGTTGAAAACTTTGGAGGCCCAAAAAAGGGGTTTACAGGCATCCTAGACCCCCTAAAGTCCAGAAAATGTTGGTTGACCAAAAACTGTGCCAGAGAGCTCTGAATGTCCCAAAATCATTTGTAGCCTAAAAGGGGCATTATCCCACACCCTTGACGCCTGAAATTCCCAAAAATATTTTTGACACAAAAATGCATCCTACACACCTGAACGTTCAGAATATGTTAGCAGCCCAAAAAAGGCCTTAAAATGCCTGTTATGTCTGGAAAAATGTTGAACACTTTGGAGGCCTAAAAAAGGGGTTTACAGGCATCCTAGACCCCCTAAAGTCCAGAAAATGTTGGTGGCCAAAAACTGTGCCAGAGAGCTCTGAATGTCCCAGAAACATTTGCAGCCTGAAAGGAGCATTAACCCGCATCCTAGACCACTGAAATTCCCAAAACTAATTTTGACATGAAAAATGCATCCTACACCCCTGAAAGTTCAGAATATGTTAGCAGCCCAAAAAAGGCCTTAAAATGCCTTTTAGGCCTGCAAGAATGTTGAAAACTTTGGAGGTCAAAAAAAGGGGTTTACAGGTATCCTAGACCCCCTAAAGTCCAGAAAATTTTGGTGGCCCAAAACTGTGCCAGAGAGCTCTGCATGTCCCAAAATCATTTGTAGCCTGAAAGGAGCATTAACCCGCATCCTAGACCACTGAAATTCCCAAAAATCGTTTTGGCAAGAAAAGTGCATCCTTCACACCTGACAGTTCAGAATATGTTAGCATCCCAAAAAAGGCCTTAAAATGCATCTTAGGCCTGCAAAAATGTTGAAAACTTTGGAGGCCCAAAAAAGGGGTTTACAGGCATCCTAGACCCCCTAAAGTCCAGAAAATGTTGGTTGACCAAAAACTGTGCCAGAGAGCTCTGAATGTCCCAAAATCATTTGTAGCCTAAAAGGGGCATTATCCCACACCCTTGACGCCTGAAATTCCCAAAAATATTTTTGGCACAAAAATGCATCCTACACCCCTGAAAGTTCAGAATATGTTAGCAGCTCAAAAAAGGCCTTAAAATGCATCTTAGTCCTGCAAAAATGTTGAAAACTTTGGAGGCCCAAAAAAGGGGTTTACAGGCATCCTAGACCCCCTAAAGTCCAGAAAATGTTGGTTGCCCAAAAACTGTGCCAAAGAGCTCTGAATGTCCCAAAATCATTTGTAGCCAGAAAGGGGCATTAACCCACACCCTTGATGCCTGAAATTCCCAAAAATACTTTTAGCAGAAAAATGCATCCTACACACCTGAACGTTCAGAATATGTTAGCAACCCAAAAAAGGCCTTAAAATGCCTGTTATGTCTGGAAAAATGTTGAACACTTTGGAGGCCTAAAAAAGGTGTTTACAGGCATCCTAGACCCCCTAAAGTCCAGAAAATGTTATTGGCCAAAAACTGTGCCAGAGAGCTCTGAATGTCCCAGAAACATTTGCAGCCTGAAAGGAGCATTAACCCGCATCCTAGACCACTGAAATTCCCAAAAATAATTTTGACATGAAAAATGCATCCTACACCCCTGAAAGTTCAGAATATGTTAGCATCCCAAAAAAGGCCTTAAAATGCATCTTAGGCCTGCAAAAATGTTGAAAACTTTGGAGGCCCAAAAAAGGGGTTTACAGGCATCCTAGACCCCCTAAAGTCCAGAAAATGTTGGTTGACCAAAAACTGTGCCAGAGAGCTCTGAATGTCCCAAAATCATTTGTAGCCTAAAAGGGGCATTATCCCACACCCTTGACGCCTGAAATTCCCAAAAATATTTTTGGCACAAAAATGCATCCTACACCCCTGAAAGTTCAGAATATGTTAGCAGCCCAAAAAAGGCCTTAAAATGCATGTTAGTCCTGCAAAAATGTTGAAAACTTTGGAGGCCCAAAAAAGGGGTTTACAGGCAGCCTAGACCCCCTAAAGTCCAGAAAATGTTGGTTGCCCAAAAACTGTGCCAAAGAGCTCTGAATGTCCCAAAATCATTTGTAGCCAGAAAGGGGCATCAACCCACACCCTTGATGCCTGAAATTCCCAAAAATACATTTGGCAGAAAAATGCATCCTACACCCCTGAAAGTTCAGAATATGTTAGCCGCCCAAAAAAGGCCTTAAAATGCATCTTAGGCCTGCAAAAATGTTGAAAACTTTGGAGGCCCAAAAAAGGGGTTTACAGGCATCCTAGACCCCCTAAAGTCCAGAAAATGTTGGTTGACCAAAAACTGTGCCAGAGAGCTCTGAATGTCCCAAAATCATTTGTAGCCTAAAAGGGGCATTATCCCACACCCTTGACGCCTGAAATTCCCAAAAATATTTTTGACACAAAAATGCATCCTACACACCTGAACGTTCAGTATATGTTAGCAGCCCAAAAAAGGCCTTAAAATGCCTGTTATGTCTGGAAAAATGTTGAACACTTTGGAGGCCTAAAAAAGGGGTTTACAGGCATCCTAGACCCCCTAAAGTCCAGAAAATGTTGGTGGCCAAAAACTGTGCCAGAGAGCTCTGAATGTCCCAGAAACATTTGCAGCCTGAAAGGAGCATTAACCCGCATCCTAGACCACTGAAATTCCCAAAAATAATTTTGACATGAAAAATGCATCCTACACCCCTGAAAGTTCAGAATATGTTAGCAGCCCAAAAAAGGCCTTAAAATGCCTTTTAGGCCTGCAAGAATGTTGAAAACTTTGGAGGTCAAAAAAAGGGGTTTACAGGTATCCTAGACCCCCTAAAGTCCAGAAATTTTTGGTGGCCCAAAACTGTGCCAGAGAGCTCGGCATGTCCCAAAATCATTTGTAGCCTGAAAGGGGCATTAACCCGCATCCTAGACCACTGAAATTCCCAAAAATCGTTTTGGCAAGAAAAGTGCATCCTTCACACCTGACAGTTCAGAATATGTTAGCATCCCAAAAAAGGCCTTAAAATGCATCTTAGGCCTGCAAAAATGTTGAAAACTTTGGAGGCCCAAAAAAGGGGTTTACAGGCATCCTAGACCCCCTAAAGTCCAGAAAATGTTGGTTGACCAAAAACTGTGCCAGAGAGCTCTGAATGTCCCAAAATCATTTGTAGCCTAAAAGGGGCATTATCCCACACCCTTGACGCCTGAAATTCCCAAAAATATTTTTGGCACAAAAATGCATCCTACACCCCTGAAAGTTCAGAATATGTTAGCAGCCCAAAAAAGGCCTTAAAATGCCTTTTAGGCCTGCAAGAATGTTGAAAACTTTGGAGGTCAAAAAAAGGGGTTTACAGGTATCCTAGACCCCCTAAAGTCCAGAAAATTTTGGTGGCCCAAAACTGTGCCAGAGAGCTCTGCATGTCCCAAAATCATTTGTAGCCTGAAAGGGGCATTAACCCGCATCCTAGACCACTGAAATTCCCAAAAATCGTTTTGGCAAGAAAAGTGCATCCTTCACACCTGACAGTTCAGAATATGTTAGCATCCCAAAAAAGGCCTTAAAATGCATCTTAGGCCTGCAAAAATGTTGAAAACTTTGGAGGCCCAAAAAAGGGGTTTACAGGCATCCTAGACCCCCTAAAGTCCAGAAAATGTTGGTTGACCAAAAACTGTGCCAGAGAGCTCTGAATGTCCCAAAATCATTTGTAGCCTAAAAGGGGCATTATCCCACACCCTTGACGCCTGAAATTCCCAAAAATATTTTTGGCACAAAAATGCATCCTACACCCCTGAAAGTTCAGAATATGTTAGCAGCCCAAAAAAGGCCTTAAAATGCATCTTAGTCCTGCAAAAATGTTGAAAACTTTGGAGGCCCAAAAAAGGGGTTTACAGGCATCCTAGACCCCCTAAAGTCCAGAAAATGTTGGTTGCCCAAAAACTGTGCCAAAGAGCTCTGAATGTCCCAAAATCATTTGTAGCCAGAAAGGGGCATTAACCCACACCCTTGATGCCTGAAATTCCCAAAAATACTTTTGGCAGAAAAATGCATCCTACACACCTGAACGTTCAGAATATGTTAGCAACCCAAAAAAGGCCTTAAAATGCCTGTTATGTCTGGAAAAATGTTGAACACTTTGGAGGCCTAAAAAAGGGGTTTACAGGCATCCTAGACCCCCTAAAGTCCAGAAAATGTTATTGGCCAAAAACTGTGCCAGAGAGCTCTGAATGTCCCAGAAACATTTGCAGCCTGAAAGGAGCATTAACCCGCATCCTAGACCACTGAAATTCCCAAAAATAATTTTGACATGAAAAATGCATCCTACACCCCTGAAAGTTCAGAATATGTTAGCAGCCCAAAAAAGGCCTTAAAATGCCTTTTAGGCCTGCAAGAATGTTGAAAACTTTGGAGGTCAAAAAAAGGGGTTTACAGGTATCCTAGACCCCCTAAAGTCCAGAAAATTTTGGTGGCCCAAAACTGTGCCAGAGAGCTCTGCATGTCCCAAAATCATTTGTAGCCTGAAAGGGGCATTAACCTGCATCCTAGACCACTGAAATTCCCAAAAATCGTTTTGGCAAGAAAAGTGCATCCTTCACACCTGACAGTTCAGAATAAGTTAGCATCCCAAAAAAGACCTTAAAATGCATCTTAGGCCTGCAAAAATGTTGAAAACTTTGGAGGCCCAAAAAAGGAGTTTACAGGCATCCTAGACCCCCTAAAGTCCAGAAAATGTTGGTTGACCAAAAACTGTGCCAGAGAGCTCTGAATGTCCCAAAATCATTTGTAGCCTAAAAGGGGCATTATCCCACACCCTTGACGCCTGAAATTCCCAAAAATATTTTTGGCACAAAAATGCATCCTACACCCCTGAAAGTTCAAAATATGTTAGCAGCCCAAAAAAGGCCTTAAAATGCATCTTAGTCCTGCAAAAATGTTGAAAACTTTGGAGGCCCAAAAAAGGGGTTTACAGGCATCCTAGACCCCCTAAAGTCCAGAAAATGTTGGTTGCCCAAAAACTGTGCCAAAGAGCTCTGAATGTCCCAAAATCATTTGTAGCCAGAAAGGGGCATTAACCCGCATCCTAGACCACTGAAATTCCCAAAAATAATTGTGACATGAAAAATGCATCCTACACCCCTGAAAGTTCAGAATATGTTAGCAGCCCAAAAAAGGCCTTAAAATGCCTTTTAAGCCTGCAAGAATGTTGAAAACTTTGGAGGTCAAAAAAAGGGGTTTACAGGTATCCAAGACCCCCTAAAGTCCAGAAAATTTTGGTGGCCCAAAACTGTGCCAGAGAGCTCTGCATGTCCCAAAATCATTTGTAGCCTGAAAGGGGCATTAACCCGCATCCTAGACCACTGAAATTCCCAAAAATCGTTTTGGCAAGAAAAGTGCATCCTTCACACCTGACAGTTCAGAATATGTTGGCATCCCAAAAAAGGCCTTAAAATGCATCTTAGGCCTGCAAAAATGTTGAAAACTTTGGAGGCCCAAAAAAGGGGTTTACAGGCATCCTAGACCCCCTAAAGTCCGGAAAATGTTGGTTGACCAAAAACTGTGCCAGAGAGCTCTGAATGTCCCAAAATCATTTGTAGCCTAAAAGGGGCATTATCCCACACCCTTGACGCCTGAAATTCCCAAAAATATTTTTGGCACAAAAATACATCCTACACCCCTGAAAGTTCAGAATATGTTAGCAGCCCAAAAAAGGCCTTAAAATGCATCTTAGGCCTGCAAAAATGTTGAAAACTTTGGAGGCCCAAAAAAGGGGTTTACAGGCATCCTAGACCCCCTAAAGTCCGGAAAATGTTGGTTGACCAAAAACTGTGCCAGAGAGCTCTGAATGTCCCAAAATCATTTGTAGCCTAAAAGGGGCATTATCCCACACCCTTGACGCCTGAAATTCCCAAAAATATTTTTGGCACAAAAATGCATCCTACACCCCTGAAAGTTCAGAATATGTTAGCAGCCCAAAAAAGGCCTTAAAATGCATCTTAGTCCTGCAAAAATGTTGAAAACTTTGGAGGCCCAAAAAAGGGGTTTACAGGCATCCTAGACCCCCTAAAGTCCAGAAAATGTTGGTTGCCCAAAAACTGTGCCAAAGAGCTCTGAATGTCCCAAAATCATTTGTAGCCTGAAAGGGGCATTAACCCACACCCTTGATGCCTGAAATTCCCAAAAATACTTTTGGCAGAAAAATGCATCCTACACCCCTGAAAGTTCAGAATATGTTAGCCACCCAAAAAAGGCCTTAAAATGCATCTTAGTCCTGCAAAAATGTTGAAAACTTTGGAGGCCCAAAAAAGGGGTTTAGAGGCATCCTAGACCCCCTAAAGTCCAGAAAATGTTGGTTGACCAAAAATTGTGCCAGAGAGCTCTGAATGTCCCAAAATCATTTGTAGCCTAAAAGGGGCATTATCCCACACCCTTGACGCCTGAAATTCCCAAAAATATTTTTGACACAAAAATGCATCCTACACACCTGAACGTTCAGAATATGTTAGCAGCCCAAAAAAGGCCTTAAAATGCCTGTTATGTCTGGAAAAATGTTGAACACTTTGGAGGCCTAAAAAAGGGGTTTACAGGCATCCTAGACCCCCTAAAGTCCAGAAAATGTTGGTGGCCAAAAACTGTGCCAGAGAGCTCTGAATGTCCCAGAAACATTTGCAGCCTGAAAGGAGCATTAACCCGCATCCTAGACCACTGAAATTCCCAAAAATAATTTTGACATGAAAAATGCATCCTACACCCCTGAAAGTTCAGAATATGTTAGCAGCCCAAAAAAGGCCTTAAAATGCCTTTTAGGCCTGCAAGAATGTTGAAAACTTTGGAGGTCAAAAAAAGGGGTTTACAGGTATCCTAGACCCCCTAAAGTCCAGAAAATTTTGGTGGCCCAAAACTGTGCCAGAGAGCTCTGAATGTCCCAGAAACATTTGCAGCCTGAAAGGAGCATTAACCCGCATCCTAGACCACTGAAATTCCCAAAAATAATTTTGACATGAAAAATGCATCCTTCACACCTGACAGTTCAGAATATGTTAGCATCCCAAAAAAGGCCTTAAAATGCATCTTAGGCCTGCAAAAATGTTGAAAACTTTGGAGGCCCAAAAAAGGGGTTTACAGGCATCCTAGACCCCCTAAAGTCCAGAAAATGTTGGTTGACCAAAAACTGTGCCAGAGAGCTCTGAATGTCCCAAAATCATTTGTAGCCTAAAAGGGGCATTATCCCACACCCTTGATGCCTGAAATTCCCAAAAATACATTTGGCAGAAAAATGCATCCTACACCCCTGAAAGTTCAGAATATGTTAGCCGCCCAAAAAAGGCCTTAAAATGCATTTTAGGCCTGCAAAAATGTTGAAAACTTTGGAGGCCCAAAAAAGGGGTTTACAGGCATCCTAGACCCCCTAAAGTCCAGAAAATGTTGGTTGACCAAAAACTGTGCCAGAGAGCTCTGAATGTCCCAAAATCATTTGTAGCCTAAAAGGGGCATTATCCCACACCCTTGACGCCTGAAACTCCCAAAAATATTTTTGACACAAAAATGCATCCTACACACCTGAACGTTCAGAATATGTTAGCAGCCCAAAAAAGGCCTTAAAATGCCTGTTATGTCTGGAAAAATGTTGAACACTTTGGAGGCCTAAAAAAGGGGTTTACAGGCATCCTAGACCCCCTAAAGTCCAGAAAATGTTGGTGGCCAAAAACTGTGCCAGAGAGCTCTGAATGTCCCAGAAACATTTGCAGCCTGAAAGGAGCATTAACCCGCATCCTAGACCACTGAAATTCCCAAAACTAATTTTGACATGAAAAATGCATCCTACACCCCTGAAAGTTCAGAATATGTTAGCAGCCCAAAAAAGGCCTTAAAATGCCTTTTAGGCCTGCAAGAATGTTGAAAACTTTGGAGGTCAAAAAAAGGGGTTTACAGGTATCCTAGACCCCCTAAAGTCCAGAAAATTTTGGTGGCCCAAAACTGTGCCAGAGAGCTCTGCATGTCCCAAAATCATTTGTAGCCTGAAAGGGGCATTAACCCGCATCCTAGACCACTGAAATTCCCAAAAATCGTTTTGGCAAGAAAAATGCATCCTTCACACCTGACAGTTCAGAATATGTTAGCATCCCAAAAAAGGCCTTAAAATGCATCTTAGGCCTGCAAAAATGTTGAAAACTTTGGAGGCCCAAAAAAGGGGTTTACAGGCATCCTAGACCCCCTAAAGTCCAGAAAATGTTGGTTGACCAAAAACTGTGCCAGAGAGCTCTGAATGTCCCAAAATCATTTGTAGCCTAAAAGGGGCATTATCCCACACCCTTGACGCCTGAAATTCCCAAAAATATTTTTGGCACAAAAATGCATCCTACACCCCTGAAAGTTCAGAATATGTTAGCAGCCCAAAAAAGGCCTTAAAATGCATCTTAGTCCTGCAAAAATGTTGAAAACTTTGGAGGCCCAAAAAAGGGGTTTACAGGCATCCTAGACCCCCTAAAGTCCAGAAAATGTTGGTTGCCCAAAAACTGTGCCAAAGAGCTCTGAATGTCCCAAAATCATTTGTAGCCAGAAAGGGGCATTAACCCACACCCTTGATGCCTGAAATTCCCAAAAATACTTTTGGCAGAAAAATGCATCCTACACACCTGAACGTTCAGAATATGTTAGCAACCCAAAAAAGGCCTTAAAATGCCTGTTATGTCTGGAAAAATGTTGAACACTTTGGAGGCCTAAAAAAGGGGTTTACAGGCATCCTAGACCCCCTAAAGTCCAGAAAATGTTATTGGCCAAAAACTGTGCCAGAGAGCTCTGAATGTCCCAGAAACATTTGCAGCCTGAAAGGAGCATTAACCCGCATCCTAGACCACTGAAATTCCCAAAAATAATTTTGACATGAAAAATGCATCCTACACCCCTGAAAGTTCAGAATATGTTAGCATCCCAAAAAAGGCCTTAAAATGCATCTTAGGCCTGCAAAAATGTTGAAAACTTTGGAGGCCCAAAAAAGGGGTTTACAGGCATCCTAGACCCCCTAAAGTCCAGAAAATGTTGGTTGACCAAAAACTGTGCCAGAGAGCTCTGAATGTCCCAAATTCATTTGTAGCCTAAAAGGGGCATTATCCCACACCCTTGACGCCTGAAATTCCCAAAAATATTTTTGGCACAAAAATGCATCCTACACCCCTGAAAGTTCAGAATATGTTAGCAGCCCAAAAAAGGCCTTAAAATGCATGTTAGTCCTGCAAAAATGTTGAAAACTTTGGAGGCCCAAAAAAGGGGTTTACAGGCATCCTAGACCCCCTAAAGTCCAGAAAATGTTGGTTGCCCAAAAACTGTGCCAAAGAGCTCTGAATGTCCCAAAATCATTTGTAGCCAGAAAGGGGCATTAACCCACACCCTTGATGCCTGAAATTCCCAAAAATACATTTGGCAGAAAAATGCATCCTACACCCCTGAAAGTTCAGAATATGTTAGCCGCCCAAAAAAGGCCTTAAAATGCATCTTAGGCCTGCAAAAATGTTGAAAACTTTGGAGGCCCAAAAAAGGGGTTTACAGGCATCCTAGACCCCCTAAAGTCCAGAAAATGTTGGTTGACCAAAAACTGTGCCAGAGAGCTCTGAATGTCCCAAAATCATTTGTAGCCTAAAAGGGGCATTATCCCACACCCTTGACGCCTGAAATTCCCAAAAATATTTTTGACACAAAAATGCATCCTACACACCTGAACGTTCAGAATATGTTAGCAGCCCAAAAAAGGCCTTAAAATGCCTGTTATGTCTGGAAAAATGTTGAACACTTTGGAGGCCTAAAAAAGGGGTTTACAGGCATCCTAGACCCCCTAAAGTCCAGAAAATGTTGGTGGCCAAAAACTGTGCCAGAGAGCTCTGAATGTCCCAGAAACATTTGCAGCCTGAAAGGAGCATTAACCCGCATCCTAGACCACTGAAATTCCCAAAACTAATTTTGACATGAAAAATGCATCCTACACCCCTGAAAGTTCAGAATATGTTAGCAGCCCAAAAAAGGCCTTAAAATGCCTTTTAGGCCTGCAAGAATGTTGAAAACTTTGGAGGTCAAAAAAAGGGGTTTACAGGTATCCTAGACCCCCTAAAGTCCAGAAAATTTTGGTGGCCCAAAACTGTGCCAGAGAGCTCTGCATGTCCCAAAATCATTTGTAGCCTGAAAGGGGCATTAACCCGCATCCTAGACCACTGTAATTCCCAAAAATCATTTTGGCAAGAAAAGTGCATCCTTCACACCTGACAGTTCAGAATATGTTAGCATCCCAAAAAAGGCCTTAAAATGCATCTTAGGCCTGCAAAAATGTTGAAAACTTTGGAGGCCCAAAAAAGGGGTTTACAGGCATCCTAGACCCCCTAAAGTCCAGAAAATGTTGGTTGACCAAAAACTGTGCCAGAGAGCTCTGAATGTCCCAAAATCATTTGTAGCCTAAAAGGGGCATTATCCCACACCCTTGACGCCTGAAATTACCAAAAATATTTTTGGCACAAAAATGCATCCTACACCCCTGAAAGTTCAGAATATGTTAGCAGCCCAAAAAAGGCCTTAAAATGCATCTTAGTCCTGCAAAAATGTTGAAAACTTTGGAGGCCCAAAAAAGGGGTTTACAGGCATCCTAGACCCCCTAAAGTCCAGAAAATGTTGGTTGCCCAAAAACTGTGCCAAAGAGCTCTGAATGTCCCAAAATCATTTGTAGCCAGAAAGGGGCATTAACCCACACCCTTGATGCCTGAAATTCCCAAAAATACTTTTGGCAGAAAAATGCATCCTACACACCTGAACGTTCAGAATATGTTAGCAACCCAAAAAAGGCCTTAAAATGCCTGTTATGTCTGGAAAAATGTTGAACACTTTGGAGGCCTAAAAAAGGGGTTTACAGGCATCCTAGACCCCCTAAAGTCCAGAAAATGTTATTGGCCAAAAACTGTGCCAGAGAGCTCTGAATGTCCCAGAAACATTTGCAGCCTGAAAGGAGCATTAACCCGCATCCTAGACCACTGAAATTCCCAAAAATAATTTTGACATGAAAAATGCATCCTACACCCCTGAAAGTTCAGAATATGTTAGCAGCCCAAAAAAGGCCTTAAAATGCCTTTTAGGCCTGCAAGAATGTTGAAAACTTTGGAGGTCAAAAAAAGGGGTTTACAGGTATCCTAGACCCCCTAAAGTCCAGAAAATTTTGGTGGCCCAAAACTGTGCAAGAGAGCTCTGCATGTCCCAAAATCATTTGTAGCCTGAAAGGGGCATTAACCTGCATCCTAGACCACTGAAATTCCCAAAAATCGTTTTGGCAAGAAAAGTGCATCCTTCACACCTAACAGTTCAGAATATGTTAGCATCCCAAAAAAGACCTTAAAATGCATCTTAGGCCTGCAAAAATGTTGAAAACTTTGGAGGCCCAAAAAAGGGGTTTACAGGCATCCTAGACCCCCTAAAGTCCAGAAAATGTTGGTTGACCAAAAACTGTGCCAGAGAGCTCTGAATGTCCCAAAATCATTTGTAGCTTAAAAGGGGCATTATCCCACACCCTTGACGCCTGAAATTCCCAAAAATATTTTTGCCACAAAAATGCATCCTACACCCCTGAAAGTTCAGAATATGTTAGCAGCCCAAAAAAGGCCTTAAAATGCATCTTAGTCCTGCAAAAATGTTGAAAACTTTGGAGGCCCAAAAAAGGGGTTTACAGGCATCCTAGACCCCCTAAAGTCCAGTAAATGTTGGTTGCCCAAAAACTGTGCCAAAGAGCTCTGAATGTCCCAAAATCATTTGTAGCCAGAAAGGGGCATTAACCCACACCCTTGATGCCTGAAATTCCCAAAAATACTTTTGGCAGAAAAATGCATCCTACACACCTGAACGTTCAGAATATGTTAGCAACCCAAAAAAGGCCTTAAAATGCCTGTTATGTCTGGAAAAATGTTGAACACTTTGGAGGCCTAAAAAAGGGGTTTACAGGCATCCTAGACCCCCTAAAGTCCAGAAAATGTTATTGGCCAAAAACTGTGCCAGAGAGCTCTGAATGTCCCAGAAACATTTGCAGCCTGAAAGGAGCATTAACCCGCATCCTAGACCACTGAAATTCCCAAAACTAATTTTGACATGAAAAATGCATCCTACACCCCTGAAAGTTCAGAATATGTTAGCAGCCCAAAAAAGGCCTTAAAATGCTTTTTAGGCCTGCAAGAATGTTGAAAACTTTGGAGGTCAAAAAAAGGGGTTTACAGGTATCCTAGACCCCCTAAAGTCCAGAAAATGTTGGTTGACCAAAAACTGTGCCAGAGAGCTCTGAATGTCCCAAAATCATTTGTAGCCTAAAAGGGGCATTATCCCACACCCTTGACGCCTGAAATTCCCAAAAATATTTTTGGCACAAAAATGCATCCTACACCCCTGAAAGTTCAGAATAAGTTAGCAGCCCAGAAAAGGCCTTAAAATGCATCTTAGTCCTGCAAAAATGTTGAAAACTTTGGAGGCTCAAAAAAGGGGTTTACAGGCATCCTAGACCCCCTAAAGTCCAGAAAATGTTGGTTGCCCAAAAACTGTGCCAAAGAGCTCTGAATGTCCCAAAATCATTTGTAGCCAGAAAGGGGCATTAACCCACACCCTTGATGCCTGAAATTCCCAAAAATACTTTTGGCAGAAAAATGCATCCTACACACCTGAACGTTCAGAATATGTTAGCAACCCAAAAAAGGCCTTAAAATGCCTGTTATGTCTGGAAAAATGTTGAACACTTTGGAGGCCTAAAAAAGGGGTTTACAGGCATCCTAGACCCCCTAAAGTCCAGAAAATGTTATTGGCCAAAAACTGTGCCAGAGAGCTCTGAATGTCCCAGAAACATTTGCAGCCTGAAAGGAGCATTAACCCGCATCCTAGACCACTGAAATTCCCAAAAATAATTTTGACATGAAAAATGCATCCTACACCCCTGAAAGTTCAGAATATGTTAGCAGCCCAAAAAAGGCCTTAAAATGCCTTTTAGGCCTGCAAGAATGTTGAAAACTTTGGAGGTCAAAAAAAGGGGTTTACAGGTATCCTAGAACCCCTAAAGTCCAGAAAATTTTGGTGGCCCAAAACTGTGCCAGAGAGCTCTGCATGTCCCAAAATCATTTGTAGCCTGAAAGGGGCATTAACCTGCATCCTTGACGCCTGAAATTCCCAAAAATATTTTTGGCACAAAAATGCATCCTACACCCCTGAAAGTTCAGAATATGTTAGCAGCCCAAAAAAGGCCTTAAAATGCATCTTAGTCCTGCAAAAATGTTGAAAACTTTGGAGGCCCAAAAAAGGGGTTTACAGGCATCCTAGACCCCCTAAAGTCCAGAAAATGTTGGTTGCCCAAAAACTGTGCCAAAGAGCTCTGAATGTCCCAAAATCATTTGTAGCCAGAAAGGGGCATTAACCCACACCCTTGAAGCCTGAAATTCCCAAAAATACTTTTGGCAGAAAAATGCATCCTTGTCAGAAATCCGGGAACCTGGTTCCGCGTTGACCCGTCGTGAAGAATATATTTCTTCCTACCAATGTGATTCTCAGGAGTACGAAAGGACAGTCTAAGAATCCAATTGATCGGAAGATGGTGTAGAGTCGTTGGGATCGTAGAGCTGAGCGGCCCGCAACTTCCCGGTAGATGATGGTTCCAGGTTCCAGCCAACGACTGCAGAATATTATACTGATTACAATCAAATACACCCCTTTCAAGAGAACACGTAACAAAATCTCAACAGACTAACCTGCAGAAAACGGTTTAACCAGAAGTGTTTCATGCAAGAATGTCCTCTATACTGGGGTACTCTGGAGACCAGAAGAAGAGAAAAGACAATCAGTACCAGAGAATGAGTGGAAGAAATAATGGTAAGGAAAGGTAGGTTTCTTACCCTTTTTTCCCTGGAAGTGAACGTCCCTGGCAAAGTCCTTCTTCTTTCCTGTAGGAACAGTGTGATGGTATCTGCCCTCTGTTCGGTGGACCAAACAATCCAAGGTGTAAGAAGTCACTAGTCCAGCAACCACCTATTCCCGCCGGCACGAGGACGCCTAAAAGGTGCTCAGGAAGTCTCTAGTCCAGCACCAAGCCTGTACCCGCCGGCACGAGGACGCCTACAGCACCCTGGGGAAGGACAGGGAAGGGATTGGAGAGGGAAAAGGAAGGAAGGAAAGAACGAAGGTAAGAGGTCTCCCAAGCTTCGAGGTCCGATTTCGACAAAACCAAATCACTAGGCAAGAATAATCCATAAACAATCCGAGGTCAAGATACAAGAACAGGTAAGGATAATCCAAGAGCAATCCAGTAAACGTAATCCGAGATCAAACAAAACCACTAAATCTGAGCAAGAAAAAACCGCTGTCACTATTGGATCAGAAGCAGCGAGAAGTGGGCGCCAGATCATTAAGTACTTGAAGTACCGGCACCAAGATGGTCACGTGACCCAACACGTTTTCTATCACGTGGAAGATGCTGCGTCCACTGACGTAGTCTCCATGGCAACTTCCACGTGAGGCGTCGGGAACGCAGTTCCCGACGCAAATGTGTTCCGTGCGTAGAGCGTGGATACCGCAAGCCCGCCTTCTGTATGGTGGTATAACGGGACAGAAGCTTTTGGTGAGGATGAGACACGTGAACCGCAGGGGTGATACAAGACCTGGAGCGTTTTCTGACAATCCTACACACCTGAACGTTCAGAATATGTTAGCAGCCCAAAAAAGGCCTTAAAATGCCTGTTATGTCTGGAAAAATGTTGAACACTTTGGAGGCCTAAAAAAGGGGTTTACAGGCATCCTAGACCCCCTAAAGTCCAGAAAATGTTGGTGGCCAAAAACTGTGCCAGAGAGCTCTGAATGTCCCAGAAACATTTGCAGCCTGAAAGGAGCATTAACCCGCATCCTAGACCACTGAAATTCCCAAAAATAATTTTGACATGAAAAATGCATCCTACACCCCTGAAAGTTCAGAATATGTTAGCAGCCCAAAAAAGGCCTTAAAATGCCTTTTAGGCCTGCAAGAATGTTGAAAATTTTGGATGTCAAAAAAAGGGGTTTACAGGTATCCTAGACCCCCTAAAGTCCAGAAAATTTTGGTGGCCCAAAACTGTGCCAGAGAGCTCTGCATGTCCCAAAATCATTTGTAGCCAGAAAGGGGCATTAACCCACACCTTTGATGCCTGAAATTCCCAAAAATACTTTTGGCAGAAAAATGCATCCTACACCCGTGAAAGTTCAGAATATGTTAGCAGCCCAAAAAAGGCCTTAATATGCATCTTAGTCCTGCAAAAATGTTGAAAACTTTGGAGGCCCAAAAAAGGGGTTTACAGGCATCCTAGACCCCCTAAAGTCCAGAAAATGTTGGTTGACCAAAAACTGTGCCAGAGAGCTCTGAATGTCCCAAAATCATTTGTAGCCTAAAAGGGGCATTATCCCACACCCTTGACGCCTGAAATTCCCAAAAATATTTTTGACACAAAAATGCATCCTACACACCTGAACGTTCAGAATATGTTAGCAGCCCAAAAAAGGCCTTAAAATGCCTGTTATGTCTGG
This sequence comes from Ambystoma mexicanum, assembly GCF_040938575.1. Lineage (NCBI taxonomy): Eukaryota > Metazoa > Chordata > Amphibia > Caudata > Ambystomatidae > Ambystoma > Ambystoma mexicanum. Next base: position 1,318,718,673 of record NC_090934.1, read on the forward strand.
AAAAATGTTGAACACTTTGGAGGCCTAAAAAAGGGGTTTACAGGCATCCTAGACCCCCTAAAGTCCAGAAAATGTTGGTGGCCAAAAACTGTGCCAGAGAGCTCTGAATGTCCCAGAAACATTTGCAGCCTGAAAGGAGCATTAACCCGCATCCTAGACCACTGAAATTCCCAAAAATAATTTTGACATGAAAAATGCATCCTACACCCCTGAAAGTTCAGAATATGTTAGCAGCCCAAAAAAGGCCTTAAAATGCCTTTTAGGCCTGCAAGAATTTTGAAAACTTTGGAGGTCAAAAAAAGGGGTTTACAGGTATCCTAGACCCCCTAAAGTCCAGAAAATTTTGGTGGCCCAAAACTGTGCCAGAGAGCTCTGCATGTCCCAAAATCATTTGTAGCCTGAAAGGGGCATTAACCCGCATCCTAGACCACTGAAATTCCCAAAAATCGTTTTGGCAAGAAAAGTGCATCCTTCACACCTGACAGTTCAGAATATGTTAGCATCCCAAAAAAGGCCTTAAAATGCATCTTAGGCCTGCAAAAATGTTGAAAACTTTGGAGGCCCAAAAAAGGGGTTTACAGGCATCCTAGACCCCCTAAAGTCCAGAAAATGTTGGTTGACCAAAAACTGTGCCAGAGAGCTCTGAATGTCCCAAAATCATTTGTAGCCTAAAAGGGGCATTATCCCACACCCTTGACGCCTGAAATTCCCAAAAATATTTTTGGCACAAAAATGCATCCTACACCCCTGAAAGTTCAGAATATGTTAGCAGCCCAAAAAAGGCCTTAAAATGCATCTTAGTCCTGCAAAAATGTTGAAAACTTTGGAGGCCCAAAAAAGGGGTTTACAGGCATCCTAGACCCCCTAAAGTCCAGAAAATGTTGGTTGCCCAAAAACTGTGCCAAAGAGCTCTGAATGTCCCAAAATCATTTGTAGCCAGAAAGGGGCATTAACCCACACCTTTGATGCCTGAAATTCCCAAAAATACTTTTGGCAGAAAAATGCATCCTACACCCGTGAAAGTTCAGAATATGTTAGCTGCCCAAAAAAGGCCTTAAAATGCATCTTAGACCTGCAAAAATGTTGAAAACTTTGGAGGCCCAAAAAAGGGGTTTAGAGGCATCCTAGACCCCCTAAAGTCCAGAAAATGTTGGTTGACCAAAAACTGTGCCAGAGAGCTCTGAATGTCCCAAAATCATTTGTAGCCTAAAAGGGGCATTATCCCACACCCTTGACGCCTGAAATTCCCAAAAATATTTTTGACACAAAAATGCATCCTACACACCTGAATGTTCAGAATATGTTAGCAGCCCAAAAAAGGCCTTAAAATGCCTGTTATGTCTGGAAAAATGTTGAACACTTTGGAGGCCTAAAAAATGGGTTTACAGGCATCCTAGACCCCCTAAAGTCCAGAAAATGTTGGTGGCCAAAAACTGTGCCAGAGAGCTCTGAATGTCCCAGAAACATTTGCAGCCTGAAAGGAGCATTAACCCGCATCCTAGACCACTGAAATTCCCAAAAATAATTTTGACATTAAAAATGCATCCTACACCCCTGAAAGTTTAGAATATGTTAGCAGCCCAAAAAAGGCCTTACAATGCCTTTTAGGCCTGCAAGAATGTTGAAAACTTTGGAGGTCAAAAAAAGGGGTTTACAGGTATCCTAGACCCCCTAAAGTCCAGAAAATTTTGGTGGCCCAAAACTGTGCCAGAGAGCTCTGCATGTCCCAAAATCATTTGTAGCCTGAAAGGGGCATTAACCCGCATCCTAGACCACTGAAATTCCCAAAAATCGTTTTGGCAAGAAAAGTGCATCCTTCACACCTGACAGTTCAGAATATGTTAGCATCCCAAAAAAAGGCATTAAAATGCATCTTAGGCCTGCAAAAATGTTGAAAACTTTGGAGGCCCAAAAAAGGGGTTTACAGGCATCCTAGACCCCCTAAAGTCCAGAAAATGTTGGTTGACCAAAAACTGTGCCAGAGAGCTCTGAATGTCCCAAAATCATTTGTAGCCTAAAAGGGGCATTATCCCACACCCTTGACGCCTGAAATTCCCAAAAATATTTTTGGCACAAAAATGCATCCTACACCCCTGAAAGTTCAGAATATGTTAGCAGCCCAAAAAAGGCCTTAAAATGCATCTTAGTCCTGCAAAAATGTTGAAAACTTTGGAGGCCCAAAAAAGGGGTTTACAGGCATCCTAGACCCCCTAAAGTCCAGAAAATGTTGGTTGCCCAAAAACTGTGCCAAAGAGCTCTGAATGTCCCAAAATCATTTGTAGCCTGAAAGGGGCATTAACCCACACCCTTGATGCCTGAAATTCCCAAAAATACTTTTGGCAGAAAAATGCATCCTACACCCCTGAAAGTTCAGAATATGTTAGCCACCCAAAAAAGGCCTTAAAATGCATCTTAGGCCTGCAAAAATGTTGAAAACTTTGGAGGCCCAAAAAAGGGGTTTAGAGACATCCTAGACCCCCTAAAGTCCAGAAAATGTTGGTTGACCAAAAATTGTGCCAGAGAGCTCTGAATGTCCCAAAATCATTTGTAGCCTAAAAGGGGCATTATCCCACACCCTTGACGCCTGAAATTCCCAAAAATATTTTTGACACAAAAATGCATCCTACACACCTGAACGTTCAGAATATGTTAGCAGCCCAAAAAAGGCCTTCAAATGCCTGTTATGTCTGGAAAAATGTTGAACACTTTGGAGGCCTAAAAAAGGGGTTTACAGGCATCCTAGACCCCCTAAAGTCCAGAAAATGTTGGTGGCCAAAAACTGTGCCAGAGAGCTCTGAATGTCCCAGAAACATTTGCAGCCTGAAAGGAGCATTAACCCGCATCCTAGACCACTGAAATTCCCAAAAATAATTTTGACATGAAAAATGCATCCTACACCCCTGAAAGTTCAGAATATGTTAGCAGCCCAAAAAAGGCCTTAAAATGCCTTTTAGTCCTGCAAGAATGTTGAAAACTTTGGAGGTCAAAAAAAGGGGTTTACAGGTATCCTAGACCCCCTAAAGTCCAGAAAATTTTGGTGGCCCAAAACTGTGCCAGAGAGCTCTGCATGTCCCAAAATCATTTGTAGCCTGAAAGGGGCATTAACCCGCATCCTAGACCACTGAAATTCCCAAAAATCGTTTTGGCAAGAAAAGTGCATCCTTCACACCTGACAGTTCAGAATATGTTAGCATCCCAAAAAAGGCCTTAAAATGCATCTTAGGCCTGCAAAAATGTTGAAAACTTTGGAGGCCCAAAAAAGGGGTTTACAGGCATCCTAGACCCCCTAAAGTCCAGAAAATGTTGGTTGACCAAAAACTGTGCCAGAGAGCTCTGAATGTCCCAAAATCATTTGTAGCCTAAAAGGGGCATTATCCCACACCCTTGACGCCTGAAATTCCCAAAAATATTTTTGGCACAAAAATGCATCCTACACCCCTGAAAGTTCAGAATATGTTAGCAGCCCAAAAAAGGCCTTAAAATGCATCTTAGTCCTGCAAAAATGTTGAAAACTTTGGAGGCCCAAAAAAGGGGTTTACAGGCATCCTACACCCCCTAAAGTCCAGAAAATGTTGGTTGCCCAAAAACTGTGCCAAAGAGCTCTGAATGTCCCAAAATCATTTGTAGCCAGAAAGGGGCATTAACCCACACCCTTGATGCCTGAAATTCCCAAAAATACTTTTGGCAGAAAAATGCATCCTACACACCTGAACGTTCAGAATATGTTAGCAACCCAAAAAAGGCCTTAAAATGCCTGTTATGTCTGGAAAAATGTTGAACACTTTGGAGGCCTAAAAAAGGGGTTTACAGGCATCCTAGACCCCCTAAAGTCCAGAAAATGTTATTGGCCAAAAACTGTGCCAGAGAGCTCTGAATGTCCCAGAAACATTTGCAGCCTGAAAGGAGCATTAACCCGCATCCTAGACCACTGAAATTCCCAAAAATAATTTTGACATGAAAAATGCATCCTACACCCCTGAAAGTTCAGAATATGTTAGCAGCCCAAAAAAGGCCTTAAAATGCCTTTTAGGCCTGCAAAAATGTTGAAAACTTTGGAGGTCAAAAAAAGGGGTTTACAGGTATCCTAGACCCCCTAAAGTCCAGAAAATTTTGGTGGCCCAAAACTGTGCCAGAGAGCTCTGCATGTCCCAAAATCATTTGTAGCCAGAAAGGGGCATTAACCCACACCTTTGATGCCTGAAATTCCCAAAAATACTTTTGGCAGAAAAATGCATCCTACACCCGTGAAAGTTCAGAATATGTTAGCAGCCCAAAAAAGGCCTTAAAATGCATCTTAGTCCTGCAAAAATGTTGAAAACTTTGGAGGCCCAAAAAAGGGGTTTAGAGGCATCCTAGACCCCCTAAAGTCCAGAAAATGTTGGTTGCCCAAAAACTGTGCCAAAGAGCTCTGAATGTCCCAAAATCATTTGTAGCCAGAAAGGGGCAATAACCCACACCTTTGATGCCTGAAATTCCCAAAAATACTTTTGGCAGAAAAATGCATCCTACACCCCTGAAAGTTCAGAATATGTTAGCCGCCCAAAAAAGGCCTTAAAATGCATCTTAGGCCTGCAAAAATGTTGAAAACTTTGGAGGCCCAAAAAAGGGGTTTAGAGGCATCCTAGACCCCCTAAAGTCCAGAAAATGTTGGTTGACCAAAAACTGTGCCAGAGAGCTCTGAATGTCCCAAAATCATTTGTAGCCAAAAGGGGCATTATCCCACACCCTTGACGCCTGAAATTCCCAAAAATATTTTTGACACAAAAATGCATCCTACACACCTGAACGTTCAGAATATGTTAGCAGCCCAAAAAAGGCCTTAAAATGCCTGTTATGTCTGGAAAAATGTTGAACACTTTGGAGGCCTAAAAAAGGGGTTTACAGGCATCCTAGACCCCCTAAAGTCCAGAAAATGTTGGTGGCCAAAAACTGTGCCAGAGAGCTCTGAATGTCCCAGAAACATTTGCAGCCTGAAAGGAGCATTAACCCGCATCCTAGACCACTGAAATTCCCAAAAATAATTTTGACATGAAAAATGCATCCTACACCCCTGAAAGTTCAGAATATGTTAGCAGCCCAAAAAAGGCCTTAAAATGCCTTTTAGGCCTGCAAGAATGTTGAAAACTTTGGAGGTCAAAAAAAGGGGTTTACAGGTATCCTAGACCCCCTAAAGTCCAGAAAATTTTGGTGGCCCAAAACTGTGCCAGAGAGCTCTGCATGTCCCAAAATCATTTGTAGCCTGAAAGGGGCATTAACCCGCATCCTAGACCACTGAAATTCCCAAAAATCGTTTTGGCAAGAAAAGTGCATCCTTCACACCTGACAGTTCAGAATATGTTAGCATCCCAAAAAAGGGGCATTATCCCACACCCTTGACGCCTGAAATTCCCAAAAATATTTTTGGCACAAAAATGCATCCTACACCCCTGAAAGTTCAGAATATGTTAGCAGCCCAAAAAAGGCCTTAAAATGCATCTTAGTCCTGCAAAAATGTTGAAAACTTTGGAGGCCCAAAAAAGGGGTTTACAGGCATCCTAGACCCCCTAAAGTCCAGAAAATGTTGGTTGCCCAAAAACTGTGCCAAAGAGCTCTGAATGTCCCAAAATCATTTGTAGCCAGAAAGGGGCATTAACCCACACCCTTGATGCCTGAAATTCCCAAAAATACTTTTGGCAGAAAAATGCATCCTACACACCTGAACGTTCAGAATATGTTAGCAACCCAAAAAAGGCCTTAAAATGCCTGTTATGTCTGGAAAAATGTTGAACACTTTGGAGGCCTAAAAAAGGGGTTTACAGGCATCCTAGACCCCCTAAAGTCCAGAAAATGTTATTGGCCAAAAACTGTGCCAGAGAGCTCTGAATGTCCCAGAAACATTTGCAGCCTGAAAGGAGCATTAACCCGCATCCTAGACCACTGAAATTCCCAAAAATAATTTTGACATGAAAAATGCATCCTACACCCCTGAAAGTTCAGAATATGTTAGCAGCCCAAAAAAGGCCTCAAAATGCCTTTTAGGCCTGCAAGAATGTTGAAAATTTTGGATGTCAAAAAAAGGGGTTTACAGGTATCCTAGACCCCCTAAAGTCCAGAAAATTTTGGTGGCCCAAAACTGTGCCAGAGAGCTCTGCATGTCCCAAAATCATTTGTAGCCTAAAAGGGGCATTATCCCACACCCTTGACGCCTGAAATTCCCAAAAATATTTTTGGCACAAAAATGCATCCTACACCCCTGAAAGTTCAGAATATGTTAGCAGCCCAAAAAAGGCCTTAAAATGCATCTTAGTCCTGCAAAAATGTTGAAAACTTTGGAGGCCCAAAAAAGGGGTTTACAGGCATCCTAGACCCCCTAAAGTCCAGAAAATTTTGGTGGCCCAAAACTGAGCCAGAGAGCTCTGCATGTCCCAAAATCATTTGTAGCCAGAAAGGGGCATTAACCCACACCTTTGATGCCTGAAATTCCCAAAAATACTTTTGGCAGAAAAATGCATCCTACACCCGTGAAATTTCAGAATATGTTAGCAGCCCAAAAAAGGCCTTAAAATGCATCTTAGTCCTGCAAAAATGTTGAAAACTTTGGAGGCCCAAAAAAGGGGTTTACAGGCATCCTAGACCCCCTAAAGTCCAGAAAATGTTGGTTGCCCAAAAACTGTGCCAAAGAGCTCTGAATGTCCTAAAATCATTTGTAGCCAGAAAGGGGCATTAACCCACACCCTTGATGCCTGAAATTCCCAAAAATACTTTTGGCAGAAAAATGCATCCTACACCCCTGAAAGTTCAGAATATGTTAGCCGCCCAAAAAAGGCCTTAAAATGCATCTTAGGCCTGCAAAAATGTTGAAAACTTTGGAGGCCCAAAAAAGGGGTTTACAGGCATCCTAGACCCCCTAAAGTCCAGAAAATGTTGGTTGACCAAAAACTGTGCCAGAGTGCTCTGAATGTCCCAAAATCATTTGTAGCCTAAAAGGGGCATTATCCCACACCCTTGACGCCTGAAATTCCCAAAAATATTTTTGGCACAAAAATGCATCCTACACCCCTGAAAGTTCAGAATATGTTAGCAGCCCAAAAAAGGCCTTAAAATGCATCTTAGTCCTGCAAAAATGTTGAAAACTTTGGAGGCCCAAAAAAGGGGTTTACAGGCATCCTAGACCCCCTAAAGTCCAGAAAATGTTGGTTGCCCAAAAACTGTGCCAAAGAGCTCTGAATGTCCTAAAATCATTTGTAGCCAGAAAGGGGCATTAACCCACACCCTTGATGCCTGAAATTCCCAAAAATACTTTTGGCAGAAAAATGCATCCTACACCCCTGAAAGTTCAGAATATGTTAGCCGCCCAAAAAAGGCCTTAAAATGCATCTTAGGCCTGCAAAAATGTTGAAAACTTTGGAGGCCCAAAAAAGGGGTTTAGAGGCATCCTAGACCCCCTAAAGTCCAGAAAATGTTGGTTGACCAAAAACTGTGCCAGAGAGCTCTGAATGTCCCAAAATCATTTGTAGCCAAAAGGGGCATTATCCCACACCCTTGACGCCTGAAATTCCCAAAAATATTTTTGACACAAAAATGCATCCTACACACCTGAACGTTCAGAATATGTTAGCAGCCCAAAAAAGGCCTTAAAATGCCTGTTATGTCTGGAAAAATGTTGAACACTTTGGAGGCCTAAAAAAGGGGTTTACAGGCATCCTAGACCCCCTAAAGTCCAGAAAATGTTGGTGGCCAAAAACTGTGCCAGAGAGCTCTGAATGTCCCAGAAACATTTGCAGCCTGAAAGGAGCATTAACCCGCACCCTAGACCACTGAAATTCCCAAAAATAATTTTGACATGAAAAATGCATCCTACACCCCTGAAAGTTCAGAATATGTTAGCAGCCCAAAAAAGGCCTTAAAATGCCTTTTAGGCCTGCAAGAATGTTGAAAACTTTGGAGGTCAAAAAAAGGGGTTTACAGGTATCCTAGACCCCCTAAAGTCCAGAAAATTTTGGTGGCCCAAAACTGTGCCAGAGAGCTCTGCATGTCCCAAAATCATTTGTAGCCTGAAAGGGGCATTAACCCGCATCCTAGACCACTGAAATTCCCAAAAATCGTTTTGGCAAGAAAAGTGCATCCTTCACACCTGACAGTTCAGAATATGTTAGCATCCCAAAAAAGGCCTTAAAATGCATCTTAGGCCTGCAAAAATGTTGAAATCTTTGGAGGCCCAAAAAAGGGGTTTACAGGCATCCTAGACCCCCTAAAGTCCAGAAAATGTTGGTTGACCAAAAACTGTGCCAGAGAGCTCTGAATGTCCCAAAATCATTTGTAGCCTAAAAGGGGCATTATCCCACACCCTTGACGCCTGAAATTCCCAAAAATATTTTTGGCACAAAAATGCATCCTACACCCCTGAAAGTTCAGAATATGTTAGCAGCCCAAAAAAGGCCTTAAAATGCATCTTAGTCCTGCAAAAATGTTGAAAACTTTGGAGGCCCAAAAAAGGGGTTTACAGGCATCCTAGACCCCCTAAAGTCCAGAAAATGGTGGTTGCCCAAAAACTGTGCCAAAGAGCTCTGAATGTCCCAAATCATTTGTAGCCAGAAAGGGGCATTAACCCACACCCTTGATGCCTGAAATTCCCAAAAATACTTTTGGCAGAAAAATGCATCCTACACCCCTGAACGTTCAGAATATGTTAGCCGCCCAAAAAAGGCCTTAAAATGCATCTTAGGCCTGCAAAAATGTTGAAAACTTTGGAGGCCCAAAAAAGGGGTTTACAGGCATCCTAGACCCCCTAAAGTCCAGAAAATGTTGGTTGCCCAAAAACTGTGCCAAAGAGCTCTGAATGTCCCAAAATCATTTGTAGCCAGAAAGGGGCATTAACCCACACCTTTGATGCCTGAAATTCCCAAAAATACTTTTGGCAGAAAAATGCATCCTACACCCGTGAAAGTTCAGAATATGTTAGCCGCCCAAAAAAGGCCTTAAAATGCATCTTAGACCTGCAAAAATGTTGAAAACTTTGGAGGCCCAAAAAAGGGGTTTAGAGGCATCCTAGACCCCCTAAAGTCCAGAAAATGTTGGTTGACCAAAAACTGTGCCAGAGAGCTCTGAATGTCCCAAAATCATTTGTAGCCTAAAAGGGGCATTATCCCACACCCTTGACGCCTGAAATTCCCAAAAATATTTTTGACACAAAAATGCATCCTACACACCTGAACGTTCAGAATATGTTAGCAGCCCAAAAAAGGCCTTAAAATGCCTGTTATGTCTGGAACAATGTTGAACACTTTGGAGGCCTAAAAAAGGGGTTTACAGGCATCCTAGACCCCCTAAAGTCCAGAAAATGTTGGTGGCCAAAAACTGTGCCAGAGAGCTCTGAATGTCCCAGAAACATTTGCAGCCTGAAAGGAGCATTAACCCGCATCCTAGACCACTGAAATTCCCAAAAATAATTTTGACATGAAAAATGCATCCTACACCCCTGAAAGTTCAGAATATGTTAGCAGCCCAAAAAAGGCCTTAAAATGCCTTTTAGGCCTGCAAGAATGTTGAAAACTTTGGAGGTCAAAAAAAGGGGTTTACAGGTATCCTAGACCCCCTAAAGTCCAGAAAATTTTGGTGGCCCAAAACTGTGCCAGAGAGCTCTGCATGTCCCAAAATCATTTGTAGCCTGAAAGGGGCATTAACCCGCATCCTAGACCACTGAAATTCCCAAAAATCGTTTTGGCAAGAAAAGTGCATCTTTCACACCTGACAGTTCAGAATATGTTAGCATCCCAAAAAAGGCCTTAAAATGCATCTTAGGCCTGCAAAAATGTTGAAAACTTTGGAGGCCCAAAAAAGGGGTTTACAGGCATCCTAGACCCCCTAAAGTCCAGAAAATGTTGGTTGACCAAAAACTGTGCCAGAGTGCTCTGAATGTCCCAAAATCATTTGTAGCCTAAAAGGGGCATTATCCCACACCCTTGACGCCTGAAATTCCCAAAAATATTTTTGGCACAAAAATGCATCCTACACCCCTGAAAGTTCAGAATATGTTAGCAGCCCAAAAAAGGCCTTAAAATGCATCTTAGTCCTGCAAAAATGTTGAAAACTTTGGAGGCCCAAAAAAGGGGTTTACAGGCATCCTAGACCCCCTAAAGTCCAGAAAATGTTGGTTGCCCAAAAACTGTGCCAAAGAGCTCTGAATGTCCTAAAATCATTTGTAGCCAGAAAGGGGCATTAACCCACACCCTTGATGCCTGAAATTCCCAAAAATACTTTTGGCAGAAAAATGCATCCTACACCCCTGAAAGTTCAGAATATGTTAGCCGCCCAAAAAAGGCCTTAAAATGCATCTTAGGCCTGCAAAAATGTTGAAAACTTTGGAGGCCCAAAAAAGGGGTTTAGAGGCATCCTAGACCCCCTAAAGTCCAGAAAATGTTGGTTGACCAAAAACTGTGCCAGAGAGCTCTGAATGTCCCAAAATCATTTGTAGCCAAAAGGGGCATTATCCCACACCCTTGACGCCTGAAATTCCCAAAAATATTTTTGACACAAAAATGCATCCTACACACCTGAACGTTCAGAATATGTTAGCAGCCCAAAAAAGGCCTTAAAATGCCTGTTATGTCTGGAAAAATGTTGAACACTTTGGAGGCCTAAAAAAGGGGTTTACAGGCATCCTAGACCCCCTAAAGTCCAGAAAATGTTGGTGGCCAAAAACTGTGCCAGAGAGCTCTGAATGTCCCAGAAACATTTGCAGCCTGAAAGGAGCATTAACCCGCACCCTAGACCACTGAAATTCCCAAAAATAATTTTGACATGAAAAATGCATCCTACACCCCTGAAAGTTCAGAATATGTTAGCAGCCCAAAAAAGGCCTTAAAATGCCTTTTAGGCCTGCAAGAATGTTGAAAACTTTGGAGGTCAAAAAAAGGGGTTTACAGGTATCCTAGACCCCCTAAAGTCCAGAAAATTTTGGTGGCCCAAAACTGTGCCAGAGAGCTCTGCATGTCCCAAAATCATTTGTAGCCTGAAAGGGGCATTAACCCGCATCCTAGACCACTGAAATTCCCAAAAATCGTTTTGGCAAGAAAAGTGCATCCTTCACACCTGACAGTTCAGAATATGTTAGCATCCCAAAAAAGGCCTTAAAATGCATCTTAGGCCTGCAAAAATGTTGAAATCTTTGGAGGCCCAAAAAAGGGGTTTACAGGCATCCTAGACCCCCTAAAGTCCAGAAAATGTTGGTTGACCAAAAACTGTGCCAGAGAGCTCTGAATGTCCCAAAATCATTTGTAGCCTAAAAGGGGCATTATCCCACACCCTTGACGCCTGAAATTCCCAAAAATATTTTTGGCACAAAAATGCATCCTACACCCCTGAAAGTTCAGAATATGTTAGCAGCCCAAAAAAGGCCTTAAAATGCATCTTAGTCCTGCAAAAATGTTGAAAACTTTGGAGGCCCAAAAAAGGGGTTTACAGGCATCCTAGACCCCCTAAAGTCCAGAAAATGGTGGTTGCCCAAAAACTGTGCCAAAGAGCTCTGAATGTCCCAAATCATTTGTAGCCAGAAAGGGGCATTAACCCACACCCTTGATGCCTGAAATTCCCAAAAATACTTTTGGCAGAAAAATGCATCCTACACCCCTGAAAGTTCAGAATATGTTAGCCGCCCAAAAAAGGCCTTAAAATGCATCTTAGGCCTGCAAAAATGTTGAAAACTTTGGAGGCCCAAAAAAGGGGTTTAGAGGCATCCTAGACCCCCTAAAGTCCAGAAAATGTTGGTTGCCCAAAAACTGTGCCAAAGAGCTCTGAATGTCCTAAAATCATTTGTAGCCAGAAAGGGGCATTAACCCACACCCTTGACGCCTGAAATTCCCAAAAATATTTTTGGCACAAAAATGCATCCTACACCCCTGAAAGTTCAGAATATGTTAGCAGCCCAAAAAAGGCCTTAAAATGCATCTTAGTCCTGCAAAAATGTTGAAAACTTTGGAGGCCCAAAAAAGGGGTTTAGAGGCATCCTAGACCCCCTAAAGTCCAGAAAATGTTGGTTGACCAAAAACTGTGCCAGAGAGCTCTGAATGTCCCAAAATCATTTGTAGCCAAAAGGGGCATTATCCCACACCCTTGACGCCTGAAATTCCCAAAAATATTTTTGACACAAAAATGCATCCTACACACCTGAACGTTCAGAATATGTTAGCAGCCCAAAAAAGGCCTTAAAATGCCTGTTCTGTCTGGAAAAATGTTGAACACTTTGGAGGCCTAAAAAAGGGGTTTACAGGCATCCTAGACCCCCTAAAGTCCAGAAAATGTTGGTGGCCAAAAACTGTGCCAGAGAGCTCTGAATGTCCCAGAAACATTTGCAGCCTGAAAGGAGCATTAACCCGCATCCTAGACCACTGAAATTCCCAAAAATAATTTTGACATGAAAAATGCATCCTACACCCCTGAAAGTTCAGAATATGTTAGCAGCCCAAAAAAGGCCTTCAAATGCCTTTTAGGCCTGCAAGAATGTTGAAAACTTTGGAGGTCAAAAAAAGGGGTTTACAGGTATCCTAGACCCCCTAAAGTCCAGAAAATTTTGGTGGCCCAAAACTGTGCCAGAGAGCTCTGCATGTCCCAAAATCATTTGTAGCCTGAAAGGGGCATTAACCCGCATCCTAGACCACTGAAATTCCCAAAAATCGTTTTGGCAAGAAAAGTGCATCCTTCACACCTGACAGTTCAGAATATGTTAGCATCCCAAAAAAGGCCTTAAAATGCATCTTAGGCCTGCAAAAATGTTGAAAACTTTGGAGGCCCAAAAAAGGGGTTTACAGGCATCCTAGACCCCCTAAAGTCCAGAAAATGTTGGTTGACCAAAAACTGTGCCAGAGAGCTCTGAATGTCCCAAAATCATTTGTAGCCAGAAAGGGGCATTAACCCACACCCTTGATGCCTGAAATTCCCAAAAATACTTTTGGCAGAAAAATGCATCCTACACCCCTGAAAGTTCAGAATATGTTAGCCGCCCAAAAAAGGCCTTAAAATGCATTTTAGGCCTGCAAAAATGTTGAAAACTTTGGAGGCCCAAAAAAAGGGGTTTACAGGCATCCTAGACCCCCTAAAGTCCAGAAAATGTTGGTTGACCAAAAACTGTGCCAGAGAGCTCTGAATGTCCCAAAATCATTTGTAGCCTAAAAGGGGCATTATCCCACACCCTTGACGCCTGAAATTCCCAAAAATATTTTTGACACAAAAATGCATCCTACACACCTGAACGTTCAGAATATGTTAGCAGCCCAAAAAAGGCCTTAAAATGCCTGTTATGTCTGGAAAAATGTTGAACACTTTGGAGGCCTAAAAAAGGGGTTTACAGGCATCCTAGACCCCCTAAAGTCCAGAAAATGTTGGTGGCCAAAAACTGTGCCAGAGAGCTCTGAATGTCCCAGAAACATTTGCAGCCTGAAAGGAGCATTAACCCGCATCCTAGACCACTGAAATTCCCAAAAATAATTTTGACATGAAAAATGCATCCTACACCCCTGAAAGTTCAGAATATGTTAGCAGCCCAAAAAAAGGCCTTAAAATGCCTTTTAGGCCTGCAAGAATGTTGAAAACTTTGGAGGTCAAAAAAAGGGGTTTACAGGTATCCTAGACCCCCTAAAGTCCAGAAAATTTTGGTGGCCCAAAACTGTGCCAGAGAGCTCTGCATGTCCCAAAATCATTTGTAGCCTGAAAGGGGCATTAACCCGCATCCTAGACCACTGAAATTCCCAAAAATCGTTTTGGCAAGAAAAGTGCATCCTTCACACCTGACAGTTCAGAATATGTTAGCATCCCAAAAAAGGCCTTAAAATGCATCTTAGGCCTGCAAAAATGTTGAAAACTTTGGAGGCCCAAAAAAGGGGTTTACAGGCATCCTAGACCCCCTAAAGTCCAGAAAATGTTGGTTGACCAAAAACTGTGCCAGAGAGCTCTGAATGTCCCAAAATCATTTGTAGCCTAAAAGGGGCATTATCCCACACCCTTGACGCCTGAAATTCCCAAAAATATTTTTGGCACAAAAATGCATCCTACACCTCTGAAAGTTCAGAATATGTTAGCAGCCCAAAAAAGGCCTTAAAATGCATCTTAGTCCTGCAAAAATGTTGAAAACTTTGGAGGCCCAAAAAAGGGGTTTACAGGCATCCTAGACCCCCTAAAGTCCAGAAAATGTTGGTTGCCCAAAAACTGTGCCAAAGAGCTCTGAATGTCCTAAAATCATTTGTAGCCAGAAAGGGGCATTAACCCACACCCTTGATGCCTGAAATTCCCAAAAATACTTTTGGCAGAAAAATGCATCCTACACCCCTGAAAGTTCAGAATATGTTAGCCGCCCAAAAAAGGCCTTAAAATGCATCTTAGGCCTGCAAAAATGTTGAAAACTTTGGAGGCCCAAAAAAGGGGTTTAGAGGCATCCTAGACCCCCTAAAGTCCAGAAAATGTTGGTTGACCAAAAACTGTGCCAGAGAGCTCTGAATGTCCCAAAATCATTTGTAGCCAAAAGGGGCATTATCCCACACCCTTGACGCCTGAAATTCCCAAAAATATTTTTGACACAAAAATGCATCCTACACACCTGAACGTTCAGAATATGTTAGCAGCCCAAAAAAGGCCTTAAAATGCCTGTTATGTCTGGAAAAATGTTGAACACTTTGGAGGCCTAAAAAAGGGGTTTACAGGCATCCTAGACCCCCTAAAGTCCAGAAAATGTTGGTGGCCAAAAACTGTGCCAGAGAGCTCTGAATGTCCCAGAAACATTTGCAGCCTGAAAGGAGCATTAACCCGCACCCTAGACCACTGAAATTCCCAAAAATAATTTTGACATGAAAAATGCATCCTACACCCCTGAAAGTTCAGAATATGTTAGCAGCCCAAAAAAGGCCTTAAAATGCCTTTTAGGCCTGCAAGAATGTTGAAAACTTTGGAGGTCAAAAAAAGGGGTTTACAGGTATCCTAGACCCCCTAAAGTCCAGAAAATTTTGGTGGCCCAAAACTGTGCCAGAGAGCTCTGCATGTCCCAAAATCATTTGTAGCCTGAAAGGGGCATTAACCCGCATCCTAGACCACTGAAATTCCCAAAAATCGTTTTGGCAAGAAAAGTGCATCCTTCACACCTGACAGTTCAGAATATGTTAGCATCCCAAAAAAGGCCTTAAAATGCATCTTAGGCCTGCAAAAATGTTGAAATCTTTGGAGGCCCAAAAAAGGGGTTTACAGGCATCCTAGACCCCCTAAAGTCCAGAAAATGTTGGTTGACCAAAAACTGTGCCAGAGAGCTCTGAATGTCCCAAAATCATTTGTAGCCTAAAAGGGGCATTATCCCACACCCTTGACGCCTGAAATTCCCAAAAATATTTTTGGCACAAAAATGCATCCTACACCCCTGAAAGTTCAGAATATGTTAGCAGCCCAAAAAAGGCCTTAAAATGCATCTTAGTCCTGCAAAAATGTTGAAAACTTTGGAGGCCCAAAAAAGGGGTTTACAGGCATCCTAGACCCCCTAAAGTCCAGAAAATGGTGGTTGCCCAAAAACTGTGCCAAAGAGCTCTGAATGTCCCAAATCATTTGTAGCCAGAAAGGGGCATTAACCCACACCCTTGATGCCTGAAATTCCCAAAAATACTTTTGGCAGAAAAATGCATCCTACACCCCTGAAAGTTCAGAATATGTTAGCCGCCCAAAAAAGGCCTTAAAATGCATCTTAGGCCTGCAAAAATGTTGAAAACTTTGGAGGCCCAAAAAAGGGGTTTAGAGGCATCCTAGACCCCCTAAAGTCCAGAAAATGTTGGTTGCCCAAAAACTGTGCCAAAGAGCTCTGAATGTCCCAAAATCATTTGTAGCCAGAAAGGGGCATTAACCCACACCCTTGATGCCCGAAATTCCCAAAAATACTTTTGGCAGAAAAATGCATCCTACACCCCTGAAAGTTCAGAATATGTTAGCCGCCCAAAAAAGGCCTTAAAATGCATCTTAGGCCTGCAAAAATGTTGAAAACTTTGGAGGCCCAAAAAAGGGGTTTACAGGCATCCTAGTCCCCCTAGAGTCCAGAAAATGTTGGTTGACCAAAAACTGTGCCAGAGAGCTCTGAATGTCCCAAAATCATTTGTAGCCTAAAAGGGGCATTATCCCACACCCTTGACGCCTGAAATTCCCAAAAATATTTTTGGCACAAAAATGCATCCTACACCCCTGAAAGTTCAGAATATGTTAGCAGCCCAAAAAAGGCCTTAAAATGCATCTTAGTCCTGCAAAAATGTTGAAAACTTTGGAGGCCCAAAAAAGGGGTTTACAGGCCTCCTAGACCCCCTAAAGTCCAGAAAATGTTGGTTGCCCAAAAACTGTGCCAAAGAGCTCTGAATGTCCTAAAATCATTTGTAGCCAGAAAGGGGCATTAACCCACACCCTTGACGCCTGAAATTCCCAAAAATATTTTTGGCACAAAAATGCATCCTACACCCCTGAAAGTTCAGAATATGTTAGCAGCCCAAAAAAGGCCTTAAAATGCATCTTAGTCCTGCAAAAATGTTGAAAACTTTGGAGGCCCAAAAAAGGGGTTTAGAGGCATCCTAGACCCCCTAAAGTCCAGAAAATGTTGGTTGACAAAAAACTGTGCCAGAGAGCTCTGAATGTCCCAAAATCATTTGTAGCCAAAAGGGGCATTATCCCACACCCTTGACGCCTGAAATTCCCAAAAATATTTTTGACACAAAAATGCATCCTACACACCTGAACGTTCAGAATATGTTAGCAGCCCAAAAAAGGCCTTAAAATGCCTGTTCTGTCTGGAAAAATGTTGAACACTTTGGAGGCCTAAAAAAGGGGTTTACAGGCATCCTAGACCCCCTAAAGTCCAGAAAATGTTGGTGGCCAAAAACTGTGCCAGAGAGCTCTGAATGTCCCAGAAACATTTGCAGCCTGAAAGGAGCATTAACCCGCATCCCAGACCACTGAAATTCCCAAAAATAATTTTGACATGAAAAATGCATCCTACACCCCTGAAAGTTCAGAATATGTTAGCAGCCCAAAAAGGCCTTAAAATGCCTTTTAGGCCTGCAAGAATGTTGAAAACTTTGGAGGTCAAAAAAAGGGGTTTACAGGTATCCTAGACCCCCTAAAGTCCAGAAAATTTTGGTGGCCCAAAACTGTGCCAGAGAGCTCTGCATGTCCCAAAATCATTTGTAGCCTGAAAGGGGCATTAACCCGCATCCTAGACCACTGAAATTCCCAAAAATCGTTTTGGCAAGAAAAGTGCATCCTTCACACCTGACAGTTCAGAATATGTTAGCATCCCAAAAAAGGCCTTAAAATGCATCTTAGGCCTGCAAAAATGTTGAAATCTTTGGAGGCCCAAAAAAGGGGTTTACAGGCATCCTAGACCCCCTAAAGTCCAGAAAATGTTGGTGGCCAAAAACTGTGCCAGAGAGCTCTGAATGTCCCAGAAACATTTGCAGCCTGAAAGGAGCATTAACCCACACCCTTGATGCCCGAAATTCCCAAAAATACTTTTGGCAGAAAAATGCATCCTACACCCCTGAAAGTTCAGAATATGTTAGCCGCCCAAAAAAGGCCTTAAAATGCATCTTAGGCCTGCAAAAATGTTGAAAACTTTGGAGGCCCAAAAAAGGGGTTTACAGGCATCCTAGACCCCCTAGAGTCCAGAAAATGTTGGTTGACCAAAAACTGTGCCAGAGAGCTCTGAATGTCCCAAAATCATTTGTAGCCTAAAAGGGGCATTATCCCACACCCTTGACGCCTGAAATTCCCAAAAATATTTTTGGCACAAAAATGCATCCTACACCCCTGAAAGTTCAGAATATGTTAGCCGCCCAAAAAAGGCCTTAAAATGCATCTTAGGCCTGCAAAAATGTTGAAAACTTTGGAGGCCCAAAAAAGGGGTTTACAGGCATCCTAGACCCCCTAGAGTCCAGAAAATGTTGGTTGACCAAAAACTGTGCCAGAGAGCTCTGAATGTCCCAAAATCATTTGTAGCCTAAAAGGGGCATTATCCCACACCCTTGACGCCTGAAATTCCCAAAAATATTTTTGGCACAAAAATGCATCCTACACCCCTGAAAGTTCAGAATATGTTAGCAGCCCAAAAAAGGCCTTAAAATGCATCTTAGTCCTGCAAAAATGTTGAAAACTTTGGAGGCCCAAAAAAGGGGTTTACAGGCATCCTAGACCCCCTAAAGTCCAGAAAATGTTGGTTGCCCAAAAACTGTGCCAAAGAGCTCTGAATGTCCTAAAATCATTTGTAGCCAGAAAGGGGCATTAACCCACACCCTTGACGCCTGAAATTCCCAAAAATATTTTTGGCACAAAAATGCATCCTACACCCCTGAAAGTTCAGAATATGTTAGCAGCCCAAAAAAGGCCTTAAAATGCATCTTAGTCCTGCAAAAATGTTGAAAACTTTGGAGGCCCAAAAAAGGGGTTTAGAGGCATCCTAGACCCCCTAAAGTCCAGAAAATGTTGGTTGACCAAAAACTGTGCCAGAGAGCTCTGAATGTCCCAAAATCATTTGTAGCCAAAAGGGGCATTATCCCACACCCTTGACGCCTGAAATTCCCAAAAATATTTTTGACACAAAAATGCATCCTACACACCTGAACGTTCAGAATATGTTAGCAGCCCAAAAAAGGCCTTAAAATGCCTGTTCTGTCTGGAAAAATGTTGAACACTTTGGAGGCCTAAAAAAGGGGTTTACAGGCATCCTAGACCCCCTAAAGTCCAGAAAATGTTGGTGGCCAAAAACTGTGCCAGAGAGCTCTGAATGTCCCAGAAACATTTGCAGCCTGAAAGGAGCATTAACCCGCATCCTAGACCACTGAAATTCCCAAAAATAATTTTGACATGAAAAATGCATCCTACACCCCTGAAAGTTCAGAATATGTTAGCAGCCCAAAAAAGGCCTTAAAATGCCTGTTATGTCTGGAAAAATGTTGAACACTTTGGAGGCCTAAAAAAGGGGTTTACAGGCATCCTAGACCCCCTAAAGTCCAGAAAATGTTGGTGGCCAAAAACTGTGCCAGAGAGCTCTGAATGTCCCAGAAACATTTGCAGCCTGAAAGGAGCATTAACCCGCATCCTAGACCACTGAAATTCCCAAAAATAATTTTGACATGAAAAATGCATCCTACACCCCTGAAAGTTCAGAATATGTTAGCAGCCCAAAAAAGGCCTTCAAATGCCTTTTAGGCCTGCAAGAATGTTGAAAACTTTGGAGGTCAAAAAAAGGGGTTTACAGGTATCCTAGACCCCCTAAAGTCCAGAAAATTTTGGTGGCCCAAAACTGTGCCAGAGAGCTCTGCATGTCCCAAAATCATTTGTAGCCTGAAAGGGGCATTAACCCGCATCCTAGACCACTGAAATTCCCAAAAATCGTTTTGGCAAGAAAAGTGCATCCTTCACACCTGACAGTTCAGAATATGTTAGCATCCCAAAAAAGGCCTTAAAATGCATCTTAGGCCTGCAAAAATGTTGAAAACTTTGGAGGCCCAAAAAAGGGGTTTACAGGCATCCTAGACCCCCTAAAGTCCAGAAAATGTTGGTTGACCAAAAACTGTGCCAGAGAGCTCTGAATGTCCCAAAATCATTTGTAGCCAGAAAGGGGCATTAACCCACACCCTTGATGCCTGAAATTCCCAAAAATACTTTTGGCAGAAAAATGCATCCTACACCCCTGAAAGTTCAGAATATGTTAGCCGCCCAAAAAAGGCCTTAAAATGCATTTTAGGCCTGCAAAAATGTTGAAAACTTTGGAGGCCCAAAAAAAGGGGTTTACAGGCATCCTAGACCCCCTAAAGTCCAGAAAATGTTGGTTGACCAAAAACTGTGCCAGAGAGCTCTGAATGTCCCAAAATCATTTGTAGCCTAAAAGGGGCATTATCCCACACCCTTGACGCCTGAAATTCCCAAAAATATTTTTGACACAAAAATGCATCCTACACACCTGAACGTTCAGAATATGTTAGCAGCCCAAAAAAGGCCTTAAAATGCCTGTTATGTCTGGAAAAATGTTGAACACTTTGGAGGCCTAAAAAAGGGGTTTACAGGCATCCTAGACCCCCTAAAGTCCAGAAAATGTTGGTGGCCAAAAACTGTGCCAGAGAGCTCTGAATGTCCCAGAAACATTTGCAGCCTGAAAGGAGCATTAACCCGCATCCTAGACCACTGAAATTCCCAAAAATAATTTTGACATGAAAAATGCATCCTACACCCCTGAAAGTTCAGAATATGTTAGCAGCCCAAAAAAAGGCCTTAAAATGCCTTTTAGGCCTGCAAGAATGTTGAAAACTTTGGAGGTCAAAAAAAGGGGTTTACAGGTATCCTAGACCCCCTAAAGTCCAGAAAATTTTGGTGGCCCAAAACTGTGCCAGAGAGCTCTGCATGTCCCAAAATCATTTGTAGCCTGAAAGGGGCATTAACCCGCATCCTAGACCACTGAAATTCCCAAAAATCGTTTTGGCAAGAAAAGTGCATCCTTCACACCTGACAGTTCAGAATATGTTAGCATCCCAAAAAAGGCCTTAAAATGCATCTTAGGCCTGCAAAAATGTTGAAAACTTTGGAGGCCCAAAAAAGGGGTTTACAGGCATCCTAGACCCCCTAAAGTCCAGAAAATGTTGGTTGACCAAAAACTGTGCCAGAGAGCTCTGAATGTCCCAAAATCATTTGTAGCCTAAAAGGGGCATTATCCCACACCCTTGACGCCTGAAATTCCCAAAAATATTTTTGGCACAAAAATGCATCCTACACCTCTGAAAGTTCAGAATATGTTAGCAGCCCAAAAAAGGCCTTAAAATGCATCTTAGTCCTGCAAAAATGTTGAAAACTTTGGAGGCCCAAAAAAGGGGTTTACAGGCATCCTAGACCCCCTAAAGTCCAGAAAATGTTGGTTGCCCAAAAACTGTGCCAAAGAGCTCTGAATGTCCTAAAATCATTTGTAGCCAGAAAGGGGCATTAACCCACACCCTTGATGCCTGAAATTCCCAAAAATACTTTTGGCAGAAAAATGCATCCTACACCCCTGAAAGTTCAGAATATGTTAGCCGCCCAAAAAAGGCCTTAAAATGCATCTTAGGCCTGCAAAAATGTTGAAAACTTTGGAGGCCCAAAAAAGGGGTTTAGAGGCATCCTAGACCCCCTAAAGTCCAGAAAATGTTGGTTGACCAAAAACTGTGCCAGAGAGCTCTGAATGTCCCAAAATCATTTGTAGCCAAAAGGGGCATTATCCCACACCCTTGACGCCTGAAATTCCCAAAAATATTTTTGACACAAAAATGCATCCTACACACCTGAACGTTCAGAATATGTTAGCAGCCCAAAAAAGGCCTTAAAATGCCTGTTATGTCTGGAAAAATGTTGAACACTTTGGAGGCCTAAAAAAGGGGTTTACAGGCATCCTAGACCCCCTAAAGTCCAGAAAATGTTGGTGGCCAAAAACTGTGCCAGAGAGCTCTGAATGTCCCAGAAACATTTGCAGCCTGAAAGGAGCATTAACCCGCATCCTAGACCACTGAAATTCCCAAAAATAATTTTGACATGAAAAATGCATCCTACACCCCTGAAAGTTCAGAATATGTTAGCAGACCAAAAAAGGCCTTAAAATGCCTTTTAGGCCTGCAAGAATGTTGAAAACTTTGGAGGTCAAAAAAAGGGGTTTACAGGTATCCTAGACCCCCTAAAGTCCAGAAAATCTTGGTGGCCCAAAACTGTGCCAGAGAGCTCTGCATGTCCCAAAATCATTTGTAGCCTGAAAGGGGCATTAACCCGCATCCTAGACCACTGAAATTCCCAAAAATCGTTTTGGCAAGAAAAGTGCATCCTTCACACCTGACAGTTCAGAATATGTTAGCATCCCAAAAAAGGCCTTAAAATGCATCTTAGGCCTGCAAAAATGTTGAAATCTTTGGAGGCCCAAAAAAGGGGTTTACAGGCATCCTAGACCCCCTAAAGTCCAGAAAATGTTGGTTGACCAAAAACTGTGCCAGAGAGCTCTGAATGTCCCAAAATCATTTGTAGCCTAAAAGGGGCATTATCCCACACCCTTGACGCCTGAAATTCCCAAAAATATTTTTGGCACAAAAATGCATCCTACACCCCTGAAAGTTCAGAATATGTTAGCAGCCCAAAAAAGGCCTTAAAATGCATCTTAGTCCTGCAAAAATGTTGAAAACTTTGGAGGCCCAAAAAAGGGGTTTACAGGCATCCTAGACCCCCTAAAGTCCAGAAAATGGTGGTTGCCCAAAAACTGTGCCAAAGAGCTCTGAATGTCCCAAATCATTTGTAGCCAGAAAGGGGCATTAACCCACACCCTTGATGCCTGAAATTCCCAAAAATACTTTTGGCAGAAAAATGCATCCTACACCCCTGAAAGTTCAGAATATGTTAGCCGCCCAAAAAAGGCCTTAAAATGCATCTTAGGCCTGCAAAAATGTTGAAAACTTTGGAGGCCCAAAAAAGGGGTTTAGAGGCATCCTAGACCCCCTAAAGTCCAGAAAATGTTGGTTGACCAAAAACTGTGCCAGAGAGCTCTGAATGTCCCAAAATCATTTGTAGCCTAAAAGGGGCATTATCCCACACCCTTGACGCCTGAAATTCCCAAAAATATTTTTGACACAAAAATGCATCCTACACACCTGAACGTTCAGAATATGTTAGCAGCCCAAAAAAGGCCTTAAAATGCATCTTAGTCCTGCAAAAATGTTGAAAACTTTGGAGGCCCAAAAAAGGGGTTTACAGGCATCCTAGACCCCCTAAAGTCCAGAAAATGTTGGTTGCCCAAAAACTGTGCCAAAGAGCTCTGAATGTCCCAAAATCATTTGTAGCCAGAAAGGGGCATTAACCCACACCTTTGATGCCTGAAATTCCCAAAAATACTTTTGGCAGAAAAATGCATCCTACACCCGTGAAAGTTCAGAATATGTTAGCCGCCCAAAAAAGGCCTTAAAATGCATCTTAGACCTGCAAAAATGTTGAAAACTTTGGAGGCCCAAAAAAGGGGTTTAGAGGCATCCTAGACCCCCTAAAGTCCAGAAAATGTTGGTTGACCAAAAACTGTGCCAGAGAGCTCTGAATATCCCAAAATCATTTGTAGCCTAAAAGGGGCATTATCCCACACCCTTGACGCCTGAAATTCCCAAAAATATTTTTGACACAAAAATGCATCCTACACACCTGAACGTTCAGAATATGTTAGCAGCCCAAAAAAGGCCTTAAAATGCCTGTTATGTCTGGAAAAATGTTGAACACTTTGGAGGCCTAAAAAAGGGGTTTACAGGCATCCTAGACCCCCTAAAGTCCAGAAAATGTTGGTGGCCAAAAACTGTGCCAGAGAGCTCTGAATGTCCCAGAAACATTTGCAGCCTGAAAGGAGCATTAACCCGCATCCTAGACCACTGAAATTCCCAAAAATAATTTTGACATGAAAAATGCATCCTACACCCCTGAAAGTTCAGAATATGTTAGCAGCCCAAAAAAGGCCTTAAAATGCCTTTTAGGCCTGCAAGAATGTTGAAAACTTTGGAGGTCAAAAAAAGGGGTTTACAGGTATCCTAGACCCCCTAAAGTCCAGAAAATGTTGGTGGCCCAAAACTGTGCCAGAGAGCTCTGCATGTCCCAAAATCATTTGTAGCCTGAAAGGGGCATTAACCCGCATCCTAGACCACTGAAATTGCCAAAAATCGTTTTGGCAAGAAAAGTGCATCCTTCACACCTGACAGTTCAGAATATGTTAGCATCCCAAAAAAGGCCTTAAATGCATCTTAGGCCTGCAAAAATGTTGAAAACTTTGGAGGCCCAAAAAAGGGGTTTACAGGCATCCTAGACCCCCTAAAGTCCAGAAAATGTTGGTTGACCAAAAATTGTGCCAGAGAGCTCTGAATGTCCCAAAATCATTTGTAGCCTAAAAGGGGCATTATCCCACACCCTTGACGCCTGAAATTCCCAAAAATATTTTTGGCACAAAAATGCATCCTACACCCCTGAAAGTTCAGAATATGTTAGCAGCCCAAAAAAGGCCTTAAAATGCATCTTAGTCCTGGAAAAATGTTGAAAACTTTGGAGGCCCAAAAAAGGGGTTTACAGGCATCCTAGACCCCCTAAAGTCCAGAAAATGTTGGTTGCCCAAAAACTGTGGCAAAGAGCTCTGAATGTCCCAAAATCATTTGTAGCCAGAAAGGGGCATTAACCCACACCCTTGATGCCTGAAATTCCCAAAAATACTTTTGGCAGAAAAATGCATCCTACACCCCTGAAAGTTCAGAATATGTTAGCCGCCCAAAAAAGGCCTTAAAATGCATCTTAGGCCTGCAAAAATGTTGAAAACTTTGGAGGCCCAAAAAAGGGGTTTACAGGCATCCTAGACCCCCTAAAGTCCAGAAAATGTTGGTTGACCAAAAACTGTGCCAGAGAGCTCTGAATGTCCCAAAATCATTTGTAGCCTAAAAGGGGCATTATCCCACACCCTTGACGCCTGAAATTCCCAAAAATATTTTTGACACAAAAATGCATCCTACACACCTGAACGTTCAGAATATGTTAGCAGCCCAAAAAAGGCCTTAAAATGCCTGTTATGTCTGGAAAAATGTTGAACACTTTGGAGGCCTAAAAAAGGGGTTTACAGGCATCCTAGACCCCCTAAAGTCCAGAAAATGTTGGTGGCCAAAAACTGTGCCAGAGAGCTCTGAATGTCCCAGAAACATTTGCAGCCTGAAAGGAGCATTAACCCGCATCCTAGACCACTGAAATTCCCAAAAATAATTTTGACATGAAAAATGCATCCTACACCCCTGAAAGTTCAGAATATGTTAGCAGCCCAAAAAAGGCCTTAAAATGCCTTTTAGGCCTGCAAGAATGTTGAAAACTTTGGAGGTCAAAAAAAGGGGTTTACAGGTATCCTAGACCCCCTAAAGTCCAGAAAAGTTTGGTGGCCCAAAACTGTGCCAGAGAGCTCTGCATGTCCCAAAATCATTTGTAGCCTGAAAGGGGCATTAACCCGCATCCTAGACCACTGAAATTCCCAAAAATCGTTTTGGCAAGAAAAGTGCATCCTTCACACCTGACAGTTCAGAATATGTTAGCATCCCAAAAAAGGCCTTAAAATGCATCTTAGGCCTGCAAAAATGTTGAAAACTTTGGAGGCCCAAAAAAGGGGTTTACAGGCATCCTAGACCCCCTAAAGTCCAGAAAATGTTGGTTGACCAAAAACTGTGCCAGAGAGCTCTGAATGTCCCAAAATCATTTGTAGCCTAAAAGGGGCATTATCCCACACCCTTGACGCCTGAAATTCCCAAAAATATTTTTGGCACAAAAATGCATCCTACACCCCTGAAAGTTCAGAATATGTTAGCAGCCCAAAAAAGGCCTTAAAATGCATCTTAGTCCTGCAAAAATGTTGAAAACTTTGGAGGCCCAAAAAAGGGGTTTACAGGCATCCTAGACCCCCTAAAGTCCAGAAAATATTGGTTGCCCAAAAACTGTGCCAAAGAGCTCTGAATGTCCCAAAATCATTTGTAGCCAGAAAGGGGCATTAACCCACACCTTTGATGCCTGAAATTCCCAAAAATACTTTTGGCAGAAAAATGCATCCTACACCCGTGAAAGTTCAGAATATGTTAGCCGCCCAAAAAAAGGCCTTAAAATGCATCTTAGACCTGCAAAAATGTTGAAAACTTTGGAGGCCCAAAAAAGGGGTTTAGAGGCATCCTAGACCCCCTAAAGTCCAGAAAATGTTGGTTGACCAAAAACTGTGCCAGAGAGCTCTGAATATCCCAAAATCATGTGTAGCCTAAAAGGGGCATTATCCCACACCCTTGACGCCTGAAATTCCCAAAAATATTTTTGACACAAAAATGCATCCTACACACCTGAACGTTCAGAATATGTTAGCAGCCCAAAAAAGGCCTTAAAATGCCTGTTATGTCTGGAAAAATGTTGAACACTTTGGAGGCCTAAAAAAGGGGTTTACAGGCATCCTAGACCCCCTAAAGTCCAGAAAATGTTGGTGGCCAAAAACTGTGCCAGAGAGCTCTGAATGTCCCAGAAACATTTGCAGCCTGAAAGGAGCATTAACCCGCATCCTAGACCACTGAAATTCCCAAAAATAATTTTGACATGAAAAATGCATCCTACACCCCTGAAAGTTCAGAATATGTTAGCAGCCCAAAAAAGGCCTTAAAATGCCTTTTAGGCCTGCAAGAATGTTGAAAACTTTGGAGGTCAAAAAAAGGGGTTTACAGGTATCCTAGACCCCCTAAAGTCCAGAAAATTTTGGTGGCCCAAAACTGTGCCAGAGAGCTCTGCATGTCCCAAAATCATTTGTAGCCTGAAAGGGGCATTAACCCGCATCCTAGACCACTGAAATTCCCAAAAATCGTTTTGGCAAGAAAAGTGCATCCTTCACACCTGACAGTTCAGAATATGTTAGCATCCCAAAAAAGGCCTTAAAATGCATCTTAGGCCTGCAAAAATGTTGAAAACTTTGGAGGCCCAAAAAAGGGGTTTACAGGCATCCTAGACCCCCTAAAGTCCAGAAAATGTTGGTTGACCAAAAACTGTGCCAAAGAGCTCTGAATGTCCCAAAATCATTTGTAGCCTAAAAGGGGCATTATCCCACACCCTTGACGCCTGAAATTCCCAAAAATATTTTTGGCACAAAAATGCATCCTACACCCCTGAAAGTTCAGAATATGTTAGCAGCCCAAAAAAGGCCTTAAAATGCATCTTAGTCCTGCAAAAATGTTGAAAACTTTGGAGGCCCAAAAAAGGGGTTTACAGGCATCCTAGACCCCCTAAAGTCCAGAAAATGTTGGTTGCCCAAAAACTGTGCCAAAGAGCTCTGAATGTCCCAAAATCATTTGTAGCCAGAAAGGGGCATTAACCCACACCCTTGATGCCTGAAATTCCCAAAAATACTTTTGGCAGAAAAATGCATCCTACACACCTGAACGTTCAGAATATGTTAGCAACCCAAAAAAGGCCTTAAAATGCCTGTTATGTCTGGAAAAATGTTGAACACTTTGGAGGCCTAAAAAAGGGGTTTACAGGCATCCTAGACCCCCTAAAGTCCAGAAAATGTTATTGGCCAAAAACTGTGCCAGAGAGCTCTGAATGTCCCAGAAACATTTGCAGCCTGAAAGGAGCATTAACCCGCATCCTAGACCACTGAAATTCCCAAAAATAATTTTGACATGAAAAATGCATCCTTCACCCCTGAAAGTTCAGAATATGTTAGCAGCCCAAAAAAGGCCTTAAAATGCATCTTAGGCCTGCAAAAATGTTGAAAACTTTGGAGGCCCAAAAAAGGGGTTTACAGGCATCCTAGACCCCCTAAAGTCCAGAAAATTTTGGTGGCCCAAAACTGTGCCAGAGAGCTCTGCATGTCCCAAAATCATTTGTAGCCTGAAAGGGGCATTAACCCGCATCCTAGACCACTGAAATTCCCAAAAATCGTTTTGGCAAGAAAAGTGCATCCTTCACACCTGACAGTTCAGAATATGTTAGCATCCCAAAAAAGGCCTTAAAATGCATCTTAGGCCTGCAAAAATGTTGAAAACTTTGGAGGCCCAAAAAAGGGGTTTACAGGCATCCTAGACCCCCTAAAGTCCAGAAAATGTTGGTTGCCCAAAAACTGTGCCAAAGAGCTCTGAATGTCCTAAAATCATTTGTAGCCAGAAAGGGGCATTAACCCACACCCTTGATGCCTGAAATTCCCAAAAATACTTTTGGCAGAAAAATGCATCCTACACCCCTGAAAGTTCAGAATATGTTAGCCGCCCAAAAAAGGCCTTAAAATGCATCTTAGGCCTGCAAAAATGTTGAAAACTTTGGAGGCCCAAAAAAGGGGTTTACAGGCATCCTAGACCCCCTAAAGTCCAGAAAATTTTGGTGGCCCAAAACTGTGCCAGAGAGCTCTGCATGTCCCAAAATCATTTGTAGCCTGAAAGGGGCATTAACCCGCATCCTAGACCACTGAAATTCCCAAAAATCGTTTTGGCAAGAAAAGTGCATCCTTCACACCTGACAGTTCAGAATATGTTAGCATCCCAAAAAAGGCCTTAAAATGCATCTTAGGCCTGCAAAAATGTTGAAAACTTTGGAGGCCCAAAAAAGGGGTTTACAGGCATCCTAGACCCCCTAAAGTCCAGAAAATGTTGGTTGACTAAAAACTGTGCCAGAGAGCTCTGAATGTCCCAAAATCATTTGTAGCCTAAAAGGGGCATTATCCCACACCCTTGACGCCTGAAATTCCCAAAAATATTTTTGGCACAAAAATGCATCCTACACCCCTGAAAGTTCAGAATATGTTAGCAGCCCAAAAAAGGCCTTAAAATGCATCTTAGGCCTGCAAAAATGTTGAAAACTTTGGAGGCCCAAAAAAGGGGTTTAGAGGCATCCTAGACCCCCTAAAGTCCAGAAAATGTTGGTTGACCAAAAACTGTGCCAGAGAGCTCTGAATGTCCCAAAATCATTTGTAGCCAAAAAGGGGCATTATCCCACACCCTTGACGCCTGAAATTCCCAAAAATATTTTTGACAGAAAAATGCATCCTACACACCTGAACGTTCAGAATATATTAGCAGCCCAAAAAAGGCCTTAAAATGCCTGTTATGTCTGGAAAAATGTTGAACACTTTGGAGGCCTAAAAAATGGGTTTACAGGCATCCTAGACCCCCTAAAGTCCAGAAAATGTTGGTGGCCAAAAACTGTGCCAGAGAGGTTTCAATGTCCCAGAAACATTTGTAGCCTGAAAGGAGCATTAACCCGCATCCTAGACCACTGAAATTCCCAAAAATAATTTTGACATGAAAAATGCATCCTACACCCCTGAAAGTTCAGAATATGTTAGCAGCCCAAAAAAGGCCTTAAAATGCCTTTTAGGCCTGCAAGAATGTTGACAACTTTGGAGGTCAAAAAAAGGGGTTTACAGGTATCCTAGACCCCCTAAAGTCCAGAAAATTTTGGTGGCCCAAAACTGTGCCAGAGAGCTCTGCATGTCCCAAAATCATTTGTAGCCTGAAAGGGGCATTAACCCGCATCCTAGACCACTGAAATTGCCAAAAATCGTTTTGGCAAGAAAAGTGCATCCTTCACACCTGACAGTTCAGAATATGTTAGCATCCCAAAAAAGGCCTTAAAATGCATCTTAGGCCTGCAAAAATGTTGAAATCTTTGGAGGCCCAAAAAAGGGGTTTACAGGCATCCTAGACCCCCTAAAGTCCAGAAAATGTTGGTTGACCAAAAACTGTGCCAGAGAGCTCTGAATGTCCCAAAATCATTTGTAGCCTAAAAGGGGCATTATCCCACACCCTTGACGCCTGAAATTCCCAAAAATATTTTTGGCACAAAAATGCATCCTACACCCCTGAAAGTTCAGAATATGTTAGCAGCCCAAAAAAGGCCTTAAAATGCATCTTAGTCCTGCAAAAATGTTGAAAACTTTGGAGGCCCAAAAAAGGGGTTTACAGGCATCATAGACCCCCTAAAGTCCAGAAAATGTTGGTTGCCCAAAAACTGTGCCAAAGAGCTCTGAATGTCCCAAAATCATTTGTAGCCTGAAAGGGGCATTAACCCACACCCTTGATGCCTGAAATTCCCAAAAATACTTTTGGCAGAAAAATGCATCCTACACCCCTGAAAGTTCAGAATATGTTAGCCACCCAAAAAAGGCCTTAAAATGCATCTTAGTCCTGCAAAAATGTTGAAAACTTTGGAGGCCCAAAAAAGGGGTTTAGAGGCATCCTAGACCCCCTAAAGTCCAGAAAATGTTGGTTGACCAAAAATTGTGCCAGAGAGCTCTGAATGTCCCAAAATCATTTGTAGCCTAAAAGGGGCATTATCCCACACCCTTGACGCCTGAAATTCCCAAAAATATTTTTGACACAAAAATGCATCCTACACACCTGAACGTTCAGAATATGTTAGCAGCCCAAAAAAGGCCTTAAAATGCCTGTTATGTCTGGAAAAATGTTGAACACTTTGGAGGCCTAAAAAAGGGGTTTACAGGCATCCTAGACCCCCTAAAGTCCAGAAAATGTTGGTGGCCAAAAACTGTGCCAGAGAGCTCTGAATGTCCCAGAAACATTTGCAGCCTGAAAGGAGCATTAACCCGCATCCTAGACCACTGAAATTCCCAAAAATAATTTTGACATGAAAAATGCATCCTACACCCCTGAAAGTTCAGAATATGTTAGCAGCCCAAAAAAGGCCTTAAAATGCCTTTTAGGCCTGCAAGAATGTTGAAAACTTTGGAGGTCAAAAAAAGGGGTTTACAGGTATCCTAGACCCCCTAAAGTCCAGAAAGTTTTGGTGGCCCAAAACTGTGCCAGAGAGCTCTGCATGACGCAAAATCATTTGTAGCCTGAAAGGGGCATTAACCCGCATCCTAGACCACTGAAATTCCCAAAAATCGTTTTGGCAAGAAAAGTGCATCCTTCACACCTGACAGTTCAGAATATGTTAGCATCCCAAAAAAGGCCTTAAAATGCATCTTAGGCCTGCAAAAATGTTGAAAACTTTGGAGGCCCAAAAAAGGGGTTTACAGGCATCCTAGACCCCCTAAAGTCCAGAAAATGTTGGTTGACCAAAAACTGTGCCAGAGAGCTCTGAATGTCCCAAAATCATTTGTAGCCTAAAAGGGGCATTATCCCACACCCTTGACGCCTGAAATTCCCAAAAATATTTTTGGCACAAAAATGCATCCTACACCCCTGAAAGTTCAGAATATGTTAGCAGCCCAAAAAAGGCCTTAAAATGCATCTTAGTCCTGCAAAAATGTTGAAAACTTTGGAGGCCCAAAAAAGGGGTTTACAGGCATCCTAGACCCCCTAAAGTCCAGAAAATGTTGGTTGACCAAAAACTGTGCCAGAGAGCTCTGAATGTCCCAAAATCATTTGTAGCCAAAAGGGGCATTATCCCACACCCTTGACGCCTGAAATTCCCAAAAATATTTTTGACACAAAAATGCATCCTACACACCTGAACGTTCAGAATATGTTAGCAGCCCAAAAAAGGCCTTAAAATGCCTGTTATGTCTGGAAAAATGTTGAACACTTTGGAGGCCTAAAAAAGGGGTTTACAGGCATCCTAGACCCCCTAAAGTCCAGAAAATGTTGGTGGCCAAAAACTGTGCCAGAGAGCTCTGAATGTCCCAGAAACATTTGCAGCCTGAAAGGAGCATTAACCCGCATCCTAGACCACTGAAATTCCCAAAAATAATTTTGACATGAAAAATGCATCCTACACCCCTGAAAGTTCAGAATATGTTAGCAGCCCAAAAAAGGCCTTAAAATGCCTTTTGGGCCTGCAAGAATGTTGAAAACTTTGGAGGTCAAAAAAAGGGGTTTACAGGTATCCTAGACCCCCTAAAGTCCAGAAAATTTTGGTGGCCCAAAACTGTGCCAGAGAGCTCTGCATGTCCCAAAATCATTTGTAGCCTGAAAGGGGCATTAACCCGCATCCTAGACCACTGAAATTCCCAAAAATCGTTTTGGCAAGAAAAGTGCATCCTTCACACCTGACAGTTCAGAATATGTTAGCATCCCAAAAAAGGCCTTAAAATGCATCTTAGGCCTGCAAAAATGTTGAAAACTTTGGAGGCCCAAAAAAGGGGTTTACAGGCATTCTAGACCCCCTAAAGTCCAGAAAATGTTGGTTGACCAAAAACTGTGCCAGAGAGCTCTGAATGTCCCAAAATCATTTGTAGCCTAAAAGGGGCATTATCCCACACCCTTGACGCCTGAAATTCCCAAAAATATTTTTGGCACAAAAATGCATCCTACACCCCTGAAAGTTCAGAATAAGTTAGCAGCCCAAAAAAGGCCTTAAAATGCATCTTAGTCCTGCAAAAATGTTGAAAACTTTGGAGGCCCAAAAAAGGGGTTTACAGGCATCCTAGACCCCCTAAAGTCCAGAAAATGTTGGTTGCCCAAAAACTGTGCCAAAGAGCTCTGAATGTCCCAAAATCATTTGTAGCCAGAAAGGGGCATTAACCCACACCCTTGATGCCTGAAATTCCCAAAAATACTTTTGGCAGAAAAATGCATCCTACACACCTGAACGTTCAGAATATGTTAGCAGCCCAAAAAAGGCCTTAAAATGCCTGTTATGTCTGGAAAAATGTTGAACACTTTGGAGGCCTAAAAAAGGGGTTTACAGGCATCCTAGACCCCCTAAAGTCCAGAAAATGTTGGTGGCCAAAAACTGTGCCAGAGAGCTCTGAATGTCCCAGAAACATTTGCAGCCTGAAAGGAGCATTAACCCGCATCCTAGACCACTGAAATTCCCAAAAATAATTTTGACATGAAAAATGCATCCTACACCCCTGAAAGTTCAGAATATGTTAGCAGCCCAAAAAAGGCCTTAAAATGCCTTTTAGGCCTGCAAGAATGTTGAAAATTTTGGATGTCAAAAAAAGGGGTTTACAGGTATCCTAGACCCCCTAAAGTCCAGAAAATTTTGGTGGCCCAAAACTGTGCCAGAGAGCTCTGCATGTCCCAAAATCATTTGTAGCCAGAAAGGGGCATTAACCCACACCTTTGATGCCTGAAATTCCCAAAAATACTTTTGGCAGAAAAATGCATCCTACACCCGTGAAAGTTCAAAATATGTTAGCAGCCCAAAAAAGGCCTTAAAATGCATCTTAGTCCTGCAAAAATGTTGAAAACTTTGGAGGCCCAAAAAAGGGGTTTACAGGCATCCTAGACCCCCTAAAGTCCAGAAAATGTTGGTTGCCCAAAAACTGTGCCAAAGAGCTCTGAATGTCCCAAAATCATTTGTAGCCAGAAAGGGGCATTAACCCACACCTTTGATGCCTGAAATTCCCAAAAATACTTTTGGCAGAAAAATGCATCCTACACCCCTGAAAGTTCAGAATATGTTAGCCGCCCAAAAAAGGCCTTAAAATGCATCTTAGGCCTGCAAAAATGTTGAAAACTTTGGAGGCCCAAAAAAGGGGTTTAGAGGCATCCTAGACCCCCTAAAGTCCAGAAAATGTTGGTTGACCAAAAACTGTGCCAGAGAGCTCTGAATGTCCCAAAATCATTTGTAGCCAAAAGGGGCATTATCCCACACCCTTGACGCCTGAAATTCCCAAAAATATTTTTGACACAAAAATGCATCCTACACACCTGAACGTTCAGAATATGTTAGCAGCCCAAAAAAGGCCTTAAAATGCCTGTTATGTCTGGAAAAATGTTGAACACTTTGGAGGCCTAAAAAAGGGGTTTACAGGCATCCTAGACCCCCTAAAGTCCAGAAAATGTTGGTGGCCAAAAACTGTGCCAGAGAGCTCTGAATGTCCCAGAAACATTTGCAGCCTGAAAGGAGCATTAACCCGCATCCTAGACCACTGAAATTCCCAAAAATAATTTTGACATGAAAAATGCATCCTACACCCCTGAAAGTTCAGAATATGTTAGCAGCCCAAAAAAGGCCTTAAAATGCCTTTTAGGCCTGCAAGAATGTTGAAAACTTTGGAGGTCAAAAAAAGGGGTTTACAGGTATCCTAGACCCCCTAAAGTCCAGAAAATTTTGGTGGCCCAAAACTGTGCCAGAGAGCTCTGCATGTCCCAAAATCATTTGTAGCCTGAAAGGGGCATTAACCCGCATCCTAGACCACTGAAATTCCCAAAAATCGTTTTGGCAAGAAAAGTGCATCCTTCACACCTGACAGTTCAGAATATGTTAGCATCCCAAAAAAGGCCTTAAAATGCATCTTAGGCCTGCAAAAATGTTGAAAACTTTGGAGGCCCAAAAAAGGGGTTTACAGGCATCCTAGACCCCCTAAAGTCCAGAAAATGTTGGTTGACCAAAAACTGTGCCAGAGAGCTCTGAATGTCCCAAAATCATTT
Organism: Ambystoma mexicanum; assembly: GCF_040938575.1. Classification (NCBI taxonomy): domain Eukaryota; kingdom Metazoa; phylum Chordata; class Amphibia; order Caudata; family Ambystomatidae; genus Ambystoma; species Ambystoma mexicanum. The sequence continues at coordinate 1,318,752,515 of NC_090934.1, forward strand.
GTAGCCTAAAAGGGGCATTATCCCACACCCTTGACGCCTGAAATTCCCAAAAATATTTTTGGCACAAAAATGCATCCTACACCCCTGAAAGTTCAGAATATGTTAGCAGCCCAAAAAAGGCCTTAAAATGCATCTTAGTCCTGTAAAAATGTTGAAAACTTTGGAGGCCCAAAAAAGGGGTTTACAGGCATCCTAGACCCCCTAAAGTCCAGAAAATGGTGGTTGCCCAAAAACTGTGCCAAAGAGCTCTGAATGTCCCAAATCTTTTGTAGCCAGAAAGGGGCATTAACCCACACCCTTGATGCCTGAAATTCCCAAAAATACTTTTGGCAGAAAAATGCATCCTACACCCCTGAAAGTTCAGAATATGTTAGCCGCCCAAAAAAGGCCTTAAAATGCATCTTAGGCCTGCAAAAATGTTGAAAACTTTGGAGGCCCAAAAAAAGGGGTTTAGAGGCATCCTAGACCCCCTAAAGTCCAGAAAATGTTGGTTGACCAAAAACTGTGCCAGAGAGCTCTGAATGTCCCAAAATCATTTGTAGCCTAAAAGGGGCATTATCCCACACCCTTGACGCCTGAAATTCCCAAAAATATTTTTGACACAAAAATGCATCCTACACACCTGAACGTTCAGAATATGTTAGCAGCCCAAAAAAGGCCTTAAAATGCCTGTTATGTCTGGAAAAATGTTGAACACTTTGGAGGCCTAAAAAATGGGTTTACAGGCATCCTAGACCCCCTAAAGTCCAGAAAATGTTGGTGGCCAAAAACTGTGCCAGAGAGCTCTGAATGTCCCAGAAACATTTGCAGCCTGAAAGGAGCATTAACCCGCATCCTAGACCACTGAAATTCCCAAAAATAATTTTGACATGAAAAATGCATCCTACACCCCTGAAAGTTCAGAATATGTTAGCAGCCCAAAAAAGGCCTTAAAATGCCTTTTAGGCCTGCAAGAATGTTGAAAACTTTGGAGGTCAAAAAAAGGGGTTTACAGGTATCCTAGACCCCCTAAAGTCCAGAAAATTTTGGTGGCCCAAAACTGTGCCAGAGAGCTCTGCATGTCCCAAAATCATTTGTAGCCTGAAAGGGGCATTAACCCGCATCCTAGACCACTGAAATTGCCAAAAATCGTTTTGGCAAGAAAAGTGCATCCTTCACACCTGACAGTTCAGAATATGTTAGCATCCCAAAAAAGGCCTTAAAATGCATCTTAGGCCTGCAAAAATGTTGAAAACTTTGGAGGCCCAAAAAAGGGGTTTACAGGCATCCTAGACCCCCTAAAGTCCAGAAAATGTTGGTTGACCAAAAACTGTGCCAGAGAGCTCTGAATGTCCCAAAATCATTTGTAGCCTAAAAGGGGCATTATCCCACACCCTTGACGCCTGAAATTCCCAAAAATATTTTTGGCACAAAAATGCATCCTACACCCCTGAAAGTTCAGAATATGTTAGCAGCCCAAAAAAGGCCTTAAAATGCATCTTAGTCGTGCAAAAATGTTGAAAACTTTGGAGGCCCAAAAAAGGGGTTTACAGGCATACTAGACCCCCTAAAGTCCAGAAAATGTTGGTTGACCAAAAACTGCCAGAGAGCTCTGAATGTCCCAAAATCATTTGTAGCCTAAAAGGGGCATTATCCCACAGCCTTGACGCCTGAAATTCCCAAAAATATTTTTGACACAAAAATGCATCCTACACACCTGAACGTTCAGAATATGTTAGCAGCCCAAAAAAGGCCTTAAAATGCCTGTTATGTCTGGAAAAATGTTGAACACTTTGGAGGCCTAAAAAAGGGGTTTACAGGCATCCTAGACCCCCTAAAGTCCAGAAAATGTTGGTGGCCAAAAACTGTGCCAGAGAGCTCTGAATGTCCCAGAAACATTTGCAGCCTGAAAGGAGCATTAACCCGCATCCTAGACCACTGAAATTCCCAAAACTAATTTTGACATGAAAAATGCATCCTACACCCCTGAAAGTTCAGAATATGTTAGCAGCCCAAAAAAGGCCTTAAAATGCCTTTTAGGCCTGCAAGAATGTTGAAAACTTTGGAGGTCAAAAAAAGGGGTTTACAGGTATCCTAGACCCCCTAAAGTCCAGAAAATTTTGGTGGCCCAAAACTGTGCCAGAGAGCTCTGCATGTCCCAAAATCATTTGTAGCCTGAAAGGGGCATTAACCCGCATCCTAGATCACTGAAATTGCCAAAAATCGTTTTGGCAAGAAAAGTGCATCCTTCACACCTGACAGTTCAGAATATGTTAGCATCCCAAAAAAGGCCTTAAAATGCATCTTAGGCCTGCAAAAATGTTGAAAACTTTGGAGGCCCAAAAAAGGGGTTTACAGGCATTCTAGACCCCCTAAAGTCCAGAAAATGTTGGTTGACCAAAAACTGTGCCAGAGAGCTCTGAATGTCCCAAAATCATTTGTAGCCTAAAAGGGGCATTATCCCACACCCTTGACGCCTGAAATTCCCAAAAATATTTTTGGCACAAAAATGCATCCTACACCCCTGAAAGTTCAGAATAAGTTAGCAGCCCAAAAAAGGCCTTAAAATGCATCTTAGTCCTGCAAAAATGTTGAAAACTTTGGAGGCCCAAAAAAGGGGTTTACAGGCATCCTAGACCCCCTAAAGTCCAGAAAATGTTGGTTGCCCAAAAACTGTGCCAAAGAGCTCTGAATGTCCCAAAATCATTTGTAGCCAGAAAGGGGCATTAACCCACACCCTTGATGCCTGAAATTCCCAAAAATACTTTTGGCAGAAAAATGCATCCTACACACCTGAACGTTCAGAATATGTTAGCAACCCAAAAAAGGCCTTAAAATGCCTGTTATGTCTGGAAAAATGTTGAACACTTTGGAGGCCTAAAAAAGGGGTTTACAGGCATCCTAGACCCCCTAAAGTCCAGAAAATGTTATTGGCCAAAAACTGTGCCAGAGAGCTCTGAATGTCCCAGAAACATTTGCAGCCTGAAAGGAGCATTAACCTGCATCCTAGACCACTGAAATTCCCAAAAATAATTTTGACATGAAAAATGCATCCTACACCCCTGAAAGTTCAGAATATGTTAGCAGCCCAAAAAAGGCCTTAAAATGCCTTTTAGGCCTGCAAGAATGTTGAAAACTTTGGAGGTCAAAAAAAGGGGTTTACAGGTATCCTAGACCCCCTAAAGTCCAGAAAATTTTGGTGGCCCAAAACTGTGCCAGAGAGCTCTGCATGTCCCAAAATCATTTGTAGCCTGAAAGGGGCATTAACCTGCATCCTAGACCACTGAAATTCCCAAAAATCGTTTTGGCAAGAAAAGTGCATCCTTCACACCTGACAGTTCAGAATATGTTAGCATCCCAAAAAAGACCTTAAAATGCATCTTAGGCCTGCAAAAATGTTGAAAACTTTGGAGGCCCAAAAAAGGGGTTTACAGGCATCCTAGACCCCCTAAAGTCCAGAAAATGTTGGTTGACCAAAAACTGTGCCAGAGAGCTCTGAATGTCCCAAAATCATTTGTAGCCTAAAAGGGGCATTATCCCACACCCTTGACGCCTGAAATTCCCAAAAATATTTTTGGCACAAAAATGCATCCTACACCCCTGAAAGTTCAGAATATGTTAGCAGCCCAAAAAAGGCCTTAAAATGCATCTTAGTCCTGCAAAAATGTTGAAAACTTTGGAGGCCCAAAAAAGGGGTTTACAGGCATCCTAGACCCCCTAAAGTCCAGAAAATGTTGGTTGCCCAAAAACTGTGCCAAAGAGCTCTGAATGTCCCAAAATCATTTGTAGCCAGAAAGGGGCATTAACCCACACCCTTGATGCCTGAAATTCCCAAAAATACTTTTGGCAGAAAAATGCATCCTACACACCTGAACGTTCAGAATATGTTAGCAACCCAAAAAAGGCCTTAAAATGCCTGTTATGTCTGGAAAAATGTTGAACACTTTGGAGGCCTAAAACAGGGGTTTACAGGCATCCTAGACCCCCTAAAGTCCAGAAAATGTTATTGGCCAAAAACTGTGCCAGAGAGCTCTGAATGTCCCAGAAACATTTGCAGCCTGAAAGGAGCATTAACCCGCATCCTAGACCACTGAAATTCCCAAAAATAATTTTGACATGAAAAATGCATCCTACACCCCTGAAAGTTCAGAATATGTTAGCAGCCCAAAAAAGGCCTTAAAATGCCTTTTAGGCCTGCAAGAATGTTGAAAACTTTGGAGGTCAAAAAAAGGGGTTTACAGGTATCCTAGACCCCCTAAAGTCCAGAAAATTTTGGTGGCCCAAAACTGTGCCAGAGAGCTCTGCATGTCCCAAAATCATTTGTAGCCTGAAAGGGGCATTAACCTGCATCCTAGACCACTGAAATTCCCAAAAATCGTTTTGGCAAGAAAAGTGCATCCTTCACACCTGACAGTTCAGAATATGTTAGCATCCCAAAAAAGACCTTAAAATGCATCTTAGGCCTGCAAAAATGTTGAAAACTTTGGAGGCCCAAAAAAGGGGTTTACAGGCATCCTAGACCCCCTAAAGTCCAGAAAATGTTGGTTGACCAAAAACTGTGCCAGAGAGCTCTGAATGTCCCAAAATCACTTGTAGCCTAAAAGGGGCATTATCCCACACCCTTGACGCCTGAAATTCCCAAAAATATTTTTGGCACAAAAATGCATCCTACACCCCTGAAAGTTCAGAATATGTTAGCAGCCCAAAAAAGGCCTTAAAATGCATCTTAGTCCTGCAAAAATGTTGAAAACTTTGGAGGCCCAAAAAAGGGGTTTACAGGCATCCTAGACCCCCTAAAGTCCAGAAAATGGTGGTTGCCCAAAAACTGTGCCAAAGAGCTCTGAATGTCCCAAATCATTTGTAGCCAGAAAGGGGCATTAACCCACACCCTTGATGCCTGAAATTCCCAAAAATACTTTTGGCAGAAAAATGCATCCTACACACCTGAACGTTCAGAATATGTTAGCAGCCCAAAAAAGGCCTTAAAATGCCTGTTATGTCTGGAAAAATGTTGAACACTTTGGAGGCCTAAAAAAGGGGTTTACAGGCATCCTAGACCCCCTAAAGTCCAGAAAATGTTGGTGGCCAAAAACTGTGCCAGAGAGCTCTGAATGTCCCAGAAACATTTGCAGCCTGAAAGGAGCATTAACCCGCATCCTAGACCACTGAAATTCCCAAAAATAATTTTGACATGAAAAATGCATCCTACACCCCTGAAAGTTCAGAATATGTTAGCAGCCCAAAAAAGGCCTTAAAATGCCTTTTAGGCCTGCAAGAATGTTGAAAACTTTGGAGGTCAAAAAAAGGGGTTTACAGGTATCCTAGACCCCCTAAAGTCCAGAAAATTTTGGTGGCCCAAAACTGTGCCAGAGAGCTCTGCATGTCCCAAAATCATTTGTAGCCTGAAAGGGGCATTAACCCGCATCCTAGACCACTGAAATTCCCAAAAATCGTTTTGGCAAGAAAAGTGCATCCTTCACACCTGACAGTTCAGAATATGTTAGCATCCCAAAAAAGGCCTTAAAATGCATCTTAGGCCTGCAAAAATGTTGAAAACTTTGGAGGCCCAAAAAAGGGGTTTACAGGCATCCTAGACCCCCTAAAGTCCAGAAAATGTTGGTTGACCAAAAACTGTGCCAGAGAGCTCTGAATGTCCCAAAATCATTTGTAGCCTAAAAGGGGCATTATCCCACACCCTTGACGCCTGAAATTCCCAAAAATATTTTTGGCACAAAAATGCATCCTACACCCCTGAAAGTTCAGAATATGTTAGCAGCCCAAAAAAGGCCTTAAAATGCATCTTAGTCCTGTAAAAATGTTGAAAACTTTGGAGGCCCAAAAAAGGGGTTTACAGGCATCCTAGACCCCCTAAAGTCCAGAAAATGGTGGTTGCCCAAAAACTGTGCCAAAGAGCTCTGAATGTCCCAAATCTTTTGTAGCCAGAAAGGGGCATTAACCCACACCCTTGATGCCTGAAATTCCCAAAAATACTTTTGGCAGAAAAATGCATCCTACACCCCTGAAAGTTCAGAATATGTTAGCCGCCCAAAAAAGGCCTTAAAATGCATCTTAGGCCTGCAAAAATGTTGAAAACTTTGGAGGCCCAAAAAAAGGGGTTTAGAGGCATCCTAGACCCCCTAAAGTCCAGAAAATGTTGGTTGACCAAAAACTGTGCCAGAGAGCTCTGAATGTCCCAAAATCATTTGTAGCCTAAAAGGGGCATTATCCCACACCCTTGACGCCTGAAATTCCCAAAAATATTTTTGACACAAAAATGCATCCTACACACCTGAACGTTCAGAATATGTTAGCAGCCCAAAAAAGGCCTTAAAATGCCTGTTATGTCTGGAAAAATGTTGAACACTTTGGAGGCCTAAAAAATGGGTTTACAGGCATCCTAGACCCCCTAAAGTCCAGAAAATGTTGGTGGCCAAAAACTGTGCCAGAGAGCTCTGAATGTCCCAGAAACATTTGCAGCCTGAAAGGAGCATTAACCCGCATCCTAGACCACTGAAATTCCCAAAAATAATTTTGACATGAAAAATGCATCCTACACCCCTGAAAGTTCAGAATATGTTAGCAGCCCAAAAAAGGCCTTAAAATGCCTTTTAGGCCTGCAAGAATGTTGAAAACTTTGGAGGTCAAAAAAAGGGGTTTACAGGTATCCTAGACCCCCTAAAGTCCAGAAAATTTTGGTGGCCCAAAACTGTGCCAGAGAGCTCTGCATGTCCCAAAATCATTTGTAGCCTGAAAGGGGCATTAACCCGCATCCTAGACCACTGAAATTGCCAAAAATCGTTTTGGCAAGAAAAGTGCATCCTTCACACCTGACAGTTCAGAATATGTTAGCATCCCAAAAAAGGCCTTAAAATGCATCTTAGGCCTGCAAAAATGTTGAAAACTTTGGAGGCCCAAAAAAGGGGTTTACAGGCATCCTAGACCCCCTAAAGTCCAGAAAATGTTGGTTGACCAAAAACTGTGCCAGAGAGCTCTGAATGTCCCAAAATCATTTGTAGCCTAAAAGGGGCATTATCCCACACCCTTGACGCCTGAAATTCCCAAAAATATTTTTGGCACAAAAATGCATCCTACACCCCTGAAAGTTCAGAATATGTTAGCAGCCCAAAAAAGGCCTTAAAATGCATCTTAGTCGTGCAAAAATGTTGAAAACTTTGGAGGCCCAAAAAAGGGGTTTACAGGCATACTAGACCCCCTAAAGTCCAGAAAATGTTGGTTGACCAAAAACTGCCAGAGAGCTCTGAATGTCCCAAAATCATTTGTAGCCTAAAAGGGGCATTATCCCACAGCCTTGACGCCTGAAATTCCCAAAAATATTTTTGACACAAAAATGCATCCTACACACCTGAACGTTCAGAATATGTTAGCAGCCCAAAAAAGGCCTTAAAATGCCTGTTATGTCTGGAAAAATGTTGAACACTTTGGAGGCCTAAAAAAGGGGTTTACAGGCATCCTAGACCCCCTAAAGTCCAGAAAATGTTGGTGGCCAAAAACTGTGCCAGAGAGCTCTGAATGTCCCAGAAACATTTGCAGCCTGAAAGGAGCATTAACCCGCATCCTAGACCACTGAAATTCCCAAAACTAATTTTGACATGAAAAATGCATCCTACACCCCTGAAAGTTCAGAATATGTTAGCAGCCCAAAAAAGGCCTTAAAATGCCTTTTAGGCCTGCAAGAATGTTGAAAACTTTGGAGGTCAAAAAAAGGGGTTTACAGGTATCCTAGACCCCCTAAAGTCCAGAAAATTTTGGTGGCCCAAAACTGTGCCAGAGAGCTCTGCATGTCCCAAAATCATTTGTAGCCTGAAAGGGGCATTAACCCGCATCCTAGATCACTGAAATTGCCAAAAATCGTTTTGGCAAGAAAAGTGCATCCTTCACACCTGACAGTTCAGAATATGTTAGCATCCCAAAAAAGGCCTTAAAATGCATCTTAGGCCTGCAAAAATGTTGAAAACTTTGGAGGCCCAAAAAAGGGGTTTACAGGCATTCTAGACCCCCTAAAGTCCAGAAAATGTTGGTTGACCAAAAACTGTGCCAGAGAGCTCTGAATGTCCCAAAATCATTTGTAGCCTAAAAGGGGCATTATCCCACACCCTTGACGCCTGAAATTCCCAAAAATATTTTTGGCACAAAAATGCATCCTACACCCCTGAAAGTTCAGAATAAGTTAGCAGCCCAAAAAAGGCCTTAAAATGCATCTTAGTCCTGCAAAAATGTTGAAAACTTTGGAGGCCCAAAAAAGGGGTTTACAGGCATCCTAGACCCCCTAAAGTCCAGAAAATGTTGGTTGCCCAAAAACTGTGCCAAAGAGCTCTGAATGTCCCAAAATCATTTGTAGCCAGAAAGGGGCATTAACCCACACCCTTGATGCCTGAAATTCCCAAAAATACTTTTGGCAGAAAAATGCATCCTACACACCTGAACGTTCAGAATATGTTAGCAACCCAAAAAAGGCCTTAAAATGCCTGTTATGTCTGGAAAAATGTTGAACACTTTGGAGGCCTAAAAAAGGGGTTTACAGGCATCCTAGACCCCCTAAAGTCCAGAAAATGTTATTGGCCAAAAACTGTGCCAGAGAGCTCTGAATGTCCCAGAAACATTTGCAGCCTGAAAGGAGCATTAACCTGCATCCTAGACCACTGAAATTCCCAAAAATAATTTTGACATGAAAAATGCATCCTACACCCCTGAAAGTTCAGAATATGTTAGCAGCCCAAAAAAGGCCTTAAAATGCCTTTTAGGCCTGCAAGAATGTTGAAAACTTTGGAGGTCAAAAAAAGGGGTTTACAGGTATCCTAGACCCCCTAAAGTCCAGAAAATTTTGGTGGCCCAAAACTGTGCCAGAGAGCTCTGCATGTCCCAAAATCATTTGTAGCCTGAAAGGGGCATTAACCTGCATCCTAGACCACTGAAATTCCCAAAAATCGTTTTGGCAAGAAAAGTGCATCCTTCACACCTGACAGTTCAGAATATGTTAGCATCCCAAAAAAGACCTTAAAATGCATCTTAGGCCTGCAAAAATGTTGAAAACTTTGGAGGCCCAAAAAAGGGGTTTACAGGCATCCTAGACCCCCTAAAGTCCAGAAAATGTTGGTTGACCAAAAACTGTGCCAGAGAGCTCTGAATGTCCCAAAATCATTTGTAGCCTAAAAGGGGCATTATCCCACACCCTTGACGCCTGAAATTCCCAAAAATATTTTTGGCACAAAAATGCATCCTACACCCCTGAAAGTTCAGAATATGTTAGCAGCCCAAAAAAGGCCTTAAAATGCATCTTAGTCCTGCAAAAATGTTGAAAACTTTGGAGGCCCAAAAAAGGGGTTTACAGGCATCCTAGACCCCCTAAAGTCCAGAAAATGTTGGTTGCCCAAAAACTGTGCCAAAGAGCTCTGAATGTCCCAAAATCATTTGTAGCCAGAAAGGGGCATTAACCCACACCCTTGATGCCTGAAATTCCCAAAAATACTTTTGGCAGAAAAATGCATCCTACACACCTGAACGTTCAGAATATGTTAGCAACCCAAAAAAGGCCTTAAAATGCCTGTTATGTCTGGAAAAATGTTGAACACTTTGGAGGCCTAAAACAGGGGTTTACAGGCATCCTAGACCCCCTAAAGTCCAGAAAATGTTATTGGCCAAAAACTGTGCCAGAGAGCTCTGAATGTCCCAGAAACATTTGCAGCCTGAAAGGAGCATTAACCCGCATCCTAGACCACTGAAATTCCCAAAAATAATTTTGACATGAAAAATGCATCCTACACCCCTGAAAGTTCAGAATATGTTAGCAGCCCAAAAAAGGCCTTAAAATGCCTTTTAGGCCTGCAAGAATGTTGAAAACTTTGGAGGTCAAAAAAAGGGGTTTACAGGTATCCTAGACCCCCTAAAGTCCAGAAAATTTTGGTGGCCCAAAACTGTGCCAGAGAGCTCTGCATGTCCCAAAATCATTTGTAGCCTGAAAGGGGCATTAACCTGCATCCTAGACCACTGAAATTCCCAAAAATCGTTTTGGCAAGAAAAGTGCATCCTTCACACCTGACAGTTCAGAATATGTTAGCATCCCAAAAAAGACCTTAAAATGCATCTTAGGCCTGCAAAAATGTTGAAAACTTTGGAGGCCCAAAAAAGGGGTTTACAGGCATCCTAGACCCCCTAAAGTCCAGAAAATGTTGGTTGACCAAAAACTGTGCCAGAGAGCTCTGAATGTCCCAAAATCACTTGTAGCCTAAAAGGGGCATTATCCCACACCCTTGACGCCTGAAATTCCCAAAAATATTTTTGGCACAAAAATGCATCCTACACCCCTGAAAGTTCAGAATATGTTAGCAGCCCAAAAAAGGCCTTAAAATGCATCTTAGTCCTGCAAAAATGTTGAAAACTTTGGAGGCCCAAAAAAGGGGTTTACAGGCATCCTAGACCCCCTAAAGTCCAGAAAATGGTGGTTGCCCAAAAACTGTGCCAAAGAGCTCTGAATGTCCCAAATCATTTGTAGCCAGAAAGGGGCATTAACCCACACCCTTGATGCCTGAAATTCCCAAAAATACTTTTGGCAGAAAAATGCATCCTACACACCTGAACGTTCAGAATATGTTAGCAGCCCAAAAAAGGCCTTAAAATGCCTGTTATGTCTGGAAAAATGTTGAACACTTTGGAGGCCTAAAAAAGGGGTTTACAGGCATCCTAGACCCCCTAAAGTCCAGAAAATGTTGGTGGCCAAAAACTGTGCCAGAGAGCTCTGAATGTCCCAGAAACATTTGCAGCCTGAAAGGAGCATTAACCCGCATCCTAGACCACTGAAATTCCCAAAAATAATTTTGACATGAAAAATGCATCCTACACCCCTGAAAGTTCAGAATATGTTAGCAGCCCAAAAAAGGCCTTAAAATGCCTTTTAGGCCTGCAAGAATGTTGAAAATTTTGGATGTCAAAAAAAGGGGTTTACAGGTATCCTAGACCCCCTAAAGTCCAGAAAATTTTGGTGGCCCAAAACTGTGCCAGAGAGCTCTGCATGTCCCAAAATCATTTGTAGCCAGAAAGGGGCATTAACCCACACCTTTGATGCCTGAAATTCCCAAAAATACTTTTGGCAGAAAAATGCATCCTACACCCGTGAAAGTTCAAAATATGTTAGCAGCCCAAAAAAGGCCTTAAAATGCATCTTAGTCCTGCAAAAATGTTGAAAACTTTGGAGGCCCAAAAAAGGGGTTTACAGGCATCCTAGACCCCCTAAAGTCCAGAAAATGTTGGTTGCCCAAAAACTGTGCCAAAGAGCTCTGAATGTCCCAAAATCATTTGTAGCCAGAAAGGGGCATTAACCCACACCTTTGATGCCTGAAATTCCCAAAAATACTTTTGGCAGAAAAATGCATCCTACACCCCTGAAAGTTCAGAATATGTTAGCCGCCCAAAAAAGGCCTTAAAATGCATCTTAGGCCTGCAAAAATGTTGAAAACTTTGGAGGCCCAAAAAAGGGGTTTAGAGGCATCCTAGACCCCCTAAAGTCCAGAAAATGTTGGTTGACCAAAAACTGTGCCAGAGAGCTCTGAATGTCCCAAAATCATTTGTAGCCAAAAGGGGCATTATCCCACACCCTTGACGCCTGAAATTCCCAAAAATATTTTTGACACAAAAATGCATCCTACACACCTGAACGTTCAGAATATGTTAGCAGCCCAAAAAAGGCCTTAAAATGCCTGTTATGTCTGGAAAAATGTTGAACACTTTGGAGGCCTAAAAAAGGGGTTTACAGGCATCCTAGACCCCCTAAAGTCCAGAAAATGTTGGTGGCCAAAAACTGTGCCAGAGAGCTCTGAATGTCCCAGAAACATTTGCAGCCTGAAAGGAGCATTAACCCGCATCCTAGACCACTGAAATTCCCAAAAATAATTTTGACATGAAAAATGCATCCTACACCCCTGAAAGTTCAGAATATGTTAGCAGCCCAAAAAAGGCCTTAAAATGCCTTTTAGGCCTGCAAGAATGTTGAAAACTTTGGAGGTCAAAAAAAGGGGTTTACAGGTATCCTAGACCCCCTAAAGTCCAGAAAATTTTGGTGGCCCAAAACTGTGCCAGAGAGCTCTGCATGTCCCAAAATCATTTGTAGCCTGAAAGGGGCATTAACCCGCATCCTAGACCACTGAAATTCCCAAAAATCGTTTTGGCAAGAAAAGTGCATCCTTCACACCTGACAGTTCAGAATATGTTAGCATCCCAAAAAAGGCCTTAAAATGCATCTTAGGCCTGCAAAAATGTTGAAAACTTTGGAGGCCCAAAAAAGGGGTTTACAGGCATCCTAGACCCCCTAAAGTCCAGAAAATGTTGGTTGACCAAAAACTGTGCCAGAGAGCTCTGAATGTCCCAAAATCATTTGTAGCCTAAAAGGGGCATTATCCCACACCCTTGACGCCTGAAATTCCCAAAAATATTTTTGGCACAAAAATGCATCCTACACCCCTGAAAGTTCAGAATATGTTAGCAGCCCAAAAAAGGCCTTAAAATGCATCTTAGTCCTGTAAAAATGTTGAAAACTTTGGAGGCCCAAAAAAGGGGTTTACAGGCATCCTAGACCCCCTAAAGTCCAGAAAATGGTGGTTGCCCAAAAACTGTGCCAAAGAGCTCTGAATGTCCCAAATCTTTTGTAGCCAGAAAGGGGCATTAACCCACACCCTTGATGCCTGAAATTCCCAAAAATACTTTTGGCAGAAAAATGCATCCTACACCCCTGAAAGTTCAGAATATGTTAGCCGCCCAAAAAAGGCCTTAAAATGCATCTTAGGCCTGCAAAAATGTTGAAAACTTTGGAGGCCCAAAAAAGGGGTTTAGAGGCATCCTAGACCCCCTAAAGTCCAGAAAATGTTGGTTGACCAAAAACTGTGCCAGAGAGCTCTGAATGTCCCAAAATCATTTGTAGCCTAAAAGGGGCATTATCCCACACCCTTGACGCCTGAAATTCCCAAAAATATTTTTGACACAAAAATGCATCCTACACACCTGAACGTTCAGAATATGTTAGCAGCCCAAAAAAGGCCTTAAAATGCCTGTTATGTCTGGAAAAATGTTGAACACTTTGGAGGCCTAAAAAATGGGTTTACAGGCATCCTAGACCCCCTAAAGTCCAGAAAATGTTGGTGGCCAAAAACTGTGCCAGAGAGCTCTGAATGTCCCAGAAACATTTGCAGCCTGAAAGGAGCATTAACCCGCATCCTAGACCACTGAAATTCCCAAAAATAATTTTGACATGAAAAATGCATCCTACACCCCTGAAAGTTCAGAATATGTTAGCAGCCCAAAAAAGGCCTTAAAATGCCTTTTAGGCCTGCAAGAATGTTGAAAACTTTGGAGGTCAAAAAAAGGGGTTTACAGGTATCCTAGACCCCCTAAAGTCCAGAAAATTTTGGTGGCCCAAAACTGTGCCAGAGAGCTCTGCATGTCCCAAAATCATTTGTAGCCTGAAAGGGGCATTAACCCGCATCCTAGACCACTGAAATTGCCAAAAATCGTTTTGGCAAGAAAAGTGCATCCTTCACACCTGACAGTTCAGAATATGTTAGCATCCCAAAAAAGGCCTTAAAATGCATCTTAGGCCTGCAAAAATGTTGAAAACTTTGGAGGCCCAAAAAAGGGGTTTACAGGCATCCTAGACCCCCTAAAGTCCAGAAAATGTTGGTTGACCAAAAACTGTGCCAGAGAGCTCTGAATGTCCCAAAATCATTTGTAGCCTAAAAGGGGCATTATCCCACACCCTTGACGCCTGAAATTCCCAAAAATATTTTTGGCACAAAAATGCATCCTACACCCCTGAAAGTTCAGAATATGTTAGCAGCCCAAAAAAGGCCTTAAAATGCATCTTAGTCGTGCAAAAATGTTGAAAACTTTGGAGGCCCAAAAAAGGGGTTTACAGGCATACTAGACCCCCTAAAGTCCAGAAAATGTTGGTTGACCAAAAACTGCCAGAGAGCTCTGAATGTCCCAAAATCATTTGTAGCCTAAAAGGGGCATTATCCCACAGCCTTGACGCCTGAAATTCCCAAAAATATTTTTGACACAAAAATGCATCCTACACACCTGAACGTTCAGAATATGTTAGCAGCCCAAAAAAGGCCTTAAAATGCCTGTTATGTCTGGAAAAATGTTGAACACTTTGGAGGCCTAAAAAAGGGGTTTACAGGCATCCTAGACCCCCTAAAGTCCAGAAAATGTTGGTGGCCAAAAACTGTGCCAGAGAGCTCTGAATGTCCCAGAAACATTTGCAGCCTGAAAGGAGCATTAACCCGCATCCTAGACCACTGAAATTCCCAAAACTAATTTTGACATGAAAAATGCATCCTACACCCCTGAAAGTTCAGAATATGTTAGCAGCCCAAAAAAGGCCTTAAAATGCCTTTTAGGCCTGCAAGAATGTTGAAAACTTTGGAGGTCAAAAAAAGGGGTTTACAGGTATCCTAGACCCCCTAAAGTCCAGAAAATTTTGGTGGCCCAAAACTGTGCCAGAGAGCTCTGCATGTCCCAAAATCATTTGTAGCCTGAAAGGGGCATTAACCCGCATCCTAGATCACTGAAATTGCCAAAAATCGTTTTGGCAAGAAAAGTGCATCCTTCACACCTGACAGTTCAGAATATGTTAGCATCCCAAAAAAGGCCTTAAAATGCATCTTAGGCCTGCAAAAATGTTGAAAACTTTGGAGGCCCAAAAAAGGGGTTTACAGGCATTCTAGACCCCCTAAAGTCCAGAAAATGTTGGTTGACCAAAAACTGTGCCAGAGAGCTCTGAATGTCCCAAAATCATTTGTAGCCTAAAAGGGGCATTATCCCACACCCTTGACGCCTGAAATTCCCAAAAATATTTTTGGCACAAAAATGCATCCTACACCCCTGAAAGTTCAGAATAAGTTAGCAGCCCAAAAAAGGCCTTAAAATGCATCTTAGTCCTGCAAAAATGTTGAAAACTTTGGAGGCCCAAAAAAGGGGTTTACAGGCATCCTAGACCCCCTAAAGTCCAGAAAATGTTGGTTGCCCAAAAACTGTGCCAAAGAGCTCTGAATGTCCCAAAATCATTTGTAGCCAGAAAGGGGCATTAACCCACACCCTTGATGCCTGAAATTCCCAAAAATACTTTTGGCAGAAAAATGCATCCTACACACCTGAACGTTCAGAATATGTTAGCAACCCAAAAAAGGCCTTAAAATGCCTGTTATGTCTGGAAAAATGTTGAACACTTTGGAGGCCTAAAAAAGGGGTTTACAGGCATCCTAGACCCCCTAAAGTCCAGAAAATGTTATTGGCCAAAAACTGTGCCAGAGAGCTCTGAATGTCCCAGAAACATTTGCAGCCTGAAAGGAGCATTAACCTGCATCCTAGACCACTGAAATTCCCAAAAATAATTTTGACATGAAAAATGCATCCTACACCCCTGAAAGTTCAGAATATGTTAGCAGCCCAAAAAAGGCCTTAAAATGCCTTTTAGGCCTGCAAGAATGTTGAAAACTTTGGAGGTCAAAAAAAGGGGTTTACAGGTATCCTAGACCCCCTAAAGTCCAGAAAATTTTGGTGGCCCAAAACTGTGCCAGAGAGCTCTGCATGTCCCAAAATCATTTGTAGCCTGAAAGGGGCATTAACCTGCATCCTAGACCACTGAAATTCCCAAAAATCGTTTTGGCAAGAAAAGTGCATCCTTCACACCTGACAGTTCAGAATATGTTAGCATCCCAAAAAAGACCTTAAAATGCATCTTAGGCCTGCAAAAATGTTGAAAACTTTGGAGGCCCAAAAAAGGGGTTTACAGGCATCCTAGACCCCCTAAAGTCCAGAAAATGTTGGTTGACCAAAAACTGTGCCAGAGAGCTCTGAATGTCCCAAAATCATTTGTAGCCTAAAAGGGGCATTATCCCACACCCTTGACGCCTGAAATTCCCAAAAATATTTTTGGCACAAAAATGCATCCTACACCCCTGAAAGTTCAGAATATGTTAGCAGCCCAAAAAAGGCCTTAAAATGCATCTTAGTCCTGCAAAAATGTTGAAAACTTTGGAGGCCCAAAAAAGGGGTTTACAGGCATCCTAGACCCCCTAAAGTCCAGAAAATGTTGGTTGCCCAAAAACTGTGCCAAAGAGCTCTGAATGTCCCAAAATCATTTGTAGCCAGAAAGGGGCATTAACCCACACCCTTGATGCCTGAAATTCCCAAAAATACTTTTGGCAGAAAAATGCATCCTACACACCTGAACGTTCAGAATATGTTAGCAACCCAAAAAAGGCCTTAAAATGCCTGTTATGTCTGGAAAAATGTTGAACACTTTGGAGGCCTAAAACAGGGGTTTACAGGCATCCTAGACCCCCTAAAGTCCAGAAAATGTTATTGGCCAAAAACTGTGCCAGAGAGCTCTGAATGTCCCAGAAACATTTGCAGCCTGAAAGGAGCATTAACCCGCATCCTAGACCACTGAAATTCCCAAAAATAATTTTGACATGAAAAATGCATCCTACACCCCTGAAAGTTCAGAATATGTTAGCAGCCCAAAAAAGGCCTTAAAATGCCTTTTAGGCCTGCAAGAATGTTGAAAACTTTGGAGGTCAAAAAAAGGGGTTTACAGGTATCCTAGACCCCCTAAAGTCCAGAAAATTTTGGTGGCCCAAAACTGTGCCAGAGAGCTCTGCATGTCCCAAAATCATTTGTAGCCTGAAAGGGGCATTAACCTGCATCCTAGACCACTGAAATTCCCAAAAATCGTTTTGGCAAGAAAAGTGCATCCTTCACACCTGACAGTTCAGAATATGTTAGCATCCCAAAAAAGACCTTAAAATGCATCTTAGGCCTGCAAAAATGTTGAAAACTTTGGAGGCCCAAAAAAGGGGTTTACAGGCATCCTAGACCCCCTAAAGTCCAGAAAATGTTGGTTGACCAAAAACTGTGCCAGAGAGCTCTGAATGTCCCAAAATCACTTGTAGCCTAAAAGGGGCATTATCCCACACCCTTGACGCCTGAAATTCCCAAAAATATTTTTGGCACAAAAATGCATCCTACACCCCTGAAAGTTCAGAATATGTTAGCAGCCCAAAAAAGGCCTTAAAATGCATCTTAGTCCTGCAAAAATGTTGAAAACTTTGGAGGCCCAAAAAAGGGGTTTACAGGCATCCTAGACCCCCTAAAGTCCAGAAAATGGTGGTTGCCCAAAAACTGTGCCAAAGAGCTCTGAATGTCCCAAATCATTTGTAGCCAGAAAGGGGCATTAACCCACACCCTTGATGCCTGAAATTCCCAAAAATACTTTTGGCAGAAAAATGCATCCTACACCCCTGAAAGTTCAGAATATGTTAGCCGCCCAAAAAAGGCCTTAAAATGCATCTTAGGCCTGCAAAAATGTTGAAAACTTTGGAGGCCCAAAAAAGGGGTTTAGAGGCATCCTAGACCCCCTAAAGTCCAGAAAATGTTGGTTGACCAAAAACTGTGCCAGAGAGCTCTGAATGTCCCAAAATCATTTGTAGCCAAAAGGGGCATTATCCCACACCCTTGACGCCTGAAATTCCCAAAAATATTTTTGACACAAAAATGCATCCTACACACCTGAACGTTCAGAATATGTTAGCAGCCCAAAAAAGGCCTTAAAATGCCTGTTATGTCTGGAAAAATGTTGAACACTTTGGAGGCCTAAAAAAGGGGTTTACAGGCATCCTAGACCCCCTAAAGTCCAGAAAATGTTGGTGGCCAAAAACTGTGCCAGAGAGCTCTGAATGTCCCAGAAACATTTTCAGCCTGAAAGGAGCATTAACCCGCATCCTAGACCACTGAAATTCCCAAAAATAATTTTGACATGAAAAATGCATCCTACACCCCTGAAAGTTCAGAATATGTTAGCAGCCCAAAAAAGGCCTTAAAATGCCTTTTAGGCCTGCAAGAATGTTGAAAACTTTGGAGGTCAAAAAAAGGGGTTTACAGGTATCCTAGACCCCCTAAAGTCCAGAAAATTTTGGTGGCCCAAAACTGTGCCAGAGAGCTCTGCATGTCCCAAAATCATTTGTAGCCTGAAAGGGGCATTAACCCGCACCCTTGACGCCTGAAATTCCCAAAAATATTTTTGGCACAAAAATGCATCCTACACCCCTGAAAGTTCAGAATATGTTAGCAGCCCAAAAAAGGCCTTAAAATGCATCTTAGTCCTGCAAAAATGTTGAAAACTTTGGAGGCCCAAAAAAGGGGTTTACAGGCATCCTAGACCCCCTAAAGTCCAGAAAATGTTGGTTGCCCAAAAACTGTGCCAAAGAGCTCTGAATGTCCCAAAATCATTTGTAGCCAGAAAGGGGCATTAACCCACACCCTTGATGCCTGAAATTCCCAAAAATACTTTTGGCAGAAAAATGCATCCTACACACCTGAACGTTCAGAATATGTTAGCAACCCAAAAAAGGCCTTAAAATGCCTGTTATGTCTGGAAAAATGTTGAACACTTTGGAGGCCTAAAACAGGGGTTTACAGGCATCCTAGACCCCCTAAAGTCCAGAAAATGTTATTGGCCAAAAACTGTGCCAGAGAGCTCTGAATGTCCCAGAAACATTTGCAGCCTGAAAGGAGCATTAACCCGCATCCTAGACCACTGAAATTCCCAAAAATAATTTTGACATGAAAAATGCATCCTACACCCCTGAAAGTTCAGAATATGTTAGCAGCCCAAAAAAGGCCTTAAAATGCCTTTTAGGCCTGCAAGAATGTTGAAAACTTTGGAGGTCAAAAAAAGGGGTTTACAGGTATCCTAGACCCCCTAAAGTCCAGAAAATTTTGGTGGCCCAAAACTGTGCCAGAGAGCTCTGCATGTCCCAAAATCATTTGTAGCCTGAAAGGGGCATTAACCTGCATCCTAGACCACTGAAATTCCCAAAAATCGTTTTGGCAAGAAAAGTGCATCCTTCACACCTGACAGTTCAGAATATGTTAGCATCCCAAAAAAGACCTTAAAATGCATCTTAGGCCTGCAAAAATGTTGAAAACTTTGGAGGCCCAAAAAAGGGGTTTACAGGCATCCTAGACCCCCTAAAGTCCAGAAAATGTTGGTTGACCAAAAACTGTGCCAGAGAGCTCTGAATGTCCCAAAATCATTTGTAGCCTAAAAGGGGCATTATCCCACACCCTTGACGCCTGAAATTCCCAAAAATATTTTTGGCACAAAAATGCATCCTACACCCCTGAAAGTTCAGAATATGTTAGCAGCCCAAAAAAGGCCTTAAAATGCATCTTAGTCCTGCAAAAATGTTGAAAACTTTGGAGGCCCAAAAAAGGGGTTTACAGGCATCCTAGACCCCCTAAAGTCCAGAAAATGTTGGTTGCCCAAAAACTGTGCCAAAGAGCTCTGAATGTCCCAAAATCATTTGTAGCCAGAAAGGGGCATTAACCCACACCCTTGATGCCTGAAATTCCCAAAAATACTTTTGGCAGAAAAATGCATCCTACACACCTGAACGTTCAGAATATGTTAGCAACCCAAAAAAGGCCTTAAAATGCCTGTTATGTCTGGAAAAATGTTGAACACTTTGGAGGCCTAAAACAGGGGTTTACAGGCATCCTAGACCCCCTAAAGTCCAGAAAATGTTATTGGCCAAAAACTGTGCCAGAGAGCTCTGAATGTCCCAGAAACATTTGCAGCCTGAAAGGAGCATTAACCCGCATCCTAGACCACTGAAATTCCCAAAAATAATTTTGACATGAAAAATGCATCCTACACCCCTGAAAGTTCAGAATATGTTAGCAGCCCAAAAAAGGCCTTAAAATGCCTTTTAGGCCTGCAAGAATGTTGAAAACTTTGGAGGTCAAAAAAAGGGGTTTACAGGTATCCTAGACCCCCTAAAGTCCAGAAAATTTTGGTGGCCCAAAACTGTGCCAGAGAGCTCTGCATGTCCCAAAATCATTTGTAGCCTGAAAGGGGCATTAACCTGCATCCTAGACCACTGAAATTCCCAAAAATCGTTTTGGCAAGAAAAGTGCATCCTTCACACCTGACAGTTCAGAATATGTTAGCATCCCAAAAAAGACCTTAAAATGCATCTTAGGCCTGCAAAAATGTTGAAAACTTTGGAGGCCCAAAAAAGGGGTTTACAGGCATCCTAGACCCCCTAAAGTCCAGAAAATGTTGGTTGACCAAAAACTGTGCCAGAGAGCTCTGAATGTCCCAAAATCACTTGTAGCCTAAAAGGGGCATTATCCCACACCCTTGACGCCTGAAATTCCCAAAAATATTTTTGGCACAAAAATGCATCCTACACCCCTGAAAGTTCAGAATATGTTAGCAGCCCAAAAAAGGCCTTAAAATGCATCTTAGTCCTGCAAAAATGTTGAAAACTTTGGAGGCCCAAAAAAGGGGTTTACAGGCATCCTAGACCCCCTAAAGTCCAGAAAATGGTGGTTGCCCAAAAACTGTGCCAAAGAGCTCTGAATGTCCCAAATCATTTGTAGCCAGAAAGGGGCATTAACCCACACCCTTGATGCCTGAAATTCCCAAAAATACTTTTGGCAGAAAAATGCATCCTACACCCCTGAAAGTTCAGAATATGTTAGCCGCCCAAAAAAGGCCTTAAAATGCATCTTAGGCCTGCAAAAATGTTGAAAACTTTGGAGGCCCAAAAAAGGGGTTTAGAGGCATCCTAGACCCCCTAAAGTCCAGAAAATGTTGGTTGACCAAAAACTGTGCCAGAGAGCTCTGAATGTCCCAAAATCATTTGTAGCCTAAAAGGGGCATTATCCTACACCCTTGACGCCTGAAATTCCCAAAAATATTTTTGACACAAAAATGCATCCTACACATCTGAACGTTCAGAATATGTTAGCAGCCCAAAAAAGGCCTTAAAATGCCTGTTATGTCTGGAAAAATGTTGAACACTTTGGAGGCCTAAAAAATGGGTTTACAGGCATCCTAGACCCCCTAAAGTCCAGAAAATGTTGGTGGCCAAAAACTGTGCCAGAGAGCTCTGAATGTCCCAGAAACATTTGCAGCCTGAAAGGAGCATTAACCCGCATCCTAGACCACTGAAATTCCCAAAAATAATTTTGACATGAAAAATGCATCCTACACCCCTGAAAGTTCAGAATATGTTAGCAGCCCAAAAAAGGCCTTAAAATGCCTTTTAGGCCTGCAAGAATGTTGAAAACTTTGGAGGTCAAAAAAAGGGGTTTACAGGTATCCTAGACCCCCTAAAGTCCAGAAAATTTTGGTGGCCCAAAACTGTGCCAGAGAGCTCTGCATGTCCCAAAATCATTTGTAGCCTGAAAGGGGCATTAACCCGCATCCTAGACCACTGAAATTGCCAAAAATCGTTTTGGCAAGAAAAGTGCATCCTTCACACCTGACAGTTCAGAATATGTTAGCATCCCAAAAAAGGCCTTAAAATGCATCTTGGGCCTGCAAAAATGTTGAAAACTTTGGAGGCCCAAAAAAGGGGTTTACAGGCACCCTAGACCCCCTAAAGTCCAGAAAATGTTGGTTGACCAAAAACTGTGCCAGAGAGCTCTGAATGTCCCAAAATCATTTGTAGCCTAAAAGGGGCATTATCCCACACCCTTGACGCCTGAAATTCCCAAAAATATTTTTGGCACAAAAATGCATCCTACACCCCTGAAAGTTCAGAATATGTTAGCAGCCCAAAAAAGGCCTTAAAATGCCTGTTATGTCTGGAAAAATGTTGAACACTTTGGAGGCCTAAAAAAGGGGTTTACAGGCATCCTAGACCCCCTAAAGTCCAGAAAATGTTGGTGGCCAAAAACTGTGCCAGAGAGCTCTGAATGTCCCAGAAACATTTTCAGCCTGAAAGGAGCATTAACCCGCATCCTAGACCACTGAAATTCCCAAAAATAATTTTGACATGAAAAATGCATCCTACACCCCTGAAAGTTCAGAATATGTTAGCAGCCCAAAAAAGGCCTTAAAATGCCTTTTAGGCCTGCAAGAATGTTGAAAATTTTGGATGTCAAAAAAAGGGGTTTACAGGTATCCTAGACCCCCTAAAGTCCAGAAAACTTTGGTGGGCCAAAACTGTGCCAGAGAGCTCTGCATGTCCCAAAATCATTTGTAGCCAGAAAGGGGCATTAACCCACACCTTTGATGCCTGAAATTCCCAAAAATACTTTTGGCAGAAAAATGCATCCTACACCCGTGAAAGTTCAGAATATGTTAGCAGCCCAAAAAAGGCCTTAAAATGCATCTTAGTCCTGTAAAAATGTTGAAAACTTTGGAGGCCCAAAAAGGGGTTTACAGGCATCCTAGACCCCCTAAAGTCCAGAAAATGTTGGTTGCCCAAAAACTGTGCCAAAGAGCTCTGAATGTCCCAAAATCATTTGTAGCCAGAAAGGGGCATTAACCCACACCTTTGATGCCTGAAATTCCCAAAAATACTTTTGGCAGAAAAATGCATCCTACACCCGTGAAAGTTCAGAATATGTTGGCCGCCCAAAAAAGGCCTTAAAATGCATCTTAGACCTGCAAAAATGTTGAAAACTTTGGAGGCCCAAAAAAGGGGTTTAGAGGCATCCTAGACCCCCTAAAGTCCAGAAAATGTTGGTTGAACAAAAACTGTGCCAGAGAGCTCTGAATGTCCCAAAATCATTTGTAGCCTAAAAGGGGCATTATCCCACACCCTTGACGCCTGAAATTCCCAAAAATATTTTTGACACAAAAATGCATCCTACACACCTGAACGTTCAGAATATGTTAGCAGCCCAAAAAAGGCCTTAAAATGCCTGTTATGTCTGGAAAAATGTTGAACACTTTGGAGGCCTAAAAAAGGGGTTTACAGGCATCCTAGACCCCCTAAAGTCCAGAAAATGTTGGTGGCCAAAAACTGTGCCAGAGAGCTCTGAATGTCCCAGAAACATTTGCAGCCTGAAAGGAGCATTAACCCGCATCCTAGACCACTGAAATTCCCAAAAATAATTTTGACATGAAAAATGCATCCTACACCCCTGAAAGTTCAGAATATGTTAGCAGCCCAAAAAAGGCCTTAAAATGCCTTTTAGGCCTGCAAGAATGTTGAAAACTTTGGAGGTCAAAAAAAGGGGTTTACAGGTATCCTAGACCCCCTAAAGTCCAGAAAATTTTGGTGGCCCAAAACTGTGCCAGAGAGCTCTGCATGTCCCAAAATCATTTGTAGCCTGAAAGGGGCATTAACCTGCATCCTAGACCACTGAAATTCCCAAAAAATCGTTTTGGCAAGAAAAGTGCATCCTTCACACCTGACAGTTCAGAATATGTTAGCATCCCAAAAAAGACCTTAAAATGCATCTTAGGCCTGCAAAAATGTTGAAAACTTTGGAGGCCCAAAAAAGGGGTTTACAGGCATCCTAGACCCCCTAAAGTCCAGAAAATGTTGGTTGACCAAAAACTGTGCCAGAGAGCTCTGAATGTCCCAAAATCATTTGTAGCCTAAAAGGGGCATTATCCCACACCCTTGACGCCTGAAATTCCCAAAAATATTTTTGGCACAAAAATGCATCCTACACCCCTGAAAGTTCAGAATATGTTAGCAGCCCAAAAAAGGCCTTAAAATGCCTGTTATGTCTGGAAAAATGTTGAACACTTTGGAGGCCTAAAAAAGGGGTTTACAGGCATCCTAGACCCCCTAAAGTCCAGAAAATGTTGGTGGCCAAAAACTGTGCCAGAGAGCTCTGAATGTCCCAGAAACATTTGCAGCCTGAAAGGAGCATTAACCCGCATCCTAGACCACTGAAATTCCCAAAAATAATTTTGACATGAAAAATGCATCCTACACCCCTGAAAGTTCAGAATATGTTAGCAGCCCAAAAAAGGCCTTAAAATGCCTTTTAGGCCTGCAAGAATGTTGAAAATTTTGGATGTCAAAAAAAGGGGTTTACAGGTATCCTAGACCCCCTAAAGTCCAGAAAATTTTGGTGGCCCAAAACTGGGCCAGAGAGCTCTGCATGTGCCAAAATCATTTGTAGCCAGAAAGGGGCATTAACCCACACCTTTGATGCCTGAAATTCCCAAAAATACTTTTGGCAGAAAAATGCATCCTACACCCGTGAAAGTTCAGAATATGTTAGCAGCCCAAAAAAGGCCTTAAAATGCATCTTAGTCCTGCAAAAATGTTGAAAACTTTGGAGGCCCAAAAAAGGGGTTTACAGGCATCCTAGACCCCCTAAAGTCCAGAAAATGTTGGTTGCCCAAAAACTGTGCCAAAGAGCTCTGAATGTCCCAAAATCATTTGTAGCCAGAAAGGGGCATTAACCCACACCTTTGATGCCTGAAATTCCCAAAAATACTTTTGGCAGAAAAATGCATCCTACACCCGTGAAAGTTCAGAATATGTTAGCCGCCCAAAAAAGGCCTTAAAATGCATCTTAGACCTGCAAAAATGTTGAAAACTTTGGAGGCCCAAAAAAGGGGTTTAGAGGCATCCTAGACCCCCTAAAGTCCAGAAAATGTTGGTTGACCAAAAACTGTGCCAGAGAGCTCTGGATGTCCCAAAATCATTTGTAGCCTAAAAGGGGCATTATCCCACACCCTTGACGCCTGAAATTCCCAAAAATATTTTTGACACAAAAATGCATCCTACACACCTGAACGTTCAGAATATGTTAGCAGCCCAAAAAAGGCCTTAAATGCCTGTTATGTCTGGAAAAATGTTGAACACTTTGGAGGCCTAAAAAAGGGGTTTACAGGCATCCTAGACCCCCTAAAGTCCAGAAAATGTTGGTGGCCAAAAACTGTGCCAGAGAGCTCTGAATGTCCCAGAAACATGTGCAGCCTGAAAGGAGCATTAACCCGCATCCTAGACCACTGAAATTCCCAAAAATAATTTTGACATGAAAAATGCATCCTACACCCCTGAAAGTTCAGAATATGTTAGCAGCCCAAAAAAGGCCTTAAAATGCCTTTTAGGCCTGCAAGAATGTTGAAAACTTTGGAGGTCAAAAAAAGGGGTTTACAGGTATCCTAGACCCCCTAAAGTCCAGAAAATTTTGGTGGCCCAAAACTGTGCCAGAGAGCTCTGCATGTCCCAAAATCATTTGTAGCCTGAAAGGGGCATTAACCCACACCCTTGATGCCTGAAATTCCCAAAAATACTTTTGGCAGAAAAATGCATCCTACACCCCTGAAAGTTCAGAATATGTTAGCCACCCAAAAAAGGCCTTAAAATGCATCTTAGGCCTGCAAAAATGTTGAAAACTTTGGAGGCCCAAAAAAGGGGTTTAGAGGCATCCTAGACCCCCTAAAGTCCAGAAAATGTTGGTTGACCAAAAATTGTGCCAGAGAGCTCTGAATGTCCCAAAATCATTTGTAGCCTAAAAGGGGCATTATCCCACACCCTTGACGCCTGAAATTCCCAAAAATATTTTTGACACAAAAATGCATCCTACACACCTGAACGTTCAGAATATGTTAGCAGCCCAAAAAAGGCCTTAAAATGCCTGTTATGTCTGGAAAAATGTTGAACACTTTGGAGGCCTAAAAAAGGGGTTTACAGGCATCCTAGACCCCCTAAAGTCCAGAAAATGTTGGTGGCCAAAAATTGTGCCAGAGAGCTCTGAATGTCCCAGAAACATTTGCAGCCTGAAAGGAGCATTAACCCGCATCCTAGACCACTGAAATTCCCAAAAATAATTTTGACATGAAAAGTGCATCCTACACCCCTGAAAGTTCAGAATATGTTAGCAGCCCAAAAAAGGCCTTAAAATGCCTTTTAGGCCTGCAAGAATGTTGAAAACCTTGGAGGTCAAAAAAAGGGGTTTACAGGTATCCTAGACCCCCTAAAGTCCAGAAAATTTTGGTGGCCCAAAACTGTGCCAGAGAGCTCTGCATGTCCCAAAATCATTTGTAGCCTGAAAGGGGCATTAACCCGCATCCTAGACCACTGAAATTGCCAAAAATCGTTTTGGCAAGAAAAGTGCATCCTTCACACCTGACAGTTCAGAATATGTTAGCATCCCAAAAAAGGCCTTAAAATGCCTTTTAGGCCTGCAAGAATGTTGAAAATTTTGGATGTCAAAAAAAGGGGTTTACAGGTATCCTAGACCCCCTAAAGTCCAGAAAATGTTGGTGGCCCAAAACTGTGCCAGAGAGCTCTGCATGTCCCAAAATCATTTGTAGCCAGAAAGGGGCATTAACCCACACCTTTGATGCCTGAAATTCCCAAAAATACTTTTGGCAGAAAAATGCATCCTACACCCGTGAAAGTTCAGAATATGTTAGCAGCCCAAAAAAGGCCTTAAAATGCATCTTAGTCCTGCATAAATGTTGAAAACTTTGGAGGCCCAAAAAAGGGGTTTACAGGCATCCTAGACCCCCTAAAGTCCAGAAAATGTTGGTTGCCCAAAAACTGTGCCAAAGAGCTCTGAATGTCCCAAAATCATTTGTAGCCAGAAAGGGGCATTAACCCACACCTTTGATGCCTGAAATTCCCAAAAATAATTTTGGCAGAAAAATGCATCCTATACCCGTGAAAGTTCAGAATATGTTAGCCGCCCAAAAAAGGCCTTAAAATGCATCTTAGACCTGCAAAAATGTTGAAAACTTTGGAGGCCCAAAAAAGGGGTTTAGAGGCATCCTAGACCCCCTAAAGTCCAGAAAATGTTGGTTGACCAAAAACTGTGCCAGAGAGCTCTGAATGTCCCAAAATCATTTGTAGCCTAAAAGGGGCATTATCCCACACCCTTGACGGCTGAAATTCCCAAAAATATTTTTGACACAAAAATGCATCCTACACACCTGAACGTTCAGAATATGTTAGCAGCCCAAAAAAGGCCTTAAAATGCCTGTTATGTCTGGAAAAATGTTGAACACTTTGGAGGCCTAAAAAAGGGGTTTACAGGCATCCTAGACCCCCTAAAGTCCAGAAAAT
This sequence comes from Ambystoma mexicanum, assembly GCF_040938575.1. Lineage (NCBI taxonomy): Eukaryota > Metazoa > Chordata > Amphibia > Caudata > Ambystomatidae > Ambystoma > Ambystoma mexicanum. The sequence goes on from NC_090934.1 coordinate 1,318,779,343, forward strand.
GTTGGTGGCCAAAAACTGTGCCAGAGAGCTCTGAATGTCCCAGAAACATTTGCAGCCTGAAAGGAGCATTAACCCGCATCCTAGACCACTGAAATTCCCAAAAATAATTTTGACATGAAAAATGCATCCTACACCCCTGAAAGTTCAGAATATGTTAGCAGCCCAAAAAAGGCCTTAAAATGCCTTTTAGGCCTGCAAGAATGTTGAAAACTTTGGAGGTCAAAAAAAGGGGTTTACAGGTATCCTAGACCCCCTGAAGTCCAGAAAATTTTGGTGGCCCAAAACTGTGCCAGAGAGGTCTGCATGACCCAAAATCATTTGTAGCCTGAAAGGGGCATTAACCCGCATCCTAGACCACTGAAATTCCCAAAAATTGTTTTGGCAAGAAAAGTGCATCCTTCACACCTGACAGTTCAGAATATGTTAGCATCCCAAAAAAGGCCTTAAAATGCATCTTAGGCCTGCAAAAATGTTGAAAACTTTGGAGGCCCAAAAAAGGGGTTTACAGGCATCCTAGACCCCCTAAAGTCCAGAAAATGTTGGTTGACCAAAAACTGTGCCAGAGAGCTCTGAATGTCCCAAAATCATTTGTAGCCTAAAAGGGGCATTATCCCACACCCTTGACGCCTGAAATTCCCAAAAATATTTTTGGCACAAAAATGCATCCTACACCCCTGAAAGTTCAGAATATGTTAGCAGCCCAAAAAAGGCCTTAAAATGCATCTTAGTCCTGCAAAAATGTTGAAAACTTTGGAGGCCCAAAAAAGGGGTTTACAGGCATCCTAGACCCCCTAAAGTCGAGAAAATGTTGGTTGCCCAAAAACTGTGCCAAAGAGCTCTGAATGTCCTAAAATCATTTGTAGCCAGAAAGGGGCATTAACCCACACCCTTGATGCCTGAAATTCCCAAAAATACTTTTGGCAGAAAAATGCATCCTACACCCCAGAAAGTTCAGAATATGTTAGCCGCCCAAAAAAGGCCTTAAAATGCATCTTAGGCCTGCAAAAATGTTGAAAACTTTGGAGGCCCAAAAAAGGGGTTTAGAGGCATCCTAGACCCCCTAAAGTCCAGAAAATGTTGGTTGACCAAAAACTGTGCCAGAGAGCTCTGAATGTCCCAAAATCATTTGTAGCCAAAAGGGGCATTATCCCACACCCTTGACGCCTGAAATTCCCAAAAATATTTTTGACACAAAAATGCATCCTACACACCTGAACGTTCAGAATATGTTAGCAGCCCAAAAAAGGCCTTAAAATGCCTGTTATGTCTGGAAAAATGTTGAACACTTTGGAGGCCTAAAAAAGGGGTTTACAGGCATCCTAGACCCCCTAAAGTCCAGAAAATGTTGGTGGCCAAAAACTGTGCCAGAGAGCTCTGAATGTCCCAGAAACATTTTCAGCCTGAAAGGAGCATTAACCCGCATCCTAGACCACTGAAATTCCCAAAAATAATTTTGACATGAAAAATGCATCCTACACCCCTGAAAGTTCAGAATATGTTAGCAGCCCAAAAAAGGCCTTAAAATGCCTTTTAGGCCTGCAAGAATGTTGAAAACTTTGGAGGTCAAAAAAAGGGGTTTACAGGTATCCTAGACCCCCTAAAGTCCAGAAAATTTTGGTGGCCCAAAACTGTGCCAGAGAGCTCTGCATGTCCCAAAATCATTTGTAGCCTGAAAGGGGCATTAACCCGCATCCTAGATCACTGAAATTGCCAAAAATCGTTTTGGCAAGAAAAGTGCATCCTTCACACCTGACAGTTCAGAATATGTTAGCATCCCAAAAAAGGCCTTAAAATGCATCTTAGGCCTGCAAAAATGTTGAAAACTTTGGAGGCCCAAAAAAGGGGTTTACAGGCATTCTAGACCCCCTAAAGTCCAGAAAATGTTGGTTGACCAAAAACTGTGCCAGAGAGCTCTGAATGTCCCAAAATCATTTGTAGCCTAAAAGGGGCATTATCCCACACCCTTGACGCCTGAAATTCCCAAAAATATTTTTGGCACAAAAATGCATCCTACACCCCTGAAAGTTCAGAATAAGTTAGCAGCCCAAAAAAGGCCTTAAAATGCATCTTAGTCCTGCAAAAATGTTGAAAACTTTGGAGGCCCAAAAAAGGGGTTTACAGGCATCCTAGACCCCCTAAAGTCCAGAAAATGTTGGTTGCCCAAAAACTGTGCCAAAGAGCTCTGAATGTCCCAAAATCATTTGTAGCCAGAAAGGGGCATTAACCCACACCCTTGATGCCTGAAATTCCCAAAAATACTTTTGGCAGAAAAATGCATCCTACACACCTGAACGTTCAGAATATGTTAGCAACCCAAAAAAGGCCTTAAAATGCCTGTTATGTCTGGAAAAATGTTGAACACTTTGGAGGCCTAAAAAAGGGGTTTACAGGCATCCTAGACCCCCTAAAGTCCAGAAAATGTTATTGGCCAAAAACTGTGCCAGAGAGCTCTGAATGTCCCAGAAACATTTGCAGCCTGAAAGGAGCATTAACCTGCATCCTAGACCACTGAAATTCCCAAAAATAATTTTGACATGAAAAATGCATCCTACACCCCTGAAAGTTCAGAATATGTTAGCAGCCCAAAAAAGGCCTTAAAATGCCTTTTAGGCCTGCAAGAATGTTGAAAACTTTGGAGGTCAAAAAAAGGGGTTTACAGGTATCCTAGACCCCCTAAAGTCCAGAAAATTTTGGTGGCCCAAAACTGTGCCAGAGAGCTCTGCATGTCCCAAAATCATTTGTAGCCTGAAAGGGGCATTAACCTGCATCCTAGACCACTGAAATTCCCAAAAATCGTTTTGGCAAGAAAAGTGCATCCTTCACACCTGACAGTTCAGAATATGTTAGCATCCCAAAAAAGACCTTAAAATGCATCTTAGGCCTGCAAAAATGTTGAAAACTTTGGAGGCCCAAAAAAGGGGTTTACAGGCATCCTAGACCCCCTAAAGTCCAGAAAATGTTGGTTGACCAAAAACTGTGCCAGAGAGCTCTGAATGTCCCAAAATCATTTGTAGCCTAAAAGGGGCATTATCCCACACCCTTGACGCCTGAAATTCCCAAAAATATTTTTGGCACAAAAATGCATCCTACACCCCTGAAAGTTCAGAATATGTTAGCAGCCCAAAAAAGGCCTTAAAATGCATCTTAGTCCTGCAAAAATGTTGAAAACTTTGGAGGCCCAAAAAAGGGGTTTACAGGCATCCTAGACCCCCTAAAGTCCAGAAAATGTTGGTTGCCCAAAAACTGTGCCAAAGAGCTCTGAATGTCCCAAAATCATTTGTAGCCAGAAAGGGGCATTAACCCACACCCTTGATGCCTGAAATTCCCAAAAATACTTTTGGCAGAAAAATGCATCCTACACACCTGAACGTTCAGAATATGTTAGCAACCCAAAAAAGGCCTTAAAATGCCTGTTATGTCTGGAAAAATGTTGAACACTTTGGAGGCCTAAAACAGGGGTTTACAGGCATCCTAGACCCCCTAAAGTCCAGAAAATGTTATTGGCCAAAAACTGTGCCAGAGAGCTCTGAATGTCCCAGAAACATTTGCAGCCTGAAAGGAGCATTAACCCGCATCCTAGACCACTGAAATTCCCAAAAATAATTTTGACATGAAAAATGCATCCTACACCCCTGAAAGTTCAGAATATGTTAGCAGCCCAAAAAAGGCCTTAAAATGCCTTTTAGCCTGCAAGAATGTTGAAAACTTTGGAGGTCAAAAAAAAGGGTTTACAGGTATCCTAGACCCCCTAAAGTCCAGAAAATTTTGGTGGCCCAAAACTGTGCCAGAGAGCTCTGCATGTCCAAATCATTTGTAGCCTGAAAGGGGCATTAACCTGCATCCTAGACCACTGAAATTCCCAAAAATCGTTTGGCAAGAAAAGTGCATCCTTCACACCTGACAGTTCAGAATATGTTAGCATCCCAAAAAAGACCTTAAAATGCATCTTAGGCCTGCAAAAATGTTGAAAACCTTTGGAGGCCAAAAAAGGGGTTTACAGGCATCCTAGACCCCCTAAAGTCCAGAAAATGTTGGTTGACCAAAACTGTGCCAGAGAGCTCTGAATGTCCCAAAATCACTTGTAGCCCTAAAAGGGGCATTATCCCACACCCTTGACGCCTGAAATTCCCAAAAATATTTTTGGCACAAAATGCATCCTACACCCCCTGAAAGTTCAGAATATGTTAGCAGCCCAAAAAAGGCCTTAAAATGCATCTTAGTCCTGCAAAAATGTTGAAAACTTTGGAGGCCCAAAAAAGGGGTTTACAGGCATCCTAGACCCCCTAAGTCCAGAAAATGGTGGTTGCCCAAAAACTGTGCCAAAGAGCTCTGAATGTCCCAAATCATTTGTAGCCAGAAAGGGGCATTAACCCACACCCTTGATGCCTGAAATTCCAAAATACTTTTGGCAGAAAAAATGCATCCTACACCCCTGAAAGTTCAGAATATGTTAGCCGCCCAAAAAAGGCCTTAAAATGCATCTTAGGCTGCAAAAATGTTGAAAACTTTGGAGGCCCAAAAAAGGGGTTTAGAGGCATCCTAGACCCCCTAAAGTCCCAGAAAATGTTGGTTGACCAAAAACTGTGCCAGAGAGCTCTGAATGTCCCAAAATCATTTGTAGCCAAAAGGGGCATTATCCCACACCCTTGACGCCTGAAATTCCCAAAAATATTTTTGACACAAAAATGCATCCTACACACCTGAACGTTCAGAATATGTTAGCAGCCCAAAAAAGGCCTTAAAATGCCTGTTATGTCTGGAAAAATGTTGAACACTTTGGAGGCCTAAAAAAGGGGTTTACAGGCATCCTAGACCCCCTAAAGTCCAGAAATGTTGGTGGCCAAAAAACTGTGCCAGAGAGCTCTGAATGTCCCAGAAACATTTTCAGCCTGAAAGGAGCATTAACCCGCATCCTAGACCACTGAAATTCCCAAAAATAATTTTGACATGAAAAATGCATCCTACACCCCTGAAAGTTCAGAATATGTTAGCAGCCCAAAAAAGGCCTTAAAATGCCTTTTAGGCCTGCAAGAATGTTGAAAACTTTGGAGGTCAAAAAAGGGGTTTTACAGGTATCCTAGACCCCCTAAGTCCAGAAAATTTTGGTGGCCCAAAACTGTGCCAGAGAGCTCTGCATGTCCCAACATCATTTGTAGCCTGAAAGGGGCATTAACCCGCACCCTTGACGCCCTGAAATTCCCAAAAATATTTTTGGCACAAAAATGCATCCTACACCCCTGAAAGTTCAGAATATGTTAGCAGCCCAAAAAAGGCCTTAAAATGCATCTTAGTCCTGCAAAAATGTTGAAAACTTTGGAGGCCAAAAAGGGGTTTACAGGCATCCTAGACCCCCTAAAGTCCAGAAAATGTGGTTGCCCAAAAACTGTGCCAAAGAGCTCTGAATGTCCCAAAATCATTTGTAGCCAGAAAGGGGCATTAACCCACACCCTTGATGCCTGAAATTCCCAAAAATACTTTTGGCAGAAAAATGCATCCTACACACCTGAACGTTCAGAATATGTTAGCAACCCAAAAAAAGGCCTTAAATGCTGTTATGTCTGGAAAAATGTTGAACACTTTGGAGGCCTAAAACAGGGGTTTACAGGCATCCTAGACCCCTAAAGTCCAGAAAATGTTATTGGCCAAAAACTGTGCCAGAGAGCTCTGAATGTCCCAGAAACATTTGCAGCCTGAAAGGAGCATTAACCCGCATCCTAGACCACTGAAATTCCCAAAATAATTTTGACATGAAAAATGCATCCTACACCCCTGAAAGTTCAGAATATGTTAGCAGCCCAAAAAAGGCCTTAAAATGCCTTTTAGGCCTGCAAGAATGTTGAAAACTTTGGAGGTCAAAAAAAGGGGTTTACAGGTATCCTAGACCCCCTAAAGTCCAGAAAATTTTGGTGGCCCAAAACTGTGCCAGAGAGCTCTGCATGTCCCAAAATCATTTGTAGCCTGAAAGGGCATTAACCTGCATCCTATGACCACTGAAATTCCCAAAAATCGTTTTGCAAGAAAAGTGGCATCCTTCACACCTGACAGTTCAGAATATGTTAGCATCCCAAAAAAGACCTTAAAATGCATCTTAGGCCTGCAAAAATGTTGAAAACTTTGGAGGCCCAAAAAGGGGTTTACAGGCATCTAGACCCCCTAAAGTCCAGAAAATGTTGGTTGACCAAAAACTGTGCCAGAGAGCTCTGAATGTCCCAAAATCATTTGTAGCCTAAAAGGGGCATTATCCCACACCCTTGACGCCTGAAATTCCCAAAAATATTTTGGCACAAAAATGCATCCTACACCCCTGAAAGTTCCAGAATATGTTAGCAGCCCAAAAAAAAGGCTAAAATGCATCTTAGTCCTGCAAAAATGTTGAAAACTTTGGAGGCCCAAAAAAGGGTTTACAGGCATCCTAGACCCCTAAAGTCCAGAAAATGTTGGTTGCCCAAAAACTGTGCCAAAGAGCTCTGAATGTCCCAAAATCATTTGTAGCCAGAAAGGGGCATTAACCCACACCCTTGATGCCTGAAATTCCCAAAAATACTTTTGGCAGAAAAATGCATCCTACACACCTGAACGTTCAGAATATGTTAGCAACCCCAAAAAAGGCCTTAAAATGCCTGTTATGTCTGGAAAAATGTTGAACACTTGGAGGCCTAAAACAGGGGTTTACAGGCATCCTAGACCCCCTAAAGTCCAGAAATGTTATTGGCCAAAAACTGTGCCAGAGAGCTCTGAATGTCCCAGAAACATTTGCAGCCTGAAAGGAGCATTAACCCGCATCCTAGACCACTGAAATTCCCAAAAATAATTTTGACATGAAAAATGCATCCTACACCCCTGAAAGTTCAGAATATGTTAGCAGCCCAAAAAGGCCTTAAAATGCCTTTTAGGCCTGCAAGAATGTTGAAAACTTTGGAGGTCAAAAAAAGGGGTTTACAGGTATCCTAGACCCCCTAAAGTCCAGAAAATTTTGGTGGCCCAAAACTGTGCCAGAGAGCTCTGCATGTCCCAAAATCATTTGTAGCCTGAAAGGGGCATTAACCTGCATCCTAGACCACTGAAATTCCCAAAAATCGTTTTGGCAAGAAAAGTGCATCCTTCACACCTGACAGTTCAGAATATGTTAGCATCCAAAAAGACCTTAAAATGCATCTTAGGCCTGCAAAAATGTTGAAAACTTTGGAGGCCCAAAAAAGGGGTTTACAGGCATCCTAGACCCCCTAAAGTCCAGAAAATGTTGGTTGACCAAAAACTGTGCCAGAGAGCTCTGAATGTCCAAAATCACTTGTAGCCTAAAAGGGGCATTATCCCACACCCTTGACGCCTGAAATTCCCAAAAATATTTTTGGCACAAAAATGCATCCTACACCCCTGAAAGTTCAGAATATGTTAGCAGCCCAAAAAAGGCCTAAAATGCATCTTAGTCCTGCAAAAATGTGAAAACTTTGGAGGCCCAAAAAAGGGGTTTACAGGCATCCTAGACCCCTAAAGTCCAAGAAATGGTGGTTGCCCAAAAACTGTGCAAAGAGCTCTGAATGTCCCAAATCATTTGTAGCCAGAAAGGGGCATTAACCCACACCCTTGATGCCTGAAATTCCCAAAAATACTTTTGGCAGAAAAATGCATCCTACACCCCTGAAAGTTCAGAATATGTTAGCCGCCCAAAAAAGGCCTTAAAATGCATCTTAGGCCTGCAAAAATGTTGAAAACTTTGGAGGCCCAAAAAAGGGGTTTAGAGGCATCCTAGACCCCCTAAAGTCCAGAAAATGTTGGTTGACCAAAAACTGTGCCAGAGAGCTCTGAATGTCCCAAAATCATTTGTAGCCTAAAAGGGGCATTATCCTACACCCTTGACGCCTGAAATTCCCAAAAATATTTTTGACACAAAAATGCATCCTACACATCTGAACGTTCAGAATATGTTAGCAGCCCAAAAAGGCCTTAAAATGCCTTGTTATGTCTGGAAAAAATGTTGAACACTTTGGAGGCCTAAAAAATGGGGTTACAGGCATCCTAGACCCCCTAAAGTCCAGAAAATGTTGGTGGCCAAAAACTGTGCCAGAGAGCTCTGAATGTCCCAGAACATTTGCAGCCTGAAAGGAGCATTAACCCGCATCCTAGACCACTGAAATTCCCAAAAATAATTTTGACATGAAAAATGCATCCTACACCCCTGAAAGTTCAGAATATGTTAGCAGCCCAAAAAAGGCTTAAAAATGCCTTTTAGGCCTGCAAGAATGTTTGAAAACTTTGGAGGTCAAAAAAGGGGTTTACAGGTATCCTAGACCCCCTAAAGTCCAGAAAATTTGGTGGCCCAAAACTGTGCCAGAGAGCTCTGCATGTCCCAAAATCATTTGTAGCCTGAAAGGGGCCATTAACCCGCATCCTAGACCACTGAAATTGCCAAAAAATCGTTTTGGCAAGAAAAGTGCATCCTTCACACCTGACAGTTCAGAATATGTTAGCATCCCAAAAAAGGCCTTAAAATGCATCTTGGGCCTGCAAAAATGTTGAAAACTTTGGAGGCCCAAAAAAGGGGTTTACAGGCACCCTAGACCCCCTAAAGTCCAGAAAATGTTGGTTGACAAAAACTGTGCCAGAGAGCCTGATGTCCCCAACTCAATTTTAGCCTAAAAGGGGCATTATCCATTTGTAGCCTAAAAGGGGCATTATCCCACACCCTTGACGCCTGAAATTCCCAAAAATATTTTTGGCACAAAAATGCATCCTACACCCCTGAAAGTTCAGAATATGTTAGCAGCCCAAAAAAGGCCTTAAAATGCCTGTTATGTCTGGAAAAATGTTGAACACTTTGGAGGCCTAAAAAAGGGGTTTACAGGCATCCTAGACCCCCTAAAGTCCAGAAAATGTTGGTGGCCAAAAACTGTGCCAGAGAGCTCTGAATGTCCCAGAAACATTTTCAGCCTGAAAGGAGCATTAACCCGCATCCTAGACCACTGAAATTCCCAAAAATAATTTTGACATGAAAAATGCATCCTACACCCCTGAAAGTTCAGAATATGTTAGCAGCCCAAAAAAGGCCTTAAAATGCCTTTTAGGCCTGCAAGAATGTTGAAAATTTTGGATGTCAAAAAAAGGGGTTTACAGGTATCCTAGACCCCCTAAAGTCCAGAAAACTTTGGTGGGCCAAAACTGTGCCAGAGAGCTCTGCATGTCCCAAAATCATTTGTAGCCAGAAAGGGGCATTAACCCACACCTTTGATGCCTGAAATTCCCAAAAATACTTTTGGCAGAAAAATGCATCCTACACCCGTGAAAGTTCAGAATATGTTAGCAGCCCAAAAAAGGCCTTAAAATGCATCTTAGTCCTGTAAAAATGTTGAAAACTTTGGAGGCCCAAAAAGGGGTTTACAGGCATCCTAGACCCCCTAAAGTCCAGAAAATGTTGGTTGCCCAAAAACTGTGCCAAAGAGCTCTGAATGTCCCAAAATCATTTGTAGCCAGAAAGGGGCATTAACCCACACCTTTGATGCCTGAAATTCCCAAAAATACTTTTGGCAGAAAAATGCATCCTACACCCGTGAAAGTTCAGAATATGTTGGCCGCCCAAAAAAGGCCTTAAAATGCATCTTAGACCTGCAAAAATGTTGAAAACTTTGGAGGCCCAAAAAAGGGGTTTAGAGGCATCCTAGACCCCCTAAAGTCCAGAAAATGTTGGTTGAACAAAAACTGTGCCAGAGAGCTCTGAATGTCCCAAAATCATTTGTAGCCTAAAAGGGGCATTATCCCACACCCTTGACGCCTGAAATTCCCAAAAATATTTTTGACACAAAAATGCATCCTACACACCTGAACGTTCAGAATATGTTAGCAGCCCAAAAAAGGCCTTAAAATGCCTGTTATGTCTGGAAAAATGTTGAACACTTTGGAGGCCTAAAAAAGGGGTTTACAGGCATCCTAGACCCCCTAAAGTCCAGAAAATGTTGGTGGCCAAAAACTGTGCCAGAGAGCTCTGAATGTCCCAGAAACATTTGCAGCCTGAAAGGAGCATTAACCCGCATCCTAGACCACTGAAATTCCCAAAAATAATTTTGACATGAAAAATGCATCCTACACCCCTGAAAGTTCAGAATATGTTAGCAGCCCAAAAAAGGCCTTAAAATGCCTTTTAGGCCTGCAAGAATGTTGAAAACTTTGGAGGTCAAAAAAAGGGGTTTACAGGTATCCTAGACCCCCTAAAGTCCAGAAAATTTTGGTGGCCCAAAACTGTGCCAGAGAGCTCTGCATGTCCCAAAATCATTTGTAGCCTGAAAGGGGCATTAACCTGCATCCTAGACCACTGAAATTCCCAAAAAATCGTTTTGGCAAGAAAAGTGCATCCTTCACACCTGACAGTTCAGAATATGTTAGCATCCCAAAAAAGACCTTAAAATGCATCTTAGGCCTGCAAAAATGTTGAAAACTTTGGAGGCCCAAAAAAGGGGTTTACAGGCATCCTAGACCCCCTAAAGTCCAGAAAATGTTGGTTGACCAAAAACTGTGCCAGAGAGCTCTGAATGTCCCAAAATCATTTGTAGCCTAAAAGGGGCATTATCCCACACCCTTGACGCCTGAAATTCCCAAAAATATTTTTGGCACAAAAATGCATCCTACACCCCTGAAAGTTCAGAATATGTTAGCAGCCCAAAAAAGGCCTTAAAATGCCTGTTATGTCTGGAAAAATGTTGAACACTTTGGAGGCCTAAAAAAGGGGTTTACAGGCATCCTAGACCCCCTAAAGTCCAGAAAATGTTGGTGGCCAAAAACTGTGCCAGAGAGCTCTGAATGTCCCAGAAACATTTGCAGCCTGAAAGGAGCATTAACCCGCATCCTAGACCACTGAAATTCCCAAAAATAATTTTGACATGAAAAATGCATCCTACACCCCTGAAAGTTCAGAATATGTTAGCAGCCCAAAAAAGGCCTTAAAATGCCTTTTAGGCCTGCAAGAATGTTGAAAATTTTGGATGTCAAAAAAAGGGGTTTACAGGTATCCTAGACCCCCTAAAGTCCAGAAAATTTTGGTGGCCCAAAACTGGGCCAGAGAGCTCTGCATGTGCCAAAATCATTTGTAGCCAGAAAGGGGCATTAACCCACACCTTTGATGCCTGAAATTCCCAAAAATACTTTTGGCAGAAAAATGCATCCTACACCCGTGAAAGTTCAGAATATGTTAGCAGCCCAAAAAAGGCCTTAAAATGCATCTTAGTCCTGCAAAAATGTTGAAAACTTTGGAGGCCCAAAAAAGGGGTTTACAGGCATCCTAGACCCCCTAAAGTCCAGAAAATGTTGGTTGCCCAAAAACTGTGCCAAAGAGCTCTGAATGTCCCAAAATCATTTGTAGCCAGAAAGGGGCATTAACCCACACCTTTGATGCCTGAAATTCCCAAAAATACTTTTGGCAGAAAAATGCATCCTACACCCGTGAAAGTTCAGAATATGTTAGCCGCCCAAAAAAGGCCTTAAAATGCATCTTAGACCTGCAAAAATGTTGAAAACTTTGGAGGCCCAAAAAAGGGGTTTAGAGGCATCCTAGACCCCCTAAAGTCCAGAAAATGTTGGTTGACCAAAAACTGTGCCAGAGAGCTCTGGATGTCCCAAAATCATTTGTAGCCTAAAAGGGGCATTATCCCACACCCTTGACGCCTGAAATTCCCAAAAATATTTTTGACACAAAAATGCATCCTACACACCTGAACGTTCAGAATATGTTAGCAGCCCAAAAAAGGCCTTAAATGCCTGTTATGTCTGGAAAAATGTTGAACACTTTGGAGGCCTAAAAAAGGGGTTTACAGGCATCCTAGACCCCCTAAAGTCCAGAAAATGTTGGTGGCCAAAAACTGTGCCAGAGAGCTCTGAATGTCCCAGAAACATGTGCAGCCTGAAAGGAGCATTAACCCGCATCCTAGACCACTGAAATTCCCAAAAATAATTTTGACATGAAAAATGCATCCTACACCCCTGAAAGTTCAGAATATGTTAGCAGCCCAAAAAAGGCCTTAAAATGCCTTTTAGGCCTGCAAGAATGTTGAAAACTTTGGAGGTCAAAAAAAGGGGTTTACAGGTATCCTAGACCCCCTAAAGTCCAGAAAATTTTGGTGGCCCAAAACTGTGCCAGAGAGCTCTGCATGTCCCAAAATCATTTGTAGCCTGAAAGGGGCATTAACCCACACCCTTGATGCCTGAAATTCCCAAAAATACTTTTGGCAGAAAAATGCATCCTACACCCCTGAAAGTTCAGAATATGTTAGCCACCCAAAAAAGGCCTTAAAATGCATCTTAGGCCTGCAAAAATGTTGAAAACTTTGGAGGCCCAAAAAAGGGGTTTAGAGGCATCCTAGACCCCCTAAAGTCCAGAAAATGTTGGTTGACCAAAAATTGTGCCAGAGAGCTCTGAATGTCCCAAAATCATTTGTAGCCTAAAAGGGGCATTATCCCACACCCTTGACGCCTGAAATTCCCAAAAATATTTTTGACACAAAAATGCATCCTACACACCTGAACGTTCAGAATATGTTAGCAGCCCAAAAAAGGCCTTAAAATGCCTGTTATGTCTGGAAAAATGTTGAACACTTTGGAGGCCTAAAAAAGGGGTTTACAGGCATCCTAGACCCCCTAAAGTCCAGAAAATGTTGGTGGCCAAAAATTGTGCCAGAGAGCTCTGAATGTCCCAGAAACATTTGCAGCCTGAAAGGAGCATTAACCCGCATCCTAGACCACTGAAATTCCCAAAAATAATTTTGACATGAAAAGTGCATCCTACACCCCTGAAAGTTCAGAATATGTTAGCAGCCCAAAAAAGGCCTTAAAATGCCTTTTAGGCCTGCAAGAATGTTGAAAACCTTGGAGGTCAAAAAAAGGGGTTTACAGGTATCCTAGACCCCCTAAAGTCCAGAAAATTTTGGTGGCCCAAAACTGTGCCAGAGAGCTCTGCATGTCCCAAAATCATTTGTAGCCTGAAAGGGGCATTAACCCGCATCCTAGACCACTGAAATTGCCAAAAATCGTTTTGGCAAGAAAAGTGCATCCTTCACACCTGACAGTTCAGAATATGTTAGCATCCCAAAAAAGGCCTTAAAATGCCTTTTAGGCCTGCAAGAATGTTGAAAATTTTGGATGTCAAAAAAAGGGGTTTACAGGTATCCTAGACCCCCTAAAGTCCAGAAAATGTTGGTGGCCCAAAACTGTGCCAGAGAGCTCTGCATGTCCCAAAATCATTTGTAGCCAGAAAGGGGCATTAACCCACACCTTTGATGCCTGAAATTCCCAAAAATACTTTTGGCAGAAAAATGCATCCTACACCCGTGAAAGTTCAGAATATGTTAGCAGCCCAAAAAAGGCCTTAAAATGCATCTTAGTCCTGCATAAATGTTGAAAACTTTGGAGGCCCAAAAAAGGGGTTTACAGGCATCCTAGACCCCCTAAAGTCCAGAAAATGTTGGTTGCCCAAAAACTGTGCCAAAGAGCTCTGAATGTCCCAAAATCATTTGTAGCCAGAAAGGGGCATTAACCCACACCTTTGATGCCTGAAATTCCCAAAAATAATTTTGGCAGAAAAATGCATCCTATACCCGTGAAAGTTCAGAATATGTTAGCCGCCCAAAAAAGGCCTTAAAATGCATCTTAGACCTGCAAAAATGTTGAAAACTTTGGAGGCCCAAAAAAGGGGTTTAGAGGCATCCTAGACCCCCTAAAGTCCAGAAAATGTTGGTTGACCAAAAACTGTGCCAGAGAGCTCTGAATGTCCCAAAATCATTTGTAGCCTAAAAGGGGCATTATCCCACACCCTTGACGGCTGAAATTCCCAAAAATATTTTTGACACAAAAATGCATCCTACACACCTGAACGTTCAGAATATGTTAGCAGCCCAAAAAAGGCCTTAAAATGCCTGTTATGTCTGGAAAAATGTTGAACACTTTGGAGGCCTAAAAAAGGGGTTTACAGGCATCCTAGACCCCCTAAAGTCCAGAAAATGTTGGTGGCCAAAAACTGTGCCAGAGAGCTCTGAATGTCCCAGAAACATTTGCAGCCTGAAAGGAGCATTAACCCGCATCCTAGACCACTGAAATTCCCAAAAATAATTTTGACATGAAAAATGCATCCTACACCCCTGAAAGTTCAGAATATGTTAGCAGCCCAAAAAAGGCCTTAAAATGCCTTTTAGGCCTGCAAGAATGTTGAAAACTTTGGAGGTCAAAAAAAGGGGTTTACAGGTATCCTAGACCCCCTGAAGTCCAGAAAATTTTGGTGGCCCAAAACTGTGCCAGAGAGGTCTGCATGACCCAAAATCATTTGTAGCCTGAAAGGGGCATTAACCCGCATCCTAGACCACTGAAATTCCCAAAAATTGTTTTGGCAAGAAAAGTGCATCCTTCACACCTGACAGTTCAGAATATGTTAGCATCCCAAAAAAGGCCTTAAAATGCATCTTAGGCCTGCAAAAATGTTGAAAACTTTGGAGGCCCAAAAAAGGGGTTTACAGGCATCCTAGACCCCCTAAAGTCCAGAAAATGTTGGTTGACCAAAAACTGTGCCAGAGAGCTCTGAATGTCCCAAAATCATTTGTAGCCTAAAAGGGGCATTATCCCACACCCTTGACGCCTGAAATTCCCAAAAATATTTTTGGCACAAAAATGCATCCTACACCCCTGAAAGTTCAGAATATGTTAGCAGCCCAAAAAAGGCCTTAAAATGCATCTTAGTCCTGCAAAAATGTTGAAAACTTTGGAGGCCCAAAAAAGGGGTTTACAGGCATCCTAGACCCCCTAAAGTCGAGAAAATGTTGGTTGCCCAAAAACTGTGCCAAAGAGCTCTGAATGTCCTAAAATCATTTGTAGCCAGAAAGGGGCATTAACCCACACCCTTGATGCCTGAAATTCCCAAAAATACTTTTGGCAGAAAAATGCATCCTACACCCCAGAAAGTTCAGAATATGTTAGCCGCCCAAAAAAGGCCTTAAAATGCATCTTAGGCCTGCAAAAATGTTGAAAACTTTGGAGGCCCAAAAAAGGGGTTTAGAGGCATCCTAGACCCCCTAAAGTCCAGAAAATGTTGGTTGACCAAAAACTGTGCCAGAGAGCTCTGAATGTCCCAAAATCATTTGTAGCCAAAAGGGGCATTATCCCACACCCTTGACGCCTGAAATTCCCAAAAATATTTTTGACACAAAAATGCATCCTACACACCTGAACGTTCAGAATATGTTAGCAGCCCAAAAAAGGCCTTAAAATGCCTGTTATGTCTGGAAAAATGTTGAACACTTTGGAGGCCTAAAAAAGGGGTTTACAGGCATCCTAGACCCCCTAAAGTCCAGAAAATGTTGGTGGCCAAAAACTGTGCCAGAGAGCTCTGAATGTCCCAGAAACATTTTCAGCCTGAAAGGAGCATTAACCCGCATCCTAGACCACTGAAATTCCCAAAAATAATTTTGACATGAAAAATGCATCCTACACCCCTGAAAGTTCAGAATATGTTAGCAGCCCAAAAAAGGCCTTAAAATGCCTTTTAGGCCTGCAAGAATGTTGAAAACTTTGGAGGTCAAAAAAAGGGGTTTACAGGTATCCTAGACCCCCTAAAGTCCAGAAAATTTTGGTGGCCCAAAACTGTGCCAGAGAGCTCTGCATGTCCCAAAATCATTTGTAGCCTGAAAGGGGCATTAACCCGCATCCTAGACCACTGAAATTGCCAAAAATCGTTTTGGCAAGAAAAGTGCATCCTTCACACCTGACAGTTCAGAATATGTTAGCATCCCAAAAAAGACCTTAAAATGCCTGTTATGTCTGGAAAAATGTTGAACACTTTGGAGGCCTAAAAAAGGGGTTTACAGGCATCCTAGACCCCCTAAAGTCCAGAAAATGTTGGTGGCCAAAAACTGTGCCAGAGAGCTCTGAATGTCCCAGAAACATTTGCAGCCTGAAAGGAGCATTAACCCGCATCCTAGACCACTGAAATTCCCAAAAATAATTTTGACATGAAAAATGCATCCTACACCCCTGAAAGTTCAGAATATGTTAGCAGCCCAAAAAAGGCCTTAAAATGCCTTTTAGGCCTGCAAGAATGTTGAAAACTTTGGAGGTCAAAAAAAGGGGTTTACAGGTATCCTAGACCCCCTAAAGTCCAGAAAATTTTGGTGGCCCAAAACTGTGCCAGAGAGCTCTGAATGTCCCAGAAACATTTGCAGCCTGAAAGGAGCATTAACCCGCATCCTAGACCACTGAAATTCCCAAAAATAATTTTGACATGAAAAATGCATCCTTCACACCTGACAGTTCAGAATATGTTAGCAGCCCAAAAAAGGCCTTAAAATGCCTGTTATGTCTGGAAAAATGTTGAACACTTTGGAGGCCTAAAAAAGGGGTTTACAGGCATCCTAGACCCCCTAAAGTCCAGAAAATGTTGGTGGCCAAAAACTGTGCCAGAGAGCTCTGAATGTCCCAGAAACAGTTGCAGCCTGAAAGGAGCATTAACCCGCATCCTAGACCACTGAAATTCCCAAAAATAATTTTGACATGAAAAATGCATCCTACACCCCTGAAAGTTCAGAATATGCTAGCAGCCCAAAAAAGGCCTTAAAATGCCTTTTAGGCCTGCAAGAATGTTGAAAATTTTGGATGTCAAAAAAAGGGGTTTACAGGTATCCTAGACCCCCTAAAGTCCAGAAAATTTTGGTGGCCCAAAACTGTGCCAGAGAGCTCTGCATGTCCCAAAATCATTTGTAGCCAGAAAGGGGCATTAACCCACACCTTTGATGCCTGAAATTCCCAAAAATACTTTTGGCAGAAAAATGCATCCTACACCCGTGAAAGTTCAGAATATGTTAACAGCCCAAAAAAGGCCTTAAAATGCATCTTAGTCCTGCAAAAATGTTGAAAACTTTGGAGGCCCAAAGAAGGGGTTTACAGGCATCCTAGACCCCCTAAAGTCCAGAAAATGTTGGTTGCCCAAAAACTGTGCCAAAGAGCTCTGAATGTCCCAAAATCATTTGTAGCCAGAAAGGGGCATTAACCCACACCCTTAATGCCTGAAATTCCCAAAAATACTTTTGGCAGAAAAATGCATCCTACACACCTGAACGTTCAGAATATGTTAGCAACCCAAAAAAGGCCTTAAATGCATCTTAGACCTGCAAAAATATTGAAAACTTTGGAGGCCCAAAAAAGGGGTTTAGAGGCATCCTAGACCCCCTAAAGTCCAGAAAATGTTGGTTGACCAAAAACTGTGCCAGAGAGCTCTGAATGTCCCAAAATCATTTGTAGCCTAAAAGGGGCATTATCCCACACCCTTGACGCCTGAAATTCCCAAAAATATTTTTGACACAAAAATGCATCCTACACACCTGAACGTTCAGAATATGTTAGCAGCCCAAAAAAGGCCTTAAAATGCCTGTTATGTCTGGAAAAATGTTGAACACTTTGGAGGCCTAAAAAAGGGGTTTACAGGCATCCTAGACCCCCTAAAGTCCAGAAAATGTTGGTGGCCAAAAACTGTGCCAGAGAGCTCTGAATGTCCCAGAAACATTTGCAGCCTGAAAGGAGCATTAACCCGCATCCTAGACCACTGAAATTCCTAAAAATAATTTTGACATGAAAAATGCATCCTACACCCCTGAAAGTTCAGAATATGTTAGCAGCCCAAAAAAGGCCTTAAAATGCCTTTTAGGCCTGCAAGAATGTTGAAAACTTTGGAGGTCAAAAAAAGGGGTTTACAGGTATCCTAGACCCCCTAAAGTCCAGAAAATTTTGGTGGCCCAAAACTGTGCCAGAGAGCTCTGCATGTCCCAAAATCATTTGTAGCCTGAAAGGGGCATTAACCCGCATCCTAGACCACTGAAATTCCCAAAAATCGTTTTGGCAAGAAAAGTGCATCCTTCACACCTGACAGTTCAGAATATGTTAGCAGCCCAAAAAAGGCCTTAAAATGCATCTTAGGCCTGCAAAAATGTTGAAAACTTTGGAGGCCCAAAAAAGGGGTTTACAGGCATCCTAGACCCCCTAAAGTCCAGAAAATGTTGGTTGACCAAAAACTGTGCCAGAGAGCTCTGAATGTCCCAAAATCATTTGTAGCCTAAAAGGGGCATTATCCCACACCCTTGACGCCTGAAATTCCCAAAAATATTTTTGGCACAAAAATGCATCCTACACCCCTGAAAGTTCAGAATATGTTAGCAGCCCAAAAAAGGCCTTAAAATGCATCTTAGTCCTGCAAAAATGTTGAAAACTTTGGAGGCCCAAAAAAGGGGTTTACAGGCATCCTAGACCCCCTAAAGTCCAGAAAATGTTGGTTGCCCAAAAACTGTGCCAAAGAGCTCTGAATGTCCCAGAATCATTTGTAGCCAGAAAGGGGCATTAACCCACACCTTTGATGCCTGAAATTCCCAAAAATACTTTTGGCAGAAAAATGCATCCTACACCCGTGAAAGTTCAGAATATGTTAGCCGCCCAAAAAAAGCCTTAAAATGCATCTTAGACCTGCAAAAATGTTGAAAACTTTGGAGGCCCAAAAAAGGGGTTTAGAGGCATCCTAGACCCCCTAAAGTCCAGAAAATGTTGGTTGACCAAAAACTGTGCCAGAGAGCTCTGAATGTCCCAAAATCATTTGTAGCCTAAAAGGGGCATTATCCCACACCCTTGACGCCTAAAATTCCCAAAAATATTTTTGACACAAAAATGCATCCTACACACCTGAACGTTCAGAATATGTTAGCAGCCCAAAAAAGGCCTTAAAATGCCTGTTATGTCTGGAAAAATGTTGAACACTTTGGAGGCCTAAAAAATGCGTTTACAGGCATCCTAGACCCCCTAAAGTCCAGAAAATGTTGGTGGCCAAAAACTGTGCCAGAGAGCTCTGAATGTCCCAGAAACATTTGCAGCCTGAAAGGAGCATTAACCCGCATCCTAGACCACTGAAATTCCCAAAAATAATTTTGACATGAAAAATGCATCCTACACCCCTGAAAGTTCAGAATATGTTAGCAGCCCAAAAAAGGCCTTAAAATGCCTTTTAGGCCTGCAAGAATGTTGAAAACTTTGGAGGTCAAAAAAAGGGGTTTACAGGTATCCTAGACCCCCTAAAGTCCAGAAAATTTTGGTGGCCCAAAACTGTGCCAGAGAGCTCTGCATGTCCCAAAATCATTTGTAGCCTGAAAGGGGCATTAACCCGCATCCTAGACCACTGAAATTCCCAAAAATCGTTTTGGCAAGAAAAGTGCATCCTTCACACCTGACAGTTCAGAATATGTTAGCATCCGAAAAAAAGGCCTTAAAATGCATCTTAGGCCTGCAAAAATGTTGAAAACTTTGGAGGCCCAAAAAAGGGGTTTACAGGCATCCTAGACCCCCTAAAGTCCAGAAAATGTTGGTTGACCAAAAACTGTGCCAGAGAGCTCTGAATGTCCCAAAATCATTTGTAGCCTAAAAGGGGCATTATCCCACACCCTTGACGCCTGAAATTCCCAAAAATATTTTTGGCACAAAAATGCATCCTACACCCCTGAAAGTTCAGAATATGTTAGCAGCCCAAAAAAGGCCTTAAAATGCATCTTAGTCCTGCAAAAATGTTGAAAACTTTGGAGGCCCAAAAAAGGGGTTTACAGGCATCCTAGACCCCCTAAAGTCCAGAAAATGTTGGTTGCCCAAAAACTGTGCCAAAGAGCTCTGAATGTCCTAAAATCATTTGTAGCCAGAAAGGGGCATTAACCCACACCCTTGATGCCTGAAATTCCCAAAAATACTTTTGGCAGAAAAATGCATCCTACACCCCTGAAAGTTCAGAATATGTTAGCCGCCCAAAAAAGGCCTTAAAATGCATCTTAGGCCTGCAAAAATGTTGAAAACTTTGGAGGCCCAAAAAATGGGTTTAGAGGCATCCTAGACCCCCTAAAGTCCAGAAAATGTTGGTTGACCAAAAACTGTGCCAGAGAGCTCTGAATGTCCCAAAATCATTTGTAGCCAAAAGGGGCATTATCCCACACCCTTGACGCCTGAAATTCCCAAAAATATTTTTGACACAAAAATGCATCCTACACACCTGAACGTTCAGAATATGTTAGCAGCCCAAAAAAGGCCTTAAAATGCATGTTATGTCTGGAAAAATGTTGAACACTTTGGAGGCCTAAAAAAGGGGTTTACAGGCATCCTAGACCCCCTAAAGTCCAGAAAATGTTGGTGGCCAAAAACTGTGCCAGAGAGCTCTGAATGTCCCAAAATCATTTGTAGCCTAAAAGGGGCATTATCCCACACCCTTGACGCCTGAAATTCCCAAAAATATTTTTGGCACAAAAATGCATCCTACACCCCTGAAAGTTCAGAATATGTTAGCAGCCCAAAAAAGGCCTTAAAATGCATCTTAGTCCTGCAAAAATGTTGAAAACTTTGGAGGCCCAAAAAAGGGGTTTACAGGCATCCTAGACCCCCTAAAGTCCAGAAAATGTTGGTTGCCCAAAAACTGTGCCAAAGAGCTCTGAATGTCCTAAAATCATTTGTAGCCAGAAAGGGGCATTAACCCACACACTTGATGCCTGAAATTCCCAAAAATACTTTTGGCAGAAAAATGCATCCTACACCCCTGAAAGTTCAGAATATGTTAGCCGCCCAAAAAAGGCCTTAAAATGCATCTTAGGCCTGCAAAAATGTTGAAAACTTTGGAGGCCCAAAAAATGGGTTTAGAGGCATCCTAGACCCCCTAAAGTCCAGAAAATGTTGGTTGACCAAAAACTGTGCCAGAGAGCTCTGAATGTCCCAAAATCATTTGTAGCCAAAAGGGGCATTATCCCACACCCTTGACGCCTGAAATTCCCAAAAATATTTTTTGCACAAAAATGCATCCTACACCCCTGAAAGTTCAGAATATGTTAGCAGCCCAAAAAAGGCCTTAAAATGCATCTTAGTCCTGCAAAAATGTTGAAAACTTTGGAGGCCCAAAAAAGGGGTTTACAGGCATCCTAGACCCCCTAAAGTCCAGAAAATGTTGGTTGCCCAAAAACTGTGCCAAAGAGCTCTGAATGTCCCAAAATCATTTGTAGCCAGAAAGGGGCATTATCCCACACCCTTGATGCCTGAAATTCCCAAAAATACTTTAGGCAGAAAAATGCATCCTACACACCTGAACGTTCAGAATATGTTAGCAGCCCAAAAAAGTCCTTAAAATGCCTGTTATGTCTGGAAAAATGTTGAACACTTTGGAGGCCTAAAAAAGGGGTTTACAGGCATCCTAGACCCCCTAAAGTCCAGAAAATGTTGGTGGCCAAAAACTGTGCCAGAGAGCTCTGAATGTCCCAGAAACATTTGCAGCCTGAAAGGAGCATTAACCCGCATCCTAGACCACTGAAATTCCCAAAACTAATTTTGACATGAAAAATGCATCCTACACCCCTGAAAGTTCAGAATATGTTAGCAGCCCAAAAAAGGCCTTAAAATGCCTTTTAGGCCTGCAAGAACGTTGAAAATTTTGGATGTCAAAAAAAGGGGTTTACAGGTATCCTAGACCCCCTAAAGTCCAGAAAATGTTGGTGGCCCAAAACTGTGCCAGAGAGCTCTGCATGTCCCAAAATCATTTGTAGCCAGAAAGGGGCATTAACCCACACCTTTGATGCCTGAAATTCCCAAAAATACTTTTGGCAGAAAAATGCATCCTACACCCGTGAAAGTTCAGAATATGTTAGCAGCCCAAAAAAGGCCTTAAAATGCATCTTAGTCCTGCAAAAATGTTGAAAACTTTGGAGGCCCAAAAAAGGGGTTTACAGGCATCCTAGACCCCCTAAAGTCCAGAAAATGTTGGTTGCCCAAAAACTGTGCCAAAGAGCTCTGAATGTCCCTAAATCATTTGTAGCCAGAAAGGGGCATTAACCCACACCTTTGATGCCTGAAATTCCCAAAAATAATTTTGGCAGAAAAATGCATCCTACACCCGTGAAAGTTCAGAATATGTTAGCCGCCCAAAAAAGGCCTTAAAATGCATCTTAGACCTGCAAAAATGTTGAAAACTTTGGAGGCCCAAAAAAGGGGTTTAGAGGCATCCTAGACCCCCTAAAGTCCAGAAAATGTTGGTTGACCAAAAACTGTGCCAGAGAGCTCTGAATGTCCCAAAATCATTTGTAGCCTAAAAGGGGCATTATCCCACACCCTTGACGGCTGAAATTCCCAAAAATATTTTTGACACAAAAATGCATCCTACACACCTGAACGTTCAGAATATGTTAGCAGCCCAAAAAAGGCCTTAAAATGCCTGTTATGTCTGGAAAAATGTTGAACACTTTGGAGGCCTAAAAAAGGGGTTTACAGGCATCCTAGACCCCCTAAAGTCCAGAAAATGTTGGTGGCCAAAAACTGTGCCAGAGAGCTCTGAATGTCCCAGAAACATTTGCAGCCTGAAAGGAGCATTAACCCGCATCCTAGACCACTGAAATTCCCAAAAATAATTTTGACATGAAAAATGCATCCTACACCCCTGAAAGTTCAGAATATGTTAGCAGCCCAAAAAAGGCCTTAAAATGCCTTTTAGGCCTGCAAGAATGTTGAAAACTTTGGAGGTCAAAAAAAGGGGTTTACAGGTATCCTAGACCCCCTAAAGTCCAGAAAATTTTGGTGGCCCAAAACTGTGCCAGAGAGCTCTGCATGACCCAAAATCATTTGTAGCCTGAAAGGGGCATTAACCCGCATCCTAGACCACTGAAATTCCCAAAAATTGTTTTGGCAAGAAAAGTGCATCCTTCACACCTGACAGTTCAGAATATGTTAGCATCCCAAAAAAGGCCTTAAAATGCATCTTAGGCCTGCAAAAATGTTGAAAACTTTGGAGGCCCAAAAAAGGGGTTTACAGGCATCCTAGACCCCCTAAAGTCCAGAAAATGTTGGTTGCCCAAAAACTGTGCCAAAGAGCTCTGAATGTCCTAAAATCATTTGTAGCCAGAAAGGGGCATTAACCCACACCCTTGATGCCTGAAATTCCCAAAAATACTTTTGGCAGAAAAATGCATCCTACACCCCAGAAAGTTCAGAATATGTTAGCCGCCCAAAAAAGGCCTTAAAATGCATCTTAGGCCTGCAAAAATGTTGAAAACTTTGGAGGCCCAAAAAAGGGGTTTAGAGGCATCCTAGACCCCCTAAAGTCCAGAAAATGTTGGTTGCCCAAAAACTGTGCCAAAGAGCTCTGAATGTCCTAAAATCATTTGTAGCCAGAAAGGGGCATTAACCCACACCCTTGATGCCTGAAATTCCCAAAAATACTTTTGGCAGAAAAATGCATCCTACACCCCAGAAAGTTCAGAATATGTTAGCCGCCCAAAAAAGGCCTTAAAATGCATCTTAGGCCTGCAAAAATGTTGAAAACTTTGGAGGCCCAAAAAAGGGGTTTAGAGGCATCCTAGACCCCCTAAAGTCCAGAAAATGTTGGTTGACCAAAAACTGTGCCAAAGAGCTCTGAATGTCCCAAAATCATTTGTAGCCAGAAAGGGGCATTAACCCACACCTTTGATGCCTGAAATTCCCAAAAATACTTTTGGCAGAAAAATGCATCCTACACCCGTGAAAGTTCAGAATATGTTAGCCGCCCAATAAAGGCCTTAAAATGCATCTTAGACCTGCAAAAATGTTGAAAACTTTGGAGGCCCAAAAAAGGGGTTTAGAGGCATCCTAGACCCCCTAAAGTCCAGAAAATGTTGGTTGACCAAAAACTGTGCCAGAGAGCTCTGAATGTCCCAAAATCATTTGTAGCCTAAAAGGGGCATTATCCCACACCCTTGACGCCTGAAATTCCCAAAAATATTTTTGACACAAAAATGCATCCTACACACCTGAACGTTCAGAATATGTTAGCAGCCCAAAAAAGGCCTTAAAATGCCTGTTATGTCTGGAAAAATGTTGAACACTTTGGAGGCCTAAAAAATGGGTTTACAGGCATCCTAGACCCCCTAAAGTCCAGAAAATGTTGGTGGCCAAAAACTGTGCCAGAGAGCTCTGAATGTCCCAGAAACATTTGCAGCCTGAAAGGAGCATTAACCCGCATCCTAGACCACTGAAATTCCCAAAAATAATTTTGACATGAAAAATGCATCCTACACCCCTGAAAGTTCAGAATATGTTAGCAGCCCAAAAAAGGCCTTAAAATGCCTTTTAGGCCTGCAAGAATGTTGAAAACTTTGGAGGTCAAAAAAAGGGGTTTACAGGTATCCTAGACCCCCTAAAGTCCAGAAAATTTTGGTGGCCCAAAACTGTGCCAGAGAGCTCTGCATGTCCCAAAATCATTTGTAGCCTGAAAGGGGCATTAACCCGCATCCTAGACCACTGAAATTCCCAAAAATCGTTTTGGCAAGAAAAGTGCATCCTTCACACCTGACAGTTCAGAATATGTTAGCATCCGAAAAAAAGGCCTTAAAATGCATCTTAGGCCTGCAAAAATGTTGAAAACTTTAGAGGCCCAAAAAAGGGGTTTACAGGCATCCTAGACCCCCTAAAGTCCAGAAAATGTTGGTTGACCAAAAACTGTGCCAGAGAGCTCTGAATGTCCCAAAATCATTTGTAGCCTAAAAGGGGCATTATCCCACACCCTTGACGCCTGAAATTCCCAAAAATATTTTTGGCACAAAAATGCATCCTACACCCCTGAAAGTTCAGAATATGTTAGCAGCCCAAAAAAGGCCTTAAAATGCATCTTAGTCCTGCAAAAATGTTGAAAACTTTGGAGGCCCAAAAAAGGGGTTTACAGGCATCCTAGACCCCCTAAAGTCCAGAAAATGTTGGTTGCCCAAAAACTGTGCCAAAGAGCTCTGAATGTCCTAAAATCATTTGTAGCCAGAAAGGGGCATTAACCCACACCCTTGATGCCTGAAATTCCCAAAAATACTTTTGGCAGAAAAATGCATCCTACACCCCTGAAAGTTCAGAATATGTTAGCCGCCCAAAAAAGGCCTTAAAATGCATCTTAGGCCTGCAAAAATGTTGAAAACTTTGGAGGCCCAAAAAATGGGTTTAGAGGTATCCTAGACCCCCTAAAGTCCAGAAAATGTTGGTTGACCAAAAACTGTGCCAGAGAGCTTTGAATGTCCCAAAATCATTTGTAGCCAAAAGGGGCATTATCCCACACCCTTGACGCCTGAAATTCCCAAAAATATTTTTGACACAAAAATGCATCCTACACACCTGAACGTTCAGAATATGTTAGCAGCCCAAAAAAGGCCTTAAAATGCCTGTTATGTCTGGAAAAATGTTGAACACTTTGGAGGCCTAAAAAAGGGGTTTACAGGCATCCTAGACCCCCTAAAGTCCAGAAAATGTTGGTGGCCAAAAACTGTGCCAGAGAGCTCTGAATGTCCCAGAAACATTTGCAGCCTGAAAGGAGCATTAACCCGCATCCTAGACCACTGAAATTCCCAAAAATAATTTTGACATGAAAAATGCATCCTACACCCCTGAAAGTTCAGAATATGTTAGCAGCCCAAAAAAGGCCTTAAAATGCCTTTTAGGCCTGCAAGAATGTTGAAAACTTTGGAGGTCAAAAAAAGGGGTTTACAGGTATCCTAGACCCCCTAAAGTCCAGAAAATTTTGGTGGCCCAAAACTGTGCCAGAGAGCTCTGCATGTCCCAAAATCATTTGTAGCCTGAAAGGGGCATTAACCCGCATCCTAGACCACTGAAATTCCCAAAAATCGTTTTGGCAAGAAAAGTGCATCCTTCACACCTGACAGTTCAGAATATGTTAGCATCCCAAAAAAGGCCTTAAAATGCATCTTAGGCCTGCAAAAATGTTGAAATCTTTGGAGGCCCAAAAAAGGGGTTTACAGGCATCCTAGACCCCCTAAAGTCCAGAAAATGTTGGTTGACCAAAAACTGTGCCAGAGAGCTCTGAATGTCCCAAAATCATTTGTAGCCTAAAAGGGGCATTATCCCACACCCTTGACGCCTGAAATTCCCAAAAATATTTTTGGCACAAAAATGCATCCTACACCCCTGAAAGTTCAGAATATGTTAGCAGCCCAAAAAAGGCCTTAAAATGCATCTTAGTCCTGCAAAAATGTTGAAAACTTTGGAGGCCCAAAAAAGGGGTTTACAGGCATCCTAGACCCCCTAAAGTCCAGAAAATGTTGGTTGCCCAAAAACTGTGCCAAAGAGCTCTGAATGTCCCAAAATCATTTGTAGCCAGAAAGGGGCATTAACCCACACCCTTGATGCCTGAAATTCCCAAAAATACTTTTGGCAGAAAAATGCATCCTACACACCTGAACGTTCAGAATATGTTAGCAACCCAAAAAAGGCCTTAAAATGCCTGTTATGTCTGGAAAAATGTTGAACACTTTGGAGGCCTAAAAAAGGGGTTTACAGGCATCCTAGACCCCCTAAAGTCCAGAAAATGTTGGTGGCCAAAAACTGTGCCAGAGAGCTCTGAATGTCCCAGAAACATTTGCAGCCTGAAAGGAGCATTAACCCGCATCCTAGACCACTGAAATTCCCAAAACTAATTTTGACATGAAAAATGCATCCTACACCCCTGAAAGTTCAGAATATGTTAGCAGCCCAAAAAAGGCCTTAAAATGCCTTTTAGGCCTGCAAGAATGTTGAAAATTTTGGATGTCAAAAAAAGGGGTTTACAGGTATCCTAGACCCCCTAAAGTCCAGAAAATGTTGGTGGCCCAAAACTGTGCCAGAGAGCTCTGCATGTCCCAAAATCATTTGTAGCCAGAAAGGGGCATTAACCCACACCTTTGATGCCTGAAATTCCCAAAAATACTTTTGGCAGAAAAATGCATCCTACACCCGTGAAAGTTCAGAATATGTTAGCAGCCCAAAAAAGGCCTTAAAATGCATCTTAGTCCTGCAAAAATGTTGAAAACTTTGGAGGCCCAAAAAAGGGGTTTACAGGCATCCTAGACCCCCTAAAGTCCAGAAAATGTTGGTTGCCCAAAAACTGTGCCAAAGAGCTCTGAATGTCCCAAAATCATTTGTAGCCAGAAAGGGGCATTAACCCACACCTTTGATGCCTGAAATTCCCAAAAATAATTTTGGCAGAAAAATGCATCCTACACCCCTGAAAGTTCAGAATATGTTAGCAGCCCAAAAAAGGCCTTAAAATGCCTTTTAGGCCTGCAAGAATGTTGAAAACTTTGGAGGTCAAAAAAAGGGGTTTACAGGTATCCTAGACCCCCTAAAGTCCAGAAAATTTTGGTGGCCCAAAACTGTGCCAGAGAGCTCTGCATGACCCAAAATCATTTGTAGCCTTAAAGGGGCATTAACCCGCATCCTCGACCACTGAAATTCCCAAAAATTGTTTGGGCAAGAAAAGTGCATCCTTCACACCTGACAGTTCAGAATATGTTAGCATCCCAAAAAAGGCCTTAAAATGCATCTTAGGCCTGCAAAAATGTTGAAAACTTTGGAGGCCCAAAAAAGGGGTTTACAGGCATCCTAGACCCCCTAAAGTCCAGAAAATGTTGGTTGCCCAAAAACTGTGCCAAAGAGCTCTGAATGTCCTAAAATCATTTGTAGCCAGAAAGGGGCATTAACCCACACCCTTGATGCCTGAAATTCCCAAAAATACTTTTGGCAGAAAAATGCATCCTACACCCCAGAAAGTTCAGAATATGTTAGCCGCCCAAAAAAGGCCTTAAAATGCATCTTAGGCCTGCAAAAATGTTGAAAACTTTGGAGGCCCAAAAAAGGGGTTTAGAGGCATCCTAGACCCCCTAAAGTCCAGAAAATGTTGGTTGACCAAAAACTGTGCCAGAGAGCTCTGAATGTCCCAAAATCATTTGTAGCCAAAAGGGGCATTATCCCACACCCTTGACGCCTGAAATTCCCAAAAATATTTTTGACACAAAAATGCATCCTACACACCTGAACGTTCAGAATATGTTAGCAGCCCAAAAAAGGCCTTAAAATGCCTGTTATGTCTGGAAAAATGTTGAACACTTTGGAGGCCTAAAAAAGGGGTTTACAGGCATCCTAGACCCCCTAAAGTCCAGAAAATGTTGGTGGCCAAAAACTGTGCCAGAGAGCTCTGAATGTCCCAGAAACATTTGCAGCCTGAAAGGAGCATTAACCCGCATCCCAGACCACTGAAATTCCCAAAAATAATTTTGACATGAAAAATGCATCCTACACCCCTGAAAGTTCAGAATATGTTAGCAGCCCAAAAAAGGCCTTAAAATGCCTTTTAGGCCTGCAAGAATGTTGAAAACTTTGGAGGTCAAAAAAAGGGGTTTACAGGTATCCTAGACCCCCTAAAGTCCAGAAAATTTTGGTGGCCCAAAACTGTGCCAGAGAGCTCTGCATGTCCCAAAATCATTTGTAGCCTGAAAGGGGCATTAACCCGCATCCTAGACCACTGAAATTCCCAAAAATCGTTTTGGCAAGAAAAGTGCATCCTTCACACCTGACAGTTCAGAATATGTTAGCATCCCAAAAAAGGCCTTAAAATGCATCTTAGGCCTGCAAAAATGTTGAAATCTTTGGAGGCCCAAAAAAGGGGTTTACAGGCATCCTAGACCCCCTAAAGTCCAGAAAATGTTGGTTGACCAAAAACTGTGCCAGAGAGCTCTGAATGTCCCAAAATCATGTGTAGCCTAAAAGGGGCATTATCCCACACCCTTGACGCCTGAAATTCCCAAAAATATTTTTGGCACAAAAATGCATCCTACACCCCTGAAAGTTCAGAATATGTTAGCAGCCCAAAAAAGACCTTAAAATGCATCTTAGTCCTGCAAAAATGTTGAAAACTTTGGAGGCCCAAAAAAGGGGTTTACAGGCATCCTAGACCCCCTAAAGTCCAGAAAATGTTGGTTGCCCAAAAACTGTGCCAAAGAGCTCTGAATGTCCCAAAATCATTTGTAGCCTGAAAGGGGCATTAACCGACACCCTTGATGCCTGAAATTCCAAAAATACTTTTGGCAGAAAAATGCATCCTACACCCCTGAAAGTTCAGAATATGTTAGCCACCCAAAAAAGGCCTTAAAATGCATCTTAGGCCTGCAAAAATGTTGAAAACTTTGGAGGCCCAAAAAAGGGGTTTAGAGGCATCCTAGACCCCCTAAAGTCCAGAAAATGTTGGTTGACCAATAATTGTGCCAGAGAGCTCTGAATGTCCCAAAATCATTTGTAGCCTAAAAGGGGCATTATCCCACACCCTTGACGCCTGAAATTCCCAAAAATATTTTTGACACAAAAATGCATCCTACACACCTGAACGTTCAGAATATGTTAGCAGCCCAAAAAAGGCCTTAAAATGCCTGTTATGTCTGGAAAAATGTTGAACACTTTGGAGGCCTAAAAAAGGGGTTTACAGGCATCCTAGACCCCCTAAAGTCCAGAAAATGTTGGTGGCCAAAAACTGTGCCAGAGAGCTCTGAATGTCCCAGAAACATTTGCAGCCTGAAAGGAGCATTAACCCGCATCCTAGACCACTGAAATTCCCAAAAATAATTTTGACATGAAAAATGCATCCTACACCCCTGAAAGTTCAGAATATGTTAGCAGCCCAAAAAAGGCCTTAAAATGCCTTTTAGGCCTGCAAGAATGTTGAAAACTTTGGAGGTCAAAAAAAGGGGTTTACAGGTATCCTAGACCCCC
The DNA here is from genome assembly GCF_040938575.1 of Ambystoma mexicanum. Classification (NCBI taxonomy): domain Eukaryota; kingdom Metazoa; phylum Chordata; class Amphibia; order Caudata; family Ambystomatidae; genus Ambystoma; species Ambystoma mexicanum. The sequence continues at coordinate 1,318,808,899 of NC_090934.1, forward strand.
TAAAGTCCAGAAAATTTTGGTGGCCCAAAACTGTGCCAGAGAGCTCTGAATGTCCCAGAAACATTTGCAGCCTGAAAGGAGCATTAACCCGCACCCTAGACCACTGAAATTCCCAAAAATAATTTTGACATGAAAAATGCATCCTTCACACCTGACAGTTCAGAATATGTTAGCATCCCAAAAAAGACCTTAAAATGCATCTTAGGCCTGCAAAAATGTTGAAAACTTTGGAGGCCCAAAAAAGGGGTTTACAGGCATCCTAGACCCCCTAAAGTCCAGAAAATGTTGGTTGACCAAAAACTGTGCCAGAGAGCTCTGAATGTCCCAAAATCATTTGTAGCCTAAAAGGGGCATTATCCCACACCCTTGACGCCTGAAATTCCCAAAAATATTTTTGGCACAAAAATGCATCCTACACCCCTGAAAGTTCAGAATATGTTAGCAGCCCAAAAAAGGCCTTAAAATGCATCTTAGTCCTGCAAAAATGTTGAAAACTTTGGAGGCCCAAAAAAGGGGTTTACAGGCATCCTAGACCCCCTAAAGTCCAGAAAATGTTGGTTGCCCAAAAACTGTGCCAAAGAGCTCTGAATGTCCTAAAATCATTTGTAGCCAGAAAGGGGCATTAACCCACACCCTTGATGCCTGAAATTCCCAAAAATACTTTTGGCAGAAAAATGCATCCTACACCCCTGAAAGTTCAGAATATGTTAGCCGCCCAAAAAAGGCCTTAAAATGCATCTTAGGCCTGCAAAAATGTTGAAAACTTTGGAGGCCCAAAAAATGGGTTTAGAGGTATCCTAGACCCCCTAAAGTCCAGAAAATGTTGGTTGACCAAAAACTGTGCCAGAGAGCTTTGAATGTCCCAAAATCATTTGTAGCCAAAAGGGGCATTATCCCACACCCTTGACGCCTGAAATTCCCAAAAATATTTTTGACACAAAAATGCATCCTACACACCTGAACGTTCAGAATATGTTAGCAGCCCAAAAAAGGCCTTAAAATGCCTGTTATGTCTGGAAAAATGTTGAACACTTTGGAGGCCTAAAAAAGGGGTTTACAGGCATCCTAGACCCCCTAAAGTCCAGAAAATGTTGGTGGCCAAAAACTGTGCCAGAGAGCTCTGAATGTCCCAGAAACATTTGCAGCCTGAAAGGAGCATTAACCCGCATCCTAGACCACTGAAATTCCCAAAAATAATTTTGACATGAAAAATGCATCCTACACCCCTGAAAGTTCAGAATATGTTAGCAGCCCAAAAAAGGCCTTAAAATGCCTTTTAGGCCTGCAAGAATGTTGAAAACTTTGGAGGTCAAAAAAAGGGGTTTACAGGTATCCTAGACCCCCTAAAGTCCAGAAAATTTTGGTGGCCCAAAACTGTGCCAGAGAGCTCTGCATGTCCCAAAATCATTTGTAGCCTGAAAGGGGCATTAACCCGCATCCTAGACCACTGAAATTCCCAAAAATCGTTTTGGCAAGAAAAGTGCATCCTTCACACCTGACAGTTCAGAATATGTTAGCATCCCAAAAAAGGCCTTAAAATGCATCTTAGGCCTGCAAAAATGTTGAAATCTTTGGAGGCCCAAAAAAGAGGTTTACAGGCATCCTAGACCCCCTAAAGTCCAGAAAATGTTGGTTGACCAAAAACTGTGCCAGAGAGCTCTGAATGTCCCAAAATCATTTGTAGCCTAAAAGGGGCATTATCCCACACCCTTGACGCCTGAAATTCCCAAAAATATTTTTGGCACAAAAATGCATCCTACACCCCTGAAAGTTCAGAATATGTTAGCAGCCCAAAAAAGGCCTTAAAATGCATCTTAGTCCTGCAAAAATGTTGAAAACTTTGGAGGCCCAAAAAAGGGGTTTACAGGCATCCTAGACCCCCTAAAGTCCAGAAAATGTTGGTTGCCCAAAAACTGTGCCAAAGAGCTCTGAATGTCCCAAAATCATTTGTAGCCAGAAAGGGGCATTAACCCACACCCTTGATGCCTGAAATTCCCAAAAATACTTTTGGCAGAAAAATGCATCCTACACACCTGAACGTTCAGAATATGTTAGCAACCCAAAAAAGGCCTTAAAATGCCTGTTATGTCTGGAAAAATGTTGAACACTTTGGAGGCCTAAAAAAGGGGTTTACAGGCATCCTAGACCCCCTAAAGTCCAGAAAATGTTGGTGGCCAAAAACTGTGCCAGAGAGCTCTGAATGTCCCAGAAACATTTGCAGCCTGAAAGGAGCATTAACCCGCATCCTAGACCACTGAAATTCCCAAAACTAATTTTGACATGAAAAATGCATCCTACACCCCTGAAAGTTCAGAATATGTTAGCAGCCCAAAAAAGGCCTTAAAATGCCTTTTAGGCCTGCAAGAATGTTGAAAATTTTGGATGTCAAAAAAAGGGGTTTACAGGTATCCTAGACCCCCTAAAGTCCAGAAAATGTTGGTGGCCCAAAACTGTGCCAGAGAGCTCTGCATGTCCCAAAATCATTTGTAGCCAGAAAGGGGCATTAACCCACACCTTTGATGCCTGAAATTCCCAAAAATACTTTTGGCAGAAAAATGCATCCTACACCCGTGAAAGTTCAGAATATGTTAGCAGCCCAAAAAAGGCCTTAAAATGCATCTTAGTCCTGCAAAAATGTTGAAAACTTTGGAGGCCCAAAAAAGGGGTTTACAGGCATCCTAGACCCCCTAAAGTCCAGAAAATGTTGGTTGCCCAAAAACTGTGCCAAAGAGCTCTGAATGTCCCAAAATCATTTGTAGCCAGAAAGGGGCATTAACCCACACCTTTGATGCCTGAAATTCCCAAAAATAATTTTGGCAGAAAAATGCATCCTACACCCCTGAAAGTTCAGAATATGTTAGCAGCCCAAAAAAGGCCTTAAAATGCCTTTTAGGCCTGCAAGAATGTTGAAAACTTTGGAGGTCAAAAAAAGGGGTTTACAGGTATCCTAGACCCCCTAAAGTCCAGAAAATTTTGGTGGCCCAAAACTGTGCCAGAGAGCTCTGCATGACCCAAAATCATTTGTAGCCTTAAAGGGGCATTAACCCGCATCCTCGACCACTGAAATTCCCAAAAATTGTTTTGGCAAGAAAAGTGCATCCTTCACACCTGACAGTTCAGAATATGTTAGCATCCCAAAAAAGGCCTTAAAATGCATCTTAGGCCTGCAAAAATGTTGAAAACTTTGGAGGCCCAAAAAAGGGGTTTACAGGCATCCTAGACCCCCTAAAGTCCAGAAAATGTTGGTTGCCCAAAAACTGTGCCAAAGAGCTCTGAATGTCCTAAAATCATTTGTAGCCAGAAAGGGGCATTAACCCACACCCTTGATGCCTGAAATTCCCAAAAATACTTTTGGCAGAAAAATGCATCCTACACCCCAGAAAGTTCAGAATATGTTAGCCGCCCAAAAAAGGCCTTAAAATGCATCTTAGGCCTGCAAAAATGTTGAAAACTTTGGAGGCCCAAAAAAGGGGTTTAGAGGCATCCTAGACCCCCTAAAGTCCAGAAAATGTTGGTTGACCAAAAACTGTGCCAGAGAGCTCTGAATGTCCCAAAATCATTTGTAGCCAAAAGGGGCATTATCCCACACCCTTGACGCCTGAAATTCCCAAAAATATTTTTGACACAAAAATGCATCCTACACACCTGAACGTTCAGAATATGTTAGCAGCCCAAAAAAGGCCTTAAAATGCCTGTTATGTCTGGAAAAATGTTGAACACTTTGGAGGCCTAAAAAAGGGGTTTACAGGCATCCTAGACCCCCTAAAGTCCAGAAAATGTTGGTGGCCAAAAACTGTGCCAGAGAGCTCTGAATGTCCCAGAAACATTTGCAGCCTGAAAGGAGCATTAACCCGCATCCCAGACCACTGAAATTCCCAAAAATAATTTTGACATGAAAAATGCATCCTACACCCCTGAAAGTTCAGAATATGTTAGCAGCCCAAAAAAGGCCTTAAAATGCCTTTTAGGCCTGCAAGAATGTTGAAAACTTTGGAGGTCAAAAAAAGGGGTTTACAGGTATCCTAGACCCCCTAAAGTCCAGAAAATTTTGGTGGCCCAAAACTGTGCCAGAGAGCTCTGCATGTCCCAAAATCATTTGTAGCCTGAAAGGGGCATTAACCCGCATCCTAGACCACTGAAATTCCCAAAAATCGTTTTGGCAAGAAAAGTGCATCCTTCACACCTGACAGTTCAGAATATGTTAGCATCCCAAAAAAGGCCTTAAAATGCATCTTAGGCCTGCAAAAATGTTGAAATCTTTGGAGGCCCAAAAAAGGGGTTTACAGGCATCCTAGACCCCCTAAAGTCCAGAAAATGTTGGTTGACCAAAAACTGTGCCAGAGAGCTCTGAATGTCCCAAAATCATGTGTAGCCTAAAAGGGGCATTATCCCACACCCTTGACGCCTGAAATTCCCAAAAATATTTTTGGCACAAAAATGCATCCTACACCCCTGAAAGTTCAGAATATGTTAGCAGCCCAAAAAAGGCCTTAAAATGCATCTTAGTCCTGCAAAAATGTTGAAAACTTTGGAGGCCCAAAAAAGGGGTTTACAGGCATCCTAGACCCCCTAAAGTCCAGAAAATGTTGGTTGCCCAAAAACTGTGCCAAAGAGCTCTGAATGTCCCAAAATCATTTGTAGCCTGAAAGGGGCATTAACCGACACCCTTGATGCCTGAAATTCCAAAAATACTTTTGGCAGAAAAATGCATCCTACACCCCTGAAAGTTCAGAATATGTTAGCCACCCAAAAAAGGCCTTAAAATGCATCTTAGGCCTGCAAAAATGTTGAAAACTTTGGAGGCCCAAAAAAGGGGTTTAGAGGCATCCTAGACCCCCTAAAGTCCAGAAAATGTTGGTTGACCAATAATTGTGCCAGAGAGCTCTGAATGTCCCAAAATCATTTGTAGCCTAAAAGGGGCATTATCCCACACCCTTGACGCCTGAAATTCCCAAAAATATTTTTGACACAAAAATGCATCCTACACACCTGAACGTTCAGAATATGTTAGCAGCCCAAAAAAGGCCTTAAAATGCCTGTTATGTCTGGAAAAATGTTGAACACTTTGGAGGCCTAAAAAAGGGGTTTACAGGCATCCTAGACCCCCTAAAGTCCAGAAAATGTTGGTGGCCAAAAACTGTGCCAGAGAGCTCTGAATGTCCCAGAAACATTTGCAGCCTGAAAGGAGCATTAACCCGCATCCTAGACCACTGAAATTCCCAAAAATAATTTTGACATGAAAAATGCATCCTACACCCCTGAAAGTTCAGAATATGTTAGCAGCCCAAAAAAGGCCTTAAAATGCCTTTTAGGCCTGCAAGAATGTTGAAAACTTTGGAGGTCAAAAAAAGGGGTTTACAGGTATCCTAGACCCCCTAAAGTCCAGAAAATTTTGGTGGCCCAAAACTGTGCCAGAGAGCTCTGAATGTCCCAGAAACATTTGCAGCCTGAAAGGAGCATTAACCCGCACCCTAGACCACTGAAATTCCCAAAAATAATTTTGACATGAAAAATGCATCCTTCACACCTGACAGTTCAGAATATGTTAGCATCCCAAAAAAGGCCTTAAAATGCATCTTAGGCCTGCAAAAATGTTGAAAACTTTGGAGGCCCAAAAAAGGGGTTTACAGGCATCCTAGACCCCCTAAAGTCCAGAAAATGTTGGTTGACCAAAAACTGTGCCAGAGAGCTCTGAATGTCCCAAAATCATTTGTAGCCTAAAAGGGGCATTATCCCACACCCTTGACGCCTGAAATTCCCAAAAATATTTTTGGCACAAAAATGCATCCTACACCCCTGAAAGTTCAGAATATGTTAGCAGCCCAAAAAAGGCCTTAAAATGCATCTTAGTCCTGCAAAAATGTTGAAAACTTTGGAGGCCCAAAAAAGGGGTTTACAGGCATCCTAGACCCCCTAAAGTCCAGAAAATGTTGGTTGCCCAAAAACTGTGCCAAAGAGCTCTGAATGTCCCAAAATCATTTGTAGCCAGAAAGGGGCATTAACCCACACCCTTGATGCCTGAAATTCCCAAAAATACATTTGGCAGAAAAATGCATCCTACACCCCTGAAAGTTCAGAATATGTTAGCCGCCCAAAAAAGGCCTTAAAATGCATCTTAGGCCTGCAAAAATGTTGAAAACTTTGGAGGCCCAAAAAAGGGGTTTACAGGCATCCTAGACCCCCTAAAGTCCAGAAAATGTTGGTTGACCAAAAACTGTGCCAGAGAGCTCTGAATGTCCCAAAATCATTTGTAGCCTAAAAGGGGCATTATCCCACACCCTTGACGCCTGAAATTCCCAAAAATATTTTTGACACAAAAATGCATCCTACACACCTGAACGTTCAGAATATGTTAGCAGCCCAAAAAAGGCCTTAAAATGCCTGTTATGTCTGGAAAAATGTTGAACACTTTGGAGGCCTAAAAAAGGGGTTTACAGGCATCCTAGACCCCCTAAAGTCCAGAAAATGTTGGTGGCCAAAAACTGTGCCAGAGAGCTCTGAATGTCCCAGAAACATTTGCAGCCTGAAAGGAGCACTAACCCGCATCCTAGACCACTGAAATTCCCAAAACTAATTTTGACATGAAAAATGCATCCTACACCCCTGAAAGTTCAGAATATGTTAGCAGCCCAAAAAAGGCCTTAAAATGCCTTTTAGGCCTGCAAGAATGTTTAAAACTTTGGAGGTCAAAAAAGGGGTTTACAGGTATCCTAGACCCCCTAAAGTCCAGAAAATTTTGGTGGCCCAAAACTGTGCCAGAGAGCTCTGCATGTCCCAAAATCATTTGTAGCCTGAAAGGGGCATTAACCTGCATCCTAGACCACTGAAATTCCCAAAAATAGTTTTGGCAAGAAAAGTGCATCCTTCACACCTGACAGTTCAGAATATGTTAGCATCCCAAAAAAGACCTTAAAATGCATCTTAGGCCTGCAAAAATGTTGAAAACTTTGGAGGCCCAAAAAAGGGGTTTACAGGCATCCTAGACCCCCTAAAGTCCAGAAAATGTTGGTTGACCAAAAACTGTGCCAGAGAGCTCTGAATGTCCCAAAATCATTTGTAGCCTAAAAGGGGCACTATCCCACACCCTTGACGCCTGAAATCCCCAAAAATATTTTTGGCACAAAAATGCATCCTACACCCCTGAAAGTTCAGAATATGTTAGCAGCCCAAAAAAGGCCTTAAAATGCATCTTAGTCCTGCAAAAATGTTGAAAACTTTGGAGGCCCAAAAAAGGGGTTTACAGGCATCCTAGACCCCCTAAAGTCCAGAAAATGTTGGTTGCCCAAAAACTGTGCCAAAGAGCTCTGAATGTCCCAAAATCATTTGTAGCCAGAAAGGGGCATTAACCCACACCCTTGATGCCTGAAATTCCCAAAAATACTTTTGGCAGAAAAATGCATCCTACACACCTGAACGTTCAGAATATGTTAGCAGCCCAAAAAAGGCCTTAAAATGCCTGTTATGTCTGGAAAAATGTTGAACACTTTGGAGGCCTAAAAAAGGGGTTTACAGGCATCCTAGACCCCCTAAAGTCCAGAAAATGGTGGTGGCCAAAAACTGTGCCAGAGAGCTCTGAATGTCCCAGAAACATTTGCAGCCTGAAAGGAGCATTAACCCGCATCCTAGACCACTGAAATTCCCAAAAATAATTTTGACATGAAAAATGCATCCTACACCCCTGAAAGTTCAGAATATGTTAGCAACCCAAAAAAGGCCTTAAAATGCCTTTTAGGCCTGCAAGAATGTTGAAAATTTTGGATGTCAAAAAAAGGGGTTTACAGGTATCCTAGACCCCCTAAAGTCCAGAAAATTTTGGTGGCCCAAAACTGTGCCAGAGAGCTCTGCATGTGCCAAAATCATTTGTAGCCAGAAAGGGGCATTAACCCACACCTTTGATGCCTGAAATTCCCAAAAATACTTTTGGCAGAAAAATGCATCCTACACCCGTGAAAGTTCAGAATATGTTAGCAGCCCAAAAAAGGCCTTAAAATGCATCTTAGTCCTGCAAAAATGTTGAAAACTTTGGAGGCCCAAAAAAGGGGTTTACAGGCATCCTAGACCCCCTAAAGTCCAGAAAATGTTGGTTGCCCAAAAACTGTGCCAAAGAGCTCTGAATGTCCCAAAATCATTTGTAGCCAGAAAGGGGCATTAACCCACACCTTTGATGCCTGAAATTCCCAAAAATACTTTTGGCAGAAAAATGCATCCTACACCCGTGAAAGTTCAGAATATGTTAGCCGCCCAAAAAAGGCCTTAAAATGCATCTTAGACCTGCAAAAATGTTGAAAACTTTGGAGGCCCAAAAAAGGGGTTTAGAGGCATCCTAGACCCCCTAAAGTCCAGAAAATGTTGGTTGACCAAAAACTGTGCCAGAGAGCTCTGAATGTCCCAAAATCATTTGTAGCCTAAAAGGGGCATTATCCCACACCCTTGACGCCTGAAATTCCCAAAAATATTTTTGACACAAAAATGCATCCTACACACCTGAACGTTCAGAATATGTTAGCAGCCCAAAAAAGGCCTTAAAATGCCTGTTATGTCTGGAAAAATGTTGAACACTTTGGAGGCCTAAAAAAGGGGTTTACAGGCATCCTAGACCCCCTAAAGTCCAGAAAATGTTGGTGGCCAAAAACTGTGCCAGAGAGCTCTGAATGTCCCAGAAACATTTGCAGCCTGAAAGGAGCACTAACCCGCATCCTAGACCACTGAAATTCCCAAAAATAATTTTGACATGAAAAATGCATCCTACACCCCTGAAAGTTCAGAATATGTTAGCAGCCCAAAAAAGGCCTTAAAATGCCTTTTAGGCCTGCAAGAATGTTGAAAACTTTGGAGGTCAAAAAAAGGGGTTTACAGGTATCCTAGACCCCCTAAAGTCCAGAAAATTTTGGTGGCCCAAAACTGTGCCAGAGAGCTCTGCATGTCCCAAAATCATTTGTAGCCTGAAAGGGGCATTAACCTGCATCCTAGACCACTGAAATTCCCAAAAATAGTTTTGGCAAGAAAAGTGCATCCTTCACACCTGACAGTTCAGAATATGTTAGCATCCCAAAAAAGACCTTAAAATGCATCTTAGGTCTGCAAAAATGTTGAAAACTTTGGAGGCCCAAAAAAGGGGTTTACAGGCATCCTAGACCCCCTAAAGTCCAGAAAATGTTGGTTGACCAAAAACTGTGCCAGAGAGCTCTGAATGTCCCAAAATCATTTGTAGCCAGAAAGGGGCATTAACCCACACCTTTGATGCCTGAAATTCCCAAAAATACTTTTGGCAGAAAAATGCATCCTACACCCGTGAAAGTTCAGAATATGTTAGCAGCCCAAAAAAGGCCTTAAAATGCATCTTAGTCCTGCAAAAATGTTGAAAACTTTGGAGGCCCAAAAAAGGGGTTTACAGGCATCCTAGACCCCCTAAAGTCCAGAAAATGTTGGTTGACCAAAAACTGTGCCAGAGAGCTCTGAATGTCCCAAAATCATTTGTAGCCTAAAAGGGGCATTATCCCACACCCTTGACGCCTGAAATTCCCAAAAATATTTTTGACACAAAAATGCATCCTACACACCTGAACGTTCAGAATATGTTAGCAGCCCAAAAAAGGCCTTAAAATGCCTGTTATGTCTGGAAAAATGTTGAACACTTTGGAGGCCTAAAAAAGGGGTTTACAGGCATCCTAGACCCCCTAAAGTCCAGAAAATGTTGGTGGCCAAAAACTGTGCCAGAGAGCTCTGAATGTCCCAGAAACATGTGCAGCCTGAAAGGAGCATTAACCCGCATCCTAGACCACTGAAATTCCCAAAAATAATTTTGACATGAAAAATGCATCCTACACCCCTGAAAGTTCAGAATATGTTAGCAGCCCAAAAAAGGCCTTAAAATGCCTTTTAGGCCTGCAAGAATGTTGAAAACTTTGGAGGTCAAAAAAAGGGGTTTACAGGTATCCTAGACCCCCTAAAGTCCAGAAAATTTTGGTGGCCCAAAACTGTGCCAGAGAGCTCTGCATGTCCCAACATCATTTGTAGCCTGAAAGGGGCATTAACCCGCATCCTAGACCACTGAAATTGCCAAAAATTGTTTTGGCAAGAAAAGTGCATCCTTCACACCTGAAAGTTCAGAATATGTTAGCATCCCAAAAAAGGCCTTAAAATGCATCTTAGGCCTGCAAAAATGTTGAAAACTTTGGAGGCCCAAAAAAGGGGTTTACAGGCATCCTAGACCCCCTAAAGTCCAGAAAATGTTGGTTGACCAAAAACTGTGCCAGAGAGCTCTGAATGTCCCAAAAATCATTTGTAGCCTAAAAGGGGCATTATCCCACACCCTTGACGCCTGAAATTCCCAAAAATATTTTTGGCACAAAAATGCATCCTACACCCCTGAAAGTTCAGAATATGTTAGCAGCCCAAAAAAGGCCTTAAAATGCCTGTTATGTCTGGAAAAATGTTGAACACTTTGGAGGCCTAAAAAAGGGGTTTACAGGCATCCTAGACCCCCTAAAGTCCAGAAAATGTTGGTGGCCAAAAACTGTGCCAGAGAGCTCTGAATGTCCCAGAAACATTTGCAGCCTGAAAGGAGCATTAACCCGCATCCTAGACCACTGAAATTCCCAAAAATAATTTTGACATGAAAAATGCATCCTACACCCCTGAAAGTTCAGAATATGTTAGCAGCCCAAAAAAGGCCTTAAAATGCCTTTTAGGCCTGCAAGAATGTTGAAAATTTTGGATGTCAAAAAAAGGGGTTTACAGGTATCCTAGACCCCCTAAAGTCCAGAAAATTTTGGTGGGCCAAAACTGTGCCAGAGAGCTCTGCATGTCCCAAAATCATTTGTAGCCAGAAAGGGGCATTAACCCACACCTTTGATGCCTGAAATTCCCAAAAATACTTTTGGCAGAAAAATGCATCCTACACCCGTGAAAGTTCAGAATATGTTAGCAGCCCAAAAAAGCCCTTAAAATGCATCTTAGTCCTGTAAAAATGTTGAAAACTTTGGAGGCCCAAAAAAGGGGTTTACAGGCATCCTAGACCCCCTAAAGTCCAGAAAATGTTGGTTGCCCAAAAACTGTGCCAAAGAGCTCTGAATGTCCCAAAATCATTTGTAGCCAGAAAGGGGCATTAACCCACACCTTTGATGCCTGAAATTCCCAAAAATACTTTTGGCAGAAAAATGCATCCTACACCCGTGAAAGTTCAGAATATGTTAGCCGCCCAAAAAAGGCCTTAAAATGCATCTTAGACCTGCAAAAATGTTGAAAACTTTGGAGGCCCAAAAAAGGGGTTTAGAGGCATCCTAGACCCCCTAAAGTCCAGAAAATGTTGGTTGACCAAAAACTGTGCCAGAGAGCTCTGAATGTCCCAAAATCATTTGTAGCCTAAAAGGGGCACTATCCCACACCCTTGACGCCTGAAATTCCCAAAAATATTTTTGGCACAAAAATGCACCCTACACCCCTGAAAGTTCAGAATATGTTAGCAGCCCAAAAAAGGCCTTAAAATGCCTTTTAGGCCTGCAAGAATGTTGAAAACTTTGGAGGTCAAAAAAAGGGGTTTACAGGTATCCTAGACCCCCTAAAGTCCAGAAAATTTTGGTGGGCCAAAACTGTGCCAGAGAGCTCTGCATGTCCCAAAATCATTTGTAGCCAGAAAGGGGCATTAACCCACACCTTTGATGCCTGAAATTCCCAAAAATACTTTTGGCAGAAAAATGCATCCTACACCCGTGAAAGTTCAGAATATGTTAGCAGCCCAAAAAAGGCCTTAAAATGCATCTTAGTCCTGTAAAAATGTTGAAAACTTTGGAGGCCCAAAAAAGGGGTTTACAGGCATCCTAGACCCCCTAAAGTCCAGAAAATGTTGGTTGCCCAAAAACTGTGCCAAAGAGCTCTGAATGTCCCAAAATCATTTGTAGCCAGAAAGGGGCATTAACCCACACCTTTGATGCCTGAAATTCCCAAAAATACTTTTGGCAGAAAAATGCATCCTACACCCGTGAAAGTTCAGAATATGTTAGCCGCCCAAAAAAGGCCTTAAAATGCATCTTAGACCTGCAAAAATGTTGAAAACTTTGGAGGCCCAAAAAAGGGGTTTAGAGGCATCCTAGACCCCCTAAAGTCCAGAAAATGTTGGTTGAACAAAAACTGTGCCAGAGAGCTCTGAATGTCCCAAAATCATTTGTAGCCTAAAAGGGGCATTATCCCACACCCTTGACGCCTGAAATTCCCAAAAATATTTTTGACACAAAAATGCATCCTACACACCTGAACGTTCAGAATATGTTAGCAGCCCAAAAAAGGCCTTAAAATGCCTGTTATGTCTGGAAAAATGTTGAACACTTTGGAGGCCTAAAAAAGGGGTTTACAGGTATCCTAGACCCCCTAAAGTCCAGAAAATTTTGGTGGCCCAAAACTGTGCCAGAGAGCTCTGCATGTCCCAAAATCATTTGTAGCCTGAAAGGGGCATTAACCTGCATCCTAGACCACTGAAATTCCCAAAAATAGTTTTGGCAAGAAAAGTGCATCCTTCACACCTGACAGTTCAGAATATGTTAGCATCCCAAAAAAGACCTTAAAATGCATCTTAGGCCTGCAAAAATGTTGAAAACTTTGGAGGCCCAAAAAAGGGGTTTACAGGCATCCTAGACCCCCTAAAGTCCAGAAAATGTTGGTTGACCAAAAACTGTGCCAGAGAGCTCTGAATGTCCCAAAATCATTTGTAGCCTAAAAGGGGCACTATCCCACACCCTTGACGCCTGAAATTCCCAAAAATATTTTTGGCACAAAAATGCACCCTACACCCCTGAAAGTTCAGAATATGTTAGCAGCCCAAAAAAGGCCTTAAAATGCCTTTTAGGCCTGCAAGAATGTTGAAAACTTTGGAGGTCAAAAAAAGGGGTTTACAGGTATCCTAGACCCCCTAAAGTCCAGAAAATTTTGGTGGCCCAAAACTGTGCCAGAGAGCTCTGCATGTCCCAAAATCATTTGTAGCCTGAAAGGGGCATTAACCCGCATCCTAGACCACTGAAATTGCCAAAAATCGTTTTGGCAAGAAAAGTGCATCCTTCACACCTGACAGTTCAGAATATGTTAGCATCCCAAAAAAGGCCTTAAAATGCATCTTGGGCCTGCAAAAATGTTGAAAACTTTGGAGGCCCAAAAAAGGGGTTTACAGGCATCCTAGACCCCCTAAAGTCCAGAAAATGTTGGTTGACCAAAAACTGTGCCAGAGAGCTCTGAATGTCCCAAAATCATTTGTAGCCTAAAAGGGGCATTATCCCACACCCTTGACGCCTGAAATTCCCAAAAATATTTTTGGCACAAAAATGCATCCTACACCCCTGAAAGTTCAGAATATGTTAGCAGCCCAAAAAAGGCCTTAAAATGCCTGTTATGTCTGGAAAAATGTTGAACACTTTGGAGGCCTAAAAAAGGGGTTTACAGGCATCCTAGACCCCCTAAAGTCCAGAAAATGTTGGTGGCCAAAAACTGTGCCAGAGAGCTCTGAATGTCCCAGAAACATTTGCAGCCTGAAAGGAGCATTAACCCGCATCCTAGACCACTGAAATTCCCAAAAATAATTTTGACATGAAAACTGCATCCTACACCCCTGAATTTCAGAATATGTTAGCAGCCCAAAAAAGGCCTTAAAATGCCTTTTAGGCCTGCAAGAATGTTGAAAATTTTGGATGTCAAAAAAAGGGGTTTACAGGTATCCTAGACCCCCTAAAGTCCAGAAAATTTTGGTGGGCCAAAACTGTGCCAGAGAGCTCTGCATGTCCCAAAATCATTTGTAGCCAGAAAGGGGCATTAACCCACACCTTTGATGTCTGAAATTCCCAAAAATACTTTTGGCAGAAAAATGCATCCTACACCCGTGAAAGTTCAGAATATGTTAGCAGCCCAAAAAAGGCCTTAAAATGCATCTTAGTCCTGTAAAAATGTTGAAAACTTTGGAGGCCCAAAAAAGGGGTTTACAGGCATCCTAGACCCCCTAAAGTCCAGAAAATGTTGGTTGCCCAAAAACTGTGCCAAAGAGCTCTGAATGTCCCAAAATCATTTGTAGCCAGAAAGGGGCATTAACCCACACCTTTGATGCCTGAAATTCCCAAAAATACTTTTGGCAGAAAAATGCATCCTACACCCGTGAAAGTTCAGAATATGTTAGCCGCCCAAAAAAGGCCTTAAAATGCATCTTAGACCTGCAAAAATGTTGAAAACTTTGGAGGCCCAAAAAAGGGGTTTACAGGCATCCTAGACCCCCTAAAGTCCAGAAAATGTTGGTTGAACAAAAACTGTGCCAGAGAGCTCTGAATGTCCCAAAATCATTTGTAGCCTAAAAGGGGCATTATCCCACACCCTTGACGCCTGAAATTCCCAAAAATATTTTTGACACAAAAATGCATCCTACACACCTGAACGTTCAGAATATGTTAGCAGCCCAAAAAAAAGGCCTTAAAATGCCTGTTATGTCTGGAAAAATGTTGAACACTTTGGAGGCCTAAAAAAGGGGTTTACAGGCATCCTAGACCCCCTAAAGTCCAGAAAATGTTGGTGGCCAAAAACTGTGCCAGAGAGCTCTGAATGTCCCAGAAACATTTGCAGCCTGAAAGGAGCATTAACCCGCATCCTAGACCACTGAAATTCCCAAAAATAATTTTGACATGAAAAATGCATCCTACACCCCTGAAAGTTCAGAATATGTTAGCAGCCCAAAAAAGGCCTTAAAATGCCTTTTAGGCCTGCAAGAATGTTGAAAACTTTGGAGGTCAAAAAAAGGGGTTTACAGGTATCCTAGACCCCCTAAAGTCCAGAAAATTTTGGTGGCCCAAAACTGTGCCAGAGAGCTCTGCATGTCCCAAAATCATTTGTAGCCTGAAAGGGGCATTAACCTGCATCCTAGACCACTGAAATTCCCAAAAATAGTTTTGGCAAGAAAAGTGCATCCTTAACACCTGACAGTTCAGAATATGTTAGCATCCCAAAAAAGACCTTAAAATGCATCTTAGGCCTGCAAAAATGTTGAAAACTTTGGAGGCCCAAAAAAGGGGTTTACAGGCATCCTAGACCCCCTAAAGTCCAGAAAATGTTGGTTGACCAAAAACTGTGCCAGAGAGCTCTGAATGTCCCAAAATCATTTGTAGCCTAAAAGGGGCACTATCCCACACCCTTGACGCCTGAAATTCCCAAAAATATTTTTGGCACAAAAATGCATCCTACACCCCTGAAAGTTCAGAATATGTTAGCAGCCCAAAAAAGGCCTTAAAATGCATCTTAGTCCTGCAAAAATGTTGAAAACTTTGGAGGCCCAAAAAAGGGGTTTACAGGCATCCTAGACCCCCTAAAGTCCAGAAAATGTTGGTTGCCCAAAAACTGTGCCAAAGAGCTCTGAATGTCCCAAAATCATTTGTAGCCAGAAAGGGGCATTAACCCACACCCTTGATGCCTGAAATTCCCAAAAATACTTTTGGCAGAAAAATGCATCCTACACACCTGAACGTTCAGAATATGTTAGCAGCCCAAAAAAGGCCTTAAAATGCCTGTTATGTCTGGAAAAATGTTGAACACTTTGGAGGCCTAAAAAAGGGGTTTACAGGCATCCTAGACCCCCTAAAGTCCAGAAAATGGTGGTGGCCAAAAACTGTGCCAGAGAGCTCTGAATGTCCCAGAAACATTTGCAGCCTGAAAGGAGCATTAACCCGCATCCTAGACCACTGAAATTCCCAAAAATAATTTTGACATGAAAAATGCATCCTACACCCCTGAAAGTTCAGAATATGTTAGCAACCCAAAAAAGGCCTTAAAATGCCTTTTAGGCCTGCAAGAATGTTGAAAATTTTGGATGTCAAAAAAAGGGGTTTACAGGTATCCTAGACCCCCTAAAGTCCAGAAAATTTTGGTGGCCCAAAACTGTGCCAGAGAGCTCTGCATGTGCCAAAATCATTTGTAGCCAGAAAGGGGCATTAACCCACACCTTTGATGCCTGAAATTCCCAAAAATACTTTTGGCAGAAAAATGCATCCTACACCCGTGAAAGTTCAGAATATGTTAGCAGCCCAAAAAAGGCCTTAAAATGCATCTTAGTCCTGCAAAAATGTTGAAAACTTTGGAGGCCCAAAAAAGGGGTTTACAGGCATCCTAGACCCCCTAAAGTCCAGAAAATGTTGGTTGCCCAAAAACTGTGCCAAAGAGCTCTGAATGTCCCAGAATCATTTGTAGCCAGAAAGGGGCATTAACCCACACCTTTGATGCCTGAAATTCCCAAAAATACTTTTGGCAGAAAAATGCATCCTACACCCGTGAAAGTTCAGAATATGTTAGCCGCCCAAAAAAGGCCTTAAAATGCATCTTAGACCTGCAAAAATGTTGAAAACTTTGGAGGCCCAAAAAAGGGGTTTAGAGGCATCCTAGACCCCCTAAAGTCCAGAAAATGTTGGTTGACCAAAAACTGTGCCAGAGAGCTCTGAATGTCCCAAAATCATTTGTAGCCTAAAAGGGGCATTATCCCACACCCTTGACGCCTGAAATTCCCAAAAATATTTTTGACACAAAAATGCATCCTACACACCTGAACGTTCAGAATATGTTAGCAGCCCAAAAAAGGCCTTAAAATGCCTGTTATGTCTGGAAAAATGTTGAACACTTTGGAGGCCTAAAAAAGGGGTTTACAGGCATCCTAGACCCCCTAAAGTCCAGAAAATGTTGGTGGCCAAAAACTGTGCCAGAGAGCTCTGAATGTCCCAGAAACATGTGCAGCCTGAAAGGAGCATTAACCCGCATCCTAGACCACTGAAATTCCCAAAAATAATTTTGACATGAAAAATGCATCCTACACCCCTGAAAGTTCAGAATATGTTAGCAGCCCAAAAAAGGCCTTAAAATGCCTTTTAGGCCTGCAAGAATGTTGAAAACTTTGGAGGTCAAAAAAAGGGGTTTACAGGTATCCTAGACCCCCTAAAGTCCAGAAAATTTTGGTGGCCCAAAACTGTGCCAGAGAGCTCTGCATGTCCCAACATCATTTGTAGCCTGAAAGGGGCATTAACCCGCATCCTAGACCACTGAAATTGCCAAAAATTGTTTTGGCAAGAAAAGTGCATCCTTCACACCTGACAGTTCAGAATATGTTAGCATCCCAAAAAAGGCCTTAAAATGCATCTTAGGCCTGCAAAAATGTTGAAAACTTTGGAGGCCCAAAAAAGGGGTTTACAGGCATCCTAGACCCCCTAAAGTCCAGAAAATGTTGGTTGACCAAAAACTGTGCCAGAGAGCTCTGAATGTCCCAAAAATCATTTGTAGCCTAAAAGGGGCATTATCCCACACCCTTGACGCCTGAAATTCCCAAAAATATTTTTGGCACAAAAATGCATCCTACACCCCTGAAAGTTCAGAATATGTTAGCAGCCCAAAAAAGGCCTTAAAATGCCTGTTATGTCTGGAAAAATGTTGAACACTTTGGAGGCCTAAAAAAGGGGTTTACAGGCATCCTAGACCCCCTAAAGTCCAGAAAATGTTGGTGGCCAAAAACTGTGCCAGAGAGCTCTGAATGTCCCAGAAACATTTGCAGCCTGAAAGGAGCATTAACCCGCATCCTAGACCACTGAAATTCCCAAAAATAATTTTGACATGAAAAATGCATCCTACACCCCTGAAAGTTCAGAATATGTTAGCAGCCCAAAAAAGGCCTTAAAATGCCTTTTAGGCCTGCAAGAATGTTGAACATTTTGGATGTCAAAAAAAGGGGTTTACAGGTATCCTAGACCCCCTAAAGTCCAGAAAATTTTGGTGGGCCAAAACTGTGCCAGAGAGCTCTGCATGTCCCAAAATCATTTGTAGCCAGAAAGGGGCATTAACCCACACCTTTGATGCCTGAAATTCCCAAAAATACTTTTGGCAGAAAAATGCATCCTACACCCGTGAAAGTTCAGAATATGTTAGCAGCCCAAAAAAGGCCTTAAAATGCATCTTAGTCCTGTAAAAATGTTGAAAACTTTGGAGGCCCAAAAAAGGGGTTTACAGGCATCCTAGACCCCCTAAAGTCCAGAAAATGTTGGTTGCCCAAAAACTGTGCCAAAGAGCTCTGAATGTCCCAAAATCATTTGTAGCCAGAAAGGGGCATTAACCCACACCTTTGATGCCTGAAATTCCCAAAAATACTTTTGGCAGAAAAATGCATCCTACACCCGTGAAAGTTCAGAATATGTTAGCCGCCCAAAAAAGGCCTTAAAATGCATCTTAGACCTGCAAAAATGTTGAAAACTTTGGAGGCCCAAAAAAGGGGTTTAGAGGCATCCTAGACCCCCTAAAGTCCAGAAAATGTTGGTTGAACAAAAACTGTGCCAGAGAGCTCTGAATGTCCCAAAATCATTTGTAGCCTAAAAGGGGCATTATCCCACACCCTTGACGCCTGAAATTCCCAAAAATATTTTTGACACAAAAATGCATCCTACACACCTGAACGTTCAGAATATGTTAGCAGCCCAAAAAAGGCCTTAAAATGCCTGTTATGTCTGGAAAAATGTTGAACACTTTGGAGGCCTAAAAAAGGGGTTTACAGGCATCCTAGACCCCCTAAAGTCCAGAAAATGTTGGTGGCCAAAAACTGTGCCAGAGAGCTCTGAATGTCCCAGAAACATTTGCAGCCTGAAAGGAGCACTAACCCGCATCCTAGACCACTGAAATTCCCAAAACTAATTTTGACATGAAAAATGCATCCTACACCCCTGAAAGTTCAGAATATGTTAGCAGCCCAAAAAAGGCCTTAAAATGCCTTTTAGGCCTGCAAGAATGTTTAAAACTTTGGAGGTCAAAAAAGGGGTTTACAGGTATCCTAGACCCCCTAAAGTCCAGAAAATTTTGGTGGCCCAAAACTGTGCCAGAGAGCTCTGCATGTCCCAAAATCATTTGTAGCCTGAAAGGGGCATTAACCTGCATCCTAGACCACTGAAATTCCCAAAAATAGTTTTGGCAAGAAAAGTGCATCCTTCACACCTGACAGTTCAGAATATGTTAGCATCCCAAAAAAGACCTTAAAATGCATCTTAGGCCTGCAAAAATGTTGAAAACTTTGGAGGCCCAAAAAAGGGGTTTACAGGCATCCTAGACCCCCTAAAGTCCAGAAAATGTTGGTTGACCAAAAACTGTGCCAGAGAGCTCTGAATGTCCCAAAATCATTTGTAGCCTAAAAGGGGCACTATCCCACACCCTTGACGCCTGAAATTCCCAAAAATATTTTTGGCACAAAAATGCATCCTACACCCCTGAAAGTTCAGAATATGTTAGCAGCCCAAAAAAGGCCTTAAAATGCATCTTAGTCCTGCAAAAATGTTGAAAACTTTGGAGGCCCAAAAAAGGGGTTTACAGGCATCCTAGACCCCCTAAAGTCCAGAAAATGTTGGTTGCCCAAAAACTGTGCCAAAGAGCTCTGAATGTCCCAAAATCATTTGTAGCCAGAAAGGGGCATTAACCCACACCCTTGATGCCTGAAATTCCCAAAAATACTTTTGGCAGAAAAATGCATCCTACACACCTGAACGTTCAGAATATGTTAGCAGCCCAAAAAAGGCCTTAAAATGCCTGTTATGTCTGGAAAAATGTTGAACACTTTGGAGGCCTAAAAAAGGGGTTTACAGGCATCCTAGACCCCCTAAAGTCCAGAAAATGGTGGTGGCCAAAAACTGTGCCAGAGAGCTCTGAATGTCCCAGAAACATTTGCAGCCTGAAAGGAGCATTAACCCGCATCCTAGACCACTGAAATTCCCAAAAATTATTTTGACATGAAAAATGCATCCTACACCCCTGAAAGTTCAGAATATGTTAGCAACCCAAAAAAGGCCTTAAAATGCCTTTTAGGCCTGCAAGAATGTTGAAAATTTTGGATGTCAAAAAAAGGGGTTTACAGGTATCCTAGACCCCCTAAAGTCCAGAAAATTTTGGTGGCCCAAAACTGTGCCAGAGAGCTCTGCATGTGCCAAAATCATTTGTAGCCAGAAAGGGGCATTAACCCACACCTTTGATGCCTGAAATTCCCAAAAATACTTTTGGCAGAAAAATGCATCCTACACCCGTGAAAGTTCAGAATATGTTAGCAGCCCAAAAAAGGCCTTAAAATGCATCTTAGTCCTGCAAAAATGTTGAAAACTTTGGAGGCCCAAAAAAGGGGTTTACAGGCATCCTAGACCCCCTAAAGTCCAGAAAATGTTGGTTGCCCAAAAACTGTGCCAAAGAGCTCTGAATGTCCCAAAATCATTTGTAGCCAGAAAGGGGCATTAACCCACACCTTTGATGCCTGAAATTCCCAAAAATACTTTTGGCAGAAAAATGCATCCTACACCCGTGAAAGTTCAGAATATGTTAGCCGCCCAAAAAAGGCCTTAAAATGCATCTTAGACCTGCAAAAATGTTGAAAACTTTGGAGGCCCAAAAAAGGGGTTTAGAGGCATCCTAGACCCCCTAAAGTCCAGAAAATGTTGGTTGACCAAAAACTGTGCCAGAGAGCTCTGAATGTCCCAAAATCATTTGTAGCCTAAAAGGGGCATTATCCCACACCCTTGACGCCTGAAATTCCCAAAAATATTTTTGACACAAAAATGCATCCTACACACCTGAACGTTCAGAATATGTTAGCAGCCCAAAAAAGGCCTTAAAATGCCTGTTATGTCTGGAAAAATGTTGAACACTTTGGAGGCCTAAAAAAGGGGTTTACAGGCATCCTAGACCCCCTAAAGTCCAGAAAATGTTGGTGGCCAAAAACTGTGCCAGAGAGCTCTGAATGTCCCAGAAACATGTGCAGCCTGAAAGGAGCATTAACCCGCATCCTAGACCACTGAAATTCCCAAAAATAATTTTGACATGAAAAATGCATCCTACACCCCTGAAAGTTCAGAATATGTTAGCAGCCCAAAAAAGGCCTTAAAATGCCTTTTAGGCCTGCAAGAATGTTGAAAACTTTGGAGGTCAAAAAAAGGGGTTTACAGGTATCCTAGACCCCCTAAAGTCCAGAAAATTTTGGTGGCCCAAAACTGTGCCAGAGAGCTCTGCATGTCCCAACATCATTTGTAGCCTGAAAGGGGCATTAACCCGCATCCTAGACCACTGAAATTGCCAAAAATTGTTTTGGCAAGAAAAGTGCATCCTTCACACCTGACAGTTCAGAATATGTTAGCATCCCAAAAAAGGCCTTAAAATGCATCTTAGGCCTGCAAAAATGTTGAAAACTTTGGAGGCCCAAAAAAGGGGTTTACAGGCATCCTAGACCCCCTAAAGTCCAGAAAATGTTGGTTGACCAAAAACTGTGCCAGAGAGCTCTGAATGTCCCAAAAATCATTTGTAGCCTAAAAGGGGCATTATCCCACACCCTTGACGCCTGAAATTCCCAAAAATATTTTTGGCACAAAAATGCATCCTACACCCCTGAAAGTTCAGAATATGTTAGCAGCCCAAAAAAGGCCTTAAAATGCCTGTTATGTCTGGAAAAATGTTGAACACTTTGGAGGCCTAAAAAAGGGGTTTACAGGCATCCTAGACCCCCTAAAGTCCAGAAAATGTTGGTGGCCAAAAACTGTGCCAGAGAGCTCTGAATGTCCCAGAAACATTTGCAGCCTGAAAGGAGCATTAACCCGCATCCTAGACCACTGAAATTCCCAAAAATAATTTTGACATGAAAAATGCATCCTACACCCCTGAAAGTTCAGAATATGTTAGCAGCCCAAAAAAGGCCTTAAAATGCCTTTTAGGCCTGCAAGAATGTTGAAAATTTTGGATGTCAAAAAAAGGGGTTTACAGGTATCCTAGACCCCCTAAAGTCCAGAAAATTTTGGTGGGCCAAAACTGTGCCAGAGAGCTCTGCATGTCCCAAAATCATTTGTAGCCAGAAAGGGGCATTAACCCACACCTTTGATGCCTGAAATTCCCAAAAATACTTTTGGCAGAAAAATGCATCCTACACCCGTGAAAGTTCAGAATATGTTAGCAGCCCAAAAAAGGCCTTAAAATGCATCTTAGTCCTGTAAAAATGTTGAAAACTTTGGAGGCCCAAAAAAGGGGTTTACAGGCATCCTAGACCCCCTAAAGTCCAGAAAATGTTGGTTGCCCAAAAACTGTGCCAAAGAGCTCTGAATGTCCCAAAATCATTTGTAGCCAGAAAGGGGCATTAACCCACACCTTTGATGCCTGAAATTCCCAAAAATACTTTTGGCAGAAAAATGCATCCTACACCCGTGAAAGTTCAGAATATGTTAGCCGCCCAAAAAAGGCCTTAAAATGCATCTTAGACCTGCAAAAATGTTGAAAACTTTGGAGGCCCAAAAAAGGGGTTTAGAGGCATCCTAGACCCCCTAAAGTCCAGAAAATGTTGGTTGAACAAAAACTGTGCCAGAGAGCTCTGAATGTCCCAAAATCATTTGTAGCCTAAAAGGGGCATTATCCCACACCCTTGACGCCTGAAATTCCCAAAAATATTTTTGACACAAAAATGCATCCTACACACCTGAACGTTCAGAATATGTTAGCAGCCCAAAAAAGGCCTTAAAATGCCTGTTATGTCTGGAAAAATGTTGAACACTTTGGAGGCCTAAAAAAGGGGTTTACAGGTATCCTAGACCCCCTAAAGTCCAGAAAATTTTGGTGGCCCAAAACTGTGCCAGAGAGCTCTGCATGTCCCAAAATCATTTGTAGCCTGAAAGGGGCATTAACCCGCATCCTAGACCACTGAAATTGCCAAAAATCATTTTGGCAAGAAAAGTGCATCCTTCACACCTGACAGTTCAGAATATGTTAGCATCCCAAAAAAGGCCTTAAAATGCATCTTGGGCCTGCAAAAATGTTGAAAACTTTGGAGGCCCAAAAAAGGGGTTTACAGGCATCCTAGACCCCCTAAAGTCCAGAAAATGTTGGTTGACCAAAAACTGTGCCAGAGAGCTCTGAATGTCCCAAAATCATTTGTAGCCTAAAAGGGGCATTATCCCACACCCTTGACGCCTGAAATTCCCAAAAATATTTTTGGCACAAAAATGCATCCTACACCCCTGAAAGTTCAGAATATGTTAGCAGCCCAAAAAAGGCCTTAAAATGCCTGTTATGTCTGGAAAAATGTTGAACACTTTGGAGGCCTAAAAAAGGGGTTTACAGGCATCCTAGACCCCCTAAAGTCCAGAAAATGTTGGTGGCCAAAAACTGTGCCAGAGAGCTCTGAATGTCCCAGAAACATTTGCAGCCTGAAAGGAGCATTAACCCGCATCCTAGACCACTGAAATTACCAAAAATAATTTTGACATGAAAAATGCATCCTACACCCCTGAAAGTTCAGAATATGTTAGCAGCCCAAAAAAGGCCTTAAAATGCCTTTTAGGCCTGCAAGAATGTTGAAAATTTTGGATGTCAAAAAAAGGGGTTTACAGGTATCCTAGACCCCCTAAAGTCCAGAAAATTTTGGTGGGCCAAAACTGTGCCAGAGAGCTCTGCATGTCCCAAAATCATTTGTAGCCAGAAAGGGGCATTAACCCACACCTTTGATGCCTGAAATTCCCAAAAATACTTTTGGCAGAAAAATGCATCCTACACCCGTGAAAGTTCAGAATATGTTAGCAGCCCAAAAAAGGCCTTAAAATGCATCTTAGTCCTGTAAAAATGTTGAAAACTTTGGAGGCCCAAAAAATGGGTTTACAGGCATCCTAGACCCCCTAAAGTCCAGAAAATGTTGGTTGCCCAAAAACTGTGCCAAAGAGCTCTGAATGTCCCAAAATCATTTGTAGCCAGAAAGGGGCATTAACCCACACCTTTGATGCCTGAAATTCCCAAAAATACTTTTGGCAGAAAAATGCATCCTACACCCGTGAAAGTTCAGAATATGTTAGCCGCCCAAAAAAGGCCTTAAAATGCATCTTAGACCTGCAAAAATGTTGAAAACTTTGGAGGCCCAAAAAAGGGGTTTAGAGGCATCCTAGACCCCCTAAAGTCCAGAAAATGTTGGTTGAACAAAAACTGTGCCAGAGAGCTCTGAATGTCCCAAAATCATTTGTAGCCTAAAAGGGGCATTATCCCACACCCTTGACGCCTGAAATTCCCAAAAATATTTTTGACACAAAAATGCATCCTACACACCTGAACGTTCAGAATATGTTAGCAGCCCAAAAAAAAGGCCTTAAAATGCCTGTTATGTCTGGAAAAATGTTGAACACTTTGGAGGCCTAAAAAAGGGGTTTACAGGCATCCTAGACCCCCTAAAGTCCAGAAAATGTTGGTGGCCAAAAACTGTGCCAGAGAGCTCTGAATGTCCCAGAAACATTTGCAGCCTGAAAGGAGCATTAACCCGCATCCTAGACCACTGAAATTCCCAAAAATAATTTTGACATGAAAAATGCATCCTACACCCCTGAAAGTTCAGAATATGTTAGCAGCCCAAAAAAGGCCTTAAAATGCCTTTTAGGCCTGCAAGAATGTTGAAAACTTTGGAGGTCAAAAAAAGGGGTTTACAGGTATCCTAGACCCCCTAAAGTCCAGAAAATTTTGGTGGCCCAAAACTGTGCCAGAGAGCTCTGCATGTCCCAAAATCATTTGTAGCCTGAAAGGGGCATTAACCTGCATCCTAGACCACTGAAATTCCCAAAAATAGTTTTGGCAAGAAAAGTGCATCCTTCACACCTGACAGTTCAGAATATGTTAGCATCCCAAAAAAGACCTTAAAATGCATCTTAGGCCTGCAAAAATGTTGAAAACTTTGGAGGCCCAAAAAAGGGGTTTACAGGCATCCTAGACCCCCTAAAGTCCAGAAAATGTTGGTTGACCAAAAACTGTGCCAGAGAGCTCTGAATGTCCCAAAATCA
Source organism: Ambystoma mexicanum (assembly GCF_040938575.1). NCBI lineage: Eukaryota > Metazoa > Chordata > Amphibia > Caudata > Ambystomatidae > Ambystoma > Ambystoma mexicanum. Next base: position 1,318,833,702 of record NC_090934.1, read on the forward strand.
TTTGTAGCCTAAAAGGGGCACTATCCCACACACTTGACGCCTGAAATTCCCAAAAATATTTTTGGCACAAAAATGCATCCTACACCCCTGAAAGTTCAGAATATGTTAGCAGCCCAAAAAAGGCCTTAAAATGCATCTTAGTCCTGCAAAAATGTTGAAAACTTTGGAGGCCCAAAAAAGGGGTTTACAGGCATCCTAGACCCCCTAAAGTCCAGAAAATGTTGGTTGCCCAAAAACTGTGCCAAAGAGCTCTGAATGTCCCAAAATCATTTGTAGCCAGAAAGGGGCATTAACCCACACCCTTGATGCCTGAAATTCCCAAAAATACTTTTGGCAGAAAAATGCATCCTACACACCTGAACGTTCAGAATATGTTAGCAGCCCAAAAAAGGCCTTAAAATGCCTGTTATGTCTGGAAAAATGTTGAACACTTTGGAGGCCTAAAAAAGGGGTTTACAGGCATCCTAGACCCCCTAAAGTCCAGAAAATGGTGGTGGCCAAAAACTGTGCCAGAGAGCTCTGAATGTCCCAGAAACATTTGCAGCCTGAAAGGAGCATTAACCCGCATCCTAGACCACTGAAATTCCCAAAAATAATTTTGACATGAAAAATGCATCCTACACCCCTGAAAGTTCAGAATATGTTAGCAACCCAAAAAAGGCCTTAAAATGCCTTTTAGGCCTGCAAGAATGTTGAAAATTTTGGATGTCAAAAAAAGGGGTTTACAGGTATCCTAGACCCCCTAAAGTCCAGAAAATTTTGGTGGCCCAAAACTGTGCCAGAGAGCTCTGCATGTGCCAAAATCATTTGTAGCCAGAAAGGGGCATTAACCCACACCTTTGATGCCTGAAATTCCCAAAAATACTTTTGGCAGAAAAATGCATCCTACACCCGTGAAAGTTCAGAATATGTTAGCAGCCCAAAAAAGGCCTTAAAATGCATCTTAGTCCTGCAAAATGTTGAAAACTTTGGAGGCCCAAAAAAGAGGTTTACAGGCATCCTAGACCCCCTAAAGTCCAGAAAATGTTGGTTGCCCAAAAACTGTGCCAAAGAGCTCTGAATGTCCCAAAATCATTTGTAGCCAGAAAGGGGCATTAACCCACACCTTTGATGCCTGAAATTCCCAAAAATACTTTTGGCAGAAAAATGCATCCTACACCCGTGAAAGTTCAGAATATGTTAGCCGCCCAAAAAAGGCCTTAAAATGCATCTTAGACCTGCAAAAATGTTGAAAACTTTGGAGGCCCAAAAAAGGGGTTTAGAGGCATCCTAGACCCCCTAAAGTCCAGAAAATGTTGGTTGACCAAAAACTGTGCCAGAGAGCTCTGAATGTCCCAAAATCATTTGTAGCCTAAAAGGGGCATTATCCCACACCCTTGACGCCTGAAATTCCCAAAAATATTTTTGACACAAAAATGCATCCTACACACCTGAACGTTCAGAATATGTTAGCAGCCCAAAAAAGGCCTTAAAATGCCTGTTATGTCTGGAAAAATGTTGAACACTTTGGAGGCCTAAAAAAGGGGTTTACAGGCATCCTAGACCCCCTAAAGTCCAGAAAATGTTGGTGGCCAAAAACTGTGCCAGAGAGCTCTGAATGTCCCAGAAACATTTGCAGCCTGAAAGGAGCACTAACCCGCATCCTAGACCACTGAAATTCCCAAAAATAATTTTGACATGAAAAATGCATCCTACACCCCTGAAAGTTCAGAATATGTTAGCAGCCCAAAAAAGGCCTTAAAATGCCTTTTAGGCCTGCAAGAATGTTGAAAACTTTGGAGGTCAAAAAAAGGGGTTTACAGGTATCCTAGACCCCCTAAAGTCCAGAAAATTTTGGTGGCCCAAAACTGTGCCAGAGAGCTCTGCATGTCCCAAAATCATTTGTAGCCTGAAAGGGGCATTAACCTGCATCCTAGACCACTGAAATTCCCAAAAATAGTTTTGGCAAGAAAAGTGCATCCTTCACACCTGACAGTTCAGAATATGTTAGCATCCCAAAAAAGACCTTAAAATGCATCTTAGGTCTGCAAAAATGTTGAAAACTTTGGAGGCCCAAAAAAGGGGTTTACAGGCATCCTAGACCCCCTAAAGTCCAGAAAATGTTGGTTGACCAAAAACTGTGCCTGAGAGCTCTGAATGTCCCAAAATCATTTGTAGCCTAAAAGGGGCACTATCCCACACCCTTGACGCCTGAAATTCCCAAAAATATTTTTGGCACAAAAATGCATCCTACACCCCTGAAAGTTCAGAATATGTTAGCAGCCCAAAAAAGGCCTTAAAATGCATCTTAGTCCTGCAAAAATGTTGAAAACTTTGGAGGCCCAAAAAAGGGGTTTACAGGCATCCTAGACCCCCAAAAGTCCAGAAAATGTTGGTTGCCCAAAAACTGTGCCAAAGAGCTCTGAATGTCCCAAAATCATTTGTAGCCAGAAAGGGGCATTAACCCACACCCTTGATGCCTGAAATTCCCAAAAATACTTTTGGCAGAAAAATGCATCCTACACACCTGAACGTTCAGAATATGTTAGCAGCCCAAAAAAGGCCTTAAAATGCCTGTTATGTCTGGAAAAATGTTGAACACTTTGGAGGCCTAAAAAAGGGGTTTACAGGCATCCTAGACCCCCTAAAGTCCAGAAAATGGTGGTGGCCAAAAACTGTGCCAGAGAGCTCTGAATGTCCCAGAAACATTTGCAGCCTGAAAGGAGCATTAACCCGCATCCTAGACCACTGAAATTCCCAAAAATAATTTTGACATGAAAAATGCATCCTACACCCCTGAAAGTTCAGAATATGTTAGCAACCCAAAAAAGGCCTTAAAATGCCTTTTAGGCCTGCAAGAATGTTGAAAATTTTGGATGTCAAAAAAAGGGGTTTACAGGTATCCTAGACCCCCTAAATTCCAGAAAATTTTGGTGGCCCAAAACTGTGCCAGAGAGCTCTGCATGTGCCAAAATCATTTGTAGCCAGAAAGGGGCATTAACCCACACCTTTGATGCCTGAAATTCCCAAAAATACTTTTGGCAGAAAAATGCATCCTACACCCGTGAAAGTTCAGAATATGTTAGCAGCCCAAAAAAGGCCTTAAAATGCATCTTAGTCCTGCAAAAATGTTGAAAACTTTGGAGGCCCAAAAAAGGGGTTTACAGGCATCCTAGACCCCCTAAAGTCCAGAAAATGTTGGTTGCCCAAAAACTGTGCCAAAGAGCTCTGAATGTCCCAAAATCATTTGTAGCCAGAAAGGGGCATTAACCCACACCTTTGATGCCTGAAATTCCCAAAAATACTTTTGGCAGAAAAATGCATCCTACACCCGTGAAAGTTCAGAATATGTTAGCCGCCCAAAAAAGGCCTTAAAATGCATCTTAGACCTGCAAAAATGTTGAAAACTTTGGAGGCCCAAAAAAGGGGTTTAGAGGCATCCTAGACCCCCTAAAGTCCAGAAAATGTTGGTTGACCAAAAACTGTGCCAGAGAGCTCTGAATGTCCCAAAATCATTTGTAGCCTAAAAGGGGCATTATCCCACACCCTTGACGCCTGAAATTCCCAAAAATATTTTTGACACAAAAATGCATCCTACACACCTGAACGTTCAGAATATGTTAGCAGCCCAAAAAAGGCCTTAAAATGCCTGTTATGTCTGGAAAAATGTTGAACACTTTGGAGGCCTAAAAAAGGGGTTTACAGGCATCCTAGACCCCCTAAAGTCCAGAAAATGTTGGTGGCCAAAAACTGTGCCAGAGAGCTCTGAATGTCCCAGAAACATGTGCAGCCTGAAAGGAGCATTAACCCGCATCCTAGACCACTGAAATTCCCAAAAATAATTTTGACATGAAAAATGCATCCTACACCCCTGAAAGTTCAGAATATGTTAGCAGCCCAAAAAAGGCCTTAAAATGCCTTTTAGGCCTGCAAGAATGTTGAAAACTTTGGAGGTCAAAAAAAGGGGTTTACAGGTATCCTAGACCCCCTAAAGTCCAGAAAATTTTGGTGGCCCAAAACTGTGCCAGAGAGCTCTGCATGTCCCAACATCATTTGTAGCCTGAAAGGGGCATTAACCCGCATCCTAGACCACTGAAATTGCCAAAAATTGTTTTGGCAAGAAAAGTGCATCCTTCACACCTGACAGTTCAGAATATGTTAGCATCCCAAAAAAGGCCTTAAAATGCATCTTAGGCCTGCAAAAATGTTGAAAACTTTGGAGGCCCAAAAAAGGGGTTTACAGGCATCCTAGACCCCCTAAAGTCCAGAAAATGTTGGTTGACCAAAAACTGTGCCAGAGAGCTCTGAATGTCCCAAAAATCATTTGTAGCCTAAAAGGGGCATTATCCCACACCCTTGACGCCTGAAATTCCCAAAAATATTTTTGGCACAAAAATGCATCCTACACCCCTGAAAGTTCAGAATATGTTAGCAGCCCAAAAAAGGCCTTAAAATGCCTGTTATGTCTGGAAAAATGTTGAACACTTTGGAGGCCTAAAAAAGGGGTTTACAGGCATCCTAGACCCCCTAAAGTCCAGAAAATGTTGGTGGCCAAAAACTGTGCCAGAGAGCTCTGAATGTCCCAGAAACATTTGCAGCCTGAAAGGAGCATTAACCCGCATCCTAGACCACTGAAATTCCCAAAAATAATTTTGACATGAAAAATGCATCCTACACCCCTGAAAGTTCAGAATATGTTAGCAGCCCAAAAAAGGCCTTAAAATGCCTTTTAGGCCTGCAAGAATGTTGAAAATTTTGGATGTCAAAAAAAGGGGTTTACAGGTATCCTAGACCCCCTAAAGTCCAGAAAATTTTGGTGGGCCAAAACTGTGCCAGAGAGCTCTGCATGTCCCAAAATCATTTGTAGCCAGAAAGGGGCATTAACCCACACCTTTGATGCCTGAAATTCCCAAAAATACTTTTGGCAGAAAAATGCATCCTACACCCGTGAAAGTTCAGAATATGTTAGCAGCCCAAAAAAGGCCTTAAAATGCATCTTAGTCCTGTAAAAATGTTGAAAACTTTGGAGGCCCAAAAAAGGGGTTTACAGGCATCCTAGACCCCCTAAAGTCCAGAAAATGTTGGTTGCCCAAAAACTGTGCCAAAGAGCTCTGAATGTCCCAAAATCATTTGTAGCCAGAAAGGGGCATTAACCCACACCTTTGATGCCTGAAATTCCCAAAAATACTTTTGGCAGAAAAATGCATCCTACACCCGTGAAAGTTCAGAATATGTTAGCCGCCCAAAAAAGGCCTTAAAATGCATCTTAGACCTGCAAAAATGTTGAAAACTTTGGAGGCCCAAAAAAGGGGTTTAGAGGCATCCTAGACCCCCTAAAGTCCAGAAAATGTTGGTTGACCAAAAACTGTGCCAGAGAGCTCTGAATGTCCCAAAATCATTTGTAGCCTAAAAGGGGCATTATCCCACACCCTTGACGCCTGAAATTCCCAAAAATATTTTTGACACAAAAATGCATCCTACACACCTGAACGTTCAGAATATGTTAGCAGCCCAAAAAAGGCCTTAAAATGCCTGTTATGTCTGGAAAAATGTTGAACACTTTGGAGGCCTAAAAAAGGGGTTTACAGGCATCCTAGACCCCCTAAAGTCCAGAAAATGTTGGTGGCCAAAAACTGTGCCAGAGAGCTCTGAATGTCCCAGAAACATTTGCAGCCTGAAAGGAGCACTAACCCGCATCCTAGACCACTGAAATTCCCAAAAATAATTTTGACATGAAAAATGCATCCTACACCCCTGAAAGTTCAGAATATGTTAGCAGCCCAAAAAAGGCCTTAAAATGCCTTTTAGGCCTGCAAGAATGTTGAAAACTTTGGAGGTCAAAAAAAGGGGTTTACAGGTATCCTAGACCCCCTAAAGTCCAGAAAATTTTGGTGGCCCAAAACTGTGCCAGAGAGCTCTGCATGTCCCAAAATCATTTGTAGCCTGAAAGGGGCATTAACCTGCATCCTAGACCACTGAAATTCCCAAAAATAGTTTTGGCAAGAAAAGTGCATCCTTCACACCTGACAGTTCAGAATATGTTAGCATCCCAAAAAAGACCTTAAAATGCATCTTAGGCCTGCAAAAATGTTGAAAACTTTGGAGGCCCAAAAAAGGGGTTTACAGGCATCCTAGACCCCCTAAAGTCCAGAAAATGTTGGTTGACCAAAAACTGTGCCAGAGAGCTCTGAATGTCCCAAAATCATTTGTAGCCTAAAAGGGGCACTATCCCACACCCTTGACGCCTGAAATTCCCAAAAATATTTTTGGCACAAAAATGCATCCTACACCCCTGAAAGTTCAGAATATGTTAGCAGCCCAAAAAAGGCCTTAAAATGCATCTTAGTCCTGCAAAAATGTTGAAAACTTTGGAGGCCCAAAAAAGGGGTTTACAGGCATCCTAGACCCCCTAAAGTCCAGAAAATGTTGGTTGCCCAAAAACTGTGCCAAAGAGCTCTGAATGTCCCAAAATCATTTGTAGCCAGAAAGGGGCATTAACCCACACCCTTGATGCCTGAAATTCCCAAAAATACTTTTGGCAGAAAAATGCATCCTACACACCTGAACGTTCAGAATATGTTAGCAGCCCAAAAAAGGCCTTAAAATGCCTGTTATGTCTGGAAAAATGTTGAACACTTTGGAGGCCTAAAAAAGGGGTTTACAGGCATCCTAGACCCCCTAAAGTCCAGAAAATGGTGGTGGCCAAAAACTGTGCCAGAGAGCTCTGAATGTCCCAGAAACATTTGCAGCCTGAAAGGAGCATTAACCCGCATCCTAGACCACTGAAATTCCCAAAAATAATTTTGACATGAAAAATGCATCCTACACCCCTGAAAGTTCAGAATATGTTAGCAACCCAAAAAAGGCCTTAAAATGCCTTTTAGGCCTGCAAGAATGTTGAAAATTTTGGATGTCAAAAAAAGGGGTTTACAGGTATCCTAGACCCCCTAAAGTCCAGAAAATTTTGGTGGCCCAAAACTGTGCCAGAGAGCTCTGCATGTGCCAAAATCATTTGTAGCCAGAAAGGGGCATTAACCCACACCTTTGATGCCTGAAATTCCCAAAAATACTTTTGGCAGAAAAATGCATCCTACACCCGTGAAAGTTCAGAATATGTTAGCAGCCCAAAAAAGGCCTTAAAATGCATTTTAGTCCTGCAAAAATGTTGAAAACTTTGGAGGCCCAAAAAAGAGGTTTACAGGCATCCTAGACCCCCTAAAGTCCAGAAAATGTTGGTTGCCCAAAAACTGTGCCAAAGAGCTCTGAATGTCCCAAAATCATTTGTAGCCAGAAAGGGGCATTAACCCACACCTTTGATGCCTGAAATTCCCAAAAATACTTTTGGCAGAAAAATGCATCCTACACCCGTGAAAGTTCAGAATATGTTAGCCGCCCAAAAAAGGCCTTAAAATGCATCTTAGACCTGCAAAAATGTTGAAAACTTTGGAGGCCCAAAAAAGGGGTTTAGAGGCATCCTAGACCCCCTAAAGTCCAGAAAATGGTGGTGGCCAAAAACTGTGCCAGAGAGCTCTGAATGTCCCAGAAACATTTGCAGCCTGAAAGGAGCATTAACCCGCATCCTAGACCACTGAAATTCCCAAAAATAATTTTGACATGAAAAATGCATCCTACACCCCTGAAAGTTCAGAATATGTTAGCAACCCAAAAAAGGCCTTAAAATGCCTTTTAGGCCTGCAAGAATGTTGAAAATTTTGGATGTCAAAAAAAGGGGTTTACAGGTATCCTAGACCCCCTAAAGTCCAGAAAATTTTGGTGGCCCAAAACTGTGCCAGAGAGCTCTGCATGTGCCAAAATCATTTGTAGCCAGAAAGGGGCATTAACCCACACCTTTGATGCCTGAAATTCCCAAAAATACTTTTGGCAGAAAAATGCATCCTACACCCGTGAAAGTTCAGAATATGTTAGCAGCCCAAAAAAGGCCTTAAAATGCATTTTAGTCCTGCAAAAATGTTGAAAACTTTGGAGGCCCAAAAAAGAGGTTTACAGGCATCCTAGACCCCCTAAAGTCCAGAAAATGTTGGTTGCCCAAAAACTGTGCCAAAGAGCTCTGAATGTCCCAAAATCATTTGTAGCCAGAAAGGGGCATTAACCCACACCTTTGATGCCTGAAATTCCCAAAAATACTTTTGGCAGAAAAATGCATCCTACACCCGTGAAAGTTCAGAATATGTTAGCCGCCCAAAAAAGGCCTTAAAATGCATCTTAGACCTGCAAAAATGTTGAAAACTTTGGAGGCCCAAAAAAGGGGTTTAGAGGCATCCTAGACCCCCTAAAGTCCAGAAAATGTTGGTTGACCAAAAACTGTGCCAGAGAGCTCTGAATGTCCCAAAATCATTTGTAGCCTAAAAGGGGCATTATCCCACACCCTTGACGCCTGAAATTCCCAAAAATATTTTTGACACAAAAATGCATCCTACACACCTGAACGTTCAGAATATGTTAGCAGCCCAAAAAAGGCCTTAAAATGCCTGTTATGTCTGGAAAAATGTTGAACACTTTGGAGGCCTAAAAAAGGGGTTTACAGGCATCCTAGACCCCCTAAAGTCCAGAAAATGTTGGTGGCCAAAAACTGTGCCAGAGAGCTCTGAATGTCCCAGAAACATTTGCAGCCTGAAAGGAGCACTAACCCGCATCCTAGACCACTGAAATTCCCAAAAATAATTTTGACATGAAAAATGCATCCTACACCCCTGAAAGTTCAGAATATGTTAGCAGCCCAAAAAAGGCCTTAAAATGCCTTTTAGGCCTGCAAGAATGTTGAAAACTTTGGAGGTCAAAAAAAGGGGTTTACAGGTATCCTAGACCCCCTAAAGTCCAGAAAATTTTGGTGGCCCAAAACTGTGCCAGAGAGCTCTGCATGTCCCAAAATCATTTGTAGCCTGAAAGGGGCATTAACCTGCATCCTAGACCACTGAAATTCCCAAAAATAGTTTTGGCAAGAAAAGTGCATCCTTCACACCTGACAGTTCAGAATATGTTAGCATCCCAAAAAAGACCTTAAAATGCATCTTAGGCCTGCAAAAATGTTGAAAACTTTGGAGGCCCAAAAAAGGGGTTTACAGGCATCCTAGACCCCCTAAAGTCCAGAAAATGTTGGTTGACCAAAAACTGTGCCAGAGAGCTCTGAATGTCCCAAAATCATTTGTAGCCTAAAAGGGGCACTATCCCACACCCTTGACGCCTGAAATTCCCAAAAATATTTTTGGCACAAAAATGCATCCTACACCCCTGAAAGTTCAGAATATGTTAGCAGCCCAAAAAAGGCCTTAAAATGCATCTTAGTCCTGCAAAAATGTTGAAAACTTTGGAGGCCCAAAAAAGGGGTTTACAGGCATCCTAGACCCCCTAAAGTCCAGAAAATGTTGGTTGCCCAAAAACTGTGCCAAAGAGCTCTGAATGTCCCAAAATCATTTGTAGCCAGAAAGGGGCATTAACCCACACCCTTGATGCCTGAAATTCCCAAAAATACTTTTGGCAGAAAAATGCATCCTACACACCTGAACGTTCAGAATATGTTAGCAGCCCAAAAAAGGCCTTAAAATGCCTGTTATGTCTGGAAAAATGTTGAACACTTTGGAGGCCTAAAAAAGGGGTTTACAGGCATCCTAGACCCCCTAAAGTCCAGAAAATGGTGGTGGCCAAAAACTGTGCCAGAGAGCTCTGAATGTCCCAGAAACATTTGCAGCCTGAAAGGAGCATTAACCCGCATCCTAGACCACTGAAATTCCCAAAAATAATTTTGACATGAAAAATGCATCCTACACCCCTGAAAGTTCAGAATATGTTAGCAACCCAAAAAAGGCCTTAAAATGCCTTTTAGGCCTGCAAGAATGTTGAAAATTTTGGATGTCAAAAAAAGGGGTTTACAGGTATCCTAGACCCCCTAAAGTCCAGAAAATTTTGGTGGCCCAAAACTGTGCCAGAGAGCTCTGCATGTGCCAAAATCATTTGTAGCCAGAAAGGGGCATTAACCCACACCTTTGATGCCTGAAATTCCCAAAAATACTTTTGGCAGAAAAATGCATCCTACACCCGTGAAAGTTCAGAATATGTTAGCCGCCCAAAAAAGGCCTTAAAATGCATCTTAGACCTGCAAAAATGTTGAAAACTTTGGAGGCCCAAAAAAGGGGTTTACAGGTATCCTAGACCCCCTAAAGTCCAGAAAATTTTGGTGGCCCAAAACTGTGCCAGAGAGCTCTGCATGTCCCAACATCATTTGTAGCCTGAAAGGGGCATTAACCCGCATCCTAGACCACTGAAATTGCCAAAAATTGTTTTGGCAAGAAAAGTGCATCCTTCACACCTGACAGTTCAGAATATGTTAGCATCCCAAAAAAGGCCTTAAAATGCATCTTAGGCCTGCAAAAATGTTGAAAACTTTGGAGGCCCAAAAAAGGGGTTTACAGGCATCCTAGACCCCCTAAAGTCCAGAAAATGTTGGTTGACCAAAAACTGTGCCAGAGAGCTCTGAATGTCCCAAAAATCATTTGTAGCCTAAAAGGGGCATTATCCCACACCCTTGACGCCTGAAATTCCCAAAAATATTTTTGGCACAAAAATGCATCCTACACCCCTGAAAGTTCAGAATATGTTAGCAGCCCAAAAAAGGCCTTAAAATGCCTGTTATGTCTGGAAAAATGTTGAACACTTTGGAGGCCTAAAAAAGGGGTTTACAGGCATCCTAGACCCCCTAAAGTCCAGAAAATGTTGGTGGCCAAAAACTGTGCCAGAGAGCTCTGAATGTCCCAGAAACATTTGCAGCCTGAAAGGAGCATTAACCCGCATCCTAGACCACTGAAATTCCCAAAAATAATTTTGACATGAAAAATGCATCCTACACCCCTGAAAGTTCAGAATATGTTAGCAGCCCAAAAAAGGCCTTAAAATGCCTTTTAGGCCTGCAAGAATGTTGAAAATTTTGGATGTCAAAAAAAGGGGTTTACAGGTATCCTAGACCCCCTAAAGTCCAGAAAATTTTGGTGGGCCAAAACTGTGCCAGAGAGCTCTGCATGTCCCAAAATCATTTGTAGCCAGAAAGGGGCATTAACCCACACCTTTGATGCCTGAAATTCCCAAAAATACTTTTGGCAGAAAAATGCATCCTACACCCGTGAAAGTTCAGAATATGTTAGCAGCCCAAAAAAGGCCTTAAAATGCATCTTAGTCCTGTAAAAATGTTGAAAACTTTGGAGGCCCAAATAAGGGGTTTACAGGCATCCTAGACCCCCTAAAGTCCAGAAAATGTTGGTTGCCCAAAAACTGTGCCAAAGAGCTCTGAATGTCCCAAAATCATTTGTAGCCAGAAAGGGGCATTAACCCACACCTTTGATGCCTGAAATTCCCAAAAATACTTTTGGCAGAAAAATGCATCCTACACCCGTGAAAGTTCAGAATATGTTAGCCGCCCAAAAAAGGCCTTAAAATGCATCTTAGACCTGCAAAAATGTTGAAAACTTTGGAGGCCCAAAAAAGGGGTTTAGAGGCATCCTAGACCCCCTAAAGTCCAGAAAATGTTGGTTGACCAAAAACTGTGCCAGAGAGCTCTGAATGTCCCAAAATCATTTGTAGCCTAAAAGGGGCATTATCCCACACCCTTGACGCCTGAAATTCCCAAAAATATTTTTGACACAAAAATGCATCCTACACACCTGAACGTTCAGAATATGTTAGCAGCCCAAAAAAGGCCTTAAAATGCCTGTTATGTCTGGAAAAATGTTGAACACTTTGGAGGCCTAAAAAAGGGGTTTACAGGCATCCTAGACCCCCTAAAGTCCAGAAAATGTTGGTGGCCAAAAACTGTGCCAGAGAGCTCTGAATGTCCCAGAAACATTTGCAGCCTGAAAGGAGCACTAACCCGCATCCTAGACCACTGAAATTCCCAAAAATAATTTTGACATGAAAAATGCATCCTACACCCCTGAAAGTTCAGAATATGTTAGCAGCCCAAAAAAGGCCTTAAAATGCCTTTTAGGCCTGCAAGAATGTTGAAAACTTTGGAGGTCAAAAAAAGGGGTTTACAGGTATCCTAGACCCCCTAAAGTCCAGAAAATTTTGGTGGCCCAAAACTGTGCCAGAGAGCTCTGCATGTCCCAAAATCATTTGTAGCCTGAAAGGGGCATTAACCTGCATCCTAGACCACTGAAATTCCCAAAAATAGTTTTGGCAAGAAAAGTGCATCCTTCACACCTGACAGTTCAGAATATGTTAGCATCCCAAAAAAGACCTTAAAATGCATCTTAGGCCTTCAAAAATGTTGAAAACTTTGGAGGCCCAAAAAAGGGGTTTACAGGCATCCTAGACCCCCTAAAGTCCAGAAAATGTTGGTTGACCAAAAACTGTGCCAGAGAGCTCTGAATGTCCCAAAATCATTTGTAGCCTAAAAGGGGCACTATCCCACACCCTTGACGCCTGAAATTCCCAAAAATATTTTTGGCACAAAAATGCATCCTACACCCCTGAAAGTTCAGAATATGTTAGCAGCCCAAAAAAGGCCTTAAAATGCATCTTAGTCCTGCAAAAATGTTGAAAACTTTGGAGGCCCAAAAAAGGGGTTTACAGGCATCCTAGACCCCCTAAAGTCCAGAAAATGTTGGTTGCCCAAAAACTGTGCCAAAGAGCTCTGAATGTCCCAAAATCATGTGTAGCCAGAAAGGGGCATTAACCCACACCCTTGATGCCTGAAATTCCCAAAAATACTTTTGGCAGAAAAATGCATCCTACACACCTGAACGTTCAGAATATGTTAGCAGCCCAAAAAAGGCCTTAAAATGCCTGTTATGTCTGGAAAAATGTTGAACACTTTGGAGGCCTAAAAAAGGGGTTTACAGGCATCCTAGACCCCCTAAAGTCCAGAAAATGGTGGTTGCCCAAAAACTGTGCCAAAGAGCTCTGAATGTCCCAAAATCATTTGTAGCCAGAAAGGGGCATTAACCCACACCTTTGATGCCTGAAATTCCCAAAAATACTTTTGGCAGAAAAATGCATCCTACACCCGTGAAAGTTCAGAATATGTTAGCCGCCCAAAAAAGGCCTTAAAATGCATCTTAGACCTGCAAAAATGTTGAAAACTTTGGAGGCCCAAAAAAGGGGTTTAGAGGCATCCTAGACCCCCTAAAGTCCAGAAAATGTTGGTTGACCAAAAACTGTGCCAGAGAGCTCTGAATGTCCCAAAATCATTTGTAGCCTAAAAGGGGCATTATCCCACACCCTTGACGCCTGAAATTCCCAAAAATATTTTTGACACAAAAATGCATCCTACACACCTGAACGTTCAGAATATGTTAGCAGCCCAAAAAAGGCTTTAAAATGCCTGTTATGTCTGGAAAAATGTTGAACACTTTGGAGGCCTAAAAAAGGGGTTTACAGGCATCCTAGACCCCCTAAAGTCCAGAAAATGTTGGTGGCCAAAAACTGTGCCAGAGAGCTCTGAATGTCCCAGAAACATGTGCAGCCTGAAAGGAGCATTAACCCGCATCCTAGACCACTGAAATTCCCAAAAATAATTTTGACATGAAAAATGCATCCTACACCCCTGAAAGTTCAGAATATGTTAGCAGCCCAAAAAAGGCCTTAAAATGCCTTTTAGGCCTGCAAGAATGTTGAAAACTTTGGAGGTCAAAAAAAGGGGTTTACAGGTATCCTAGACCCCCTAAAGTCCAGAAAATTTTGGTGGCCCAAAACTGTGCCAGAGAGCTCTGCATGTCCCAACATCATTTGTAGCCTGAAAGGGGCATTAACCCGCATCCTAGACCACTGAAATTGCCAAAAATTGTTTTGGCAAGGAAAGTGCATCCTTCACACCTGACAGTTCAGAATATGTTAGCATCCCAAAAAAGGCCTTAAAATGCATCTTAGGCCTGCAAAAATGTTGAAAACTTTGGAGGCCCAAAAAAGGGGTTTACAGGCATCCTAGACCCCCTAAAGTCCAGAAAATGTTGGTTGACCAAAAACTGTGCCAGAGAGCTCTGAATGTCCCAAAAATCATTTGTAGCCTAAAAGGGGCATTATCCCACACCCTTGACGCCTGAAATTCCCAAAAATATTTTTGGCACAAAAATGCATCCTACACCCCTGAAAGTTCAGAATATGTTAGCAGCCCAAAAAAGGCCTTAAAATGCCTGTTATGTCTGGAAAAATGTTGAACACTTTGGAGGCCTAAAAAAGGGGTTTACAGGCATCCTAGACCCCCTAAAGTCCAGAAAATGTTGGTGGCCAAAAACTGTGCCAGAGAGCTCTGAATGTCCCAGAAACATTTGCAGCCTGAAAGGAGCATTAACCCGCATCCTAGACCACTGAAATTCCCAAAAATAATTTTGACATGAAAAATGCATCCTACACCCCTGAAAGTTCAGAATATGTTAGCAGCCCAAAAAAGGCCTTAAAATGCCTTTTAGGCCTGCAAGAATGTTGAAAATTTTGGATGTCAAAAAAAGGGGTTTACAGGTATCCTAGACCCCCTAAAGTCCAGAAAATTTTGGTGGGCCAAAACTGTGCCAGAGAGCTCTGCATGTCCCAAAATCATTTGTAGCCAGAAAGGGGCATTAACCCACACCTTTGATGCCTGAAATTCCCAAAAATACTTTTGGCAGAAAAATGCATCCTACACCCGTGAAAGTTCAGAATATGTTAGCAGCCCAAAAAAGGCCTTAAAATGCATCTTAGTCCTGTAAAAATGTTGAAAACTTTGGAGGCCCAAAAAAGGGGTTTACAGGCATCCTAGACCCCCTAAAGTCCAGAAAATGTTGGTTGCCCAAAAACTGTGCCAAAGAGCTCTGAATGTCCCAAAATCATTTGTAGCCAGAAAGGGGCATTAACCCACACCTTTGATGCCTGAAATTCCCAAAAATACTTTTGGCAGAAAAATGCATCCTACACCCGTGAAAGTTCAGAATATGTTAGCCGCCCAAAAAAGGCCTTAAAATGCATCTTAGACCTGCAAAAATGTTGAAAACTTTGGAGGCCCAAAAAAGGGGTTTAGAGGCATCCTAGACCCCCTAAAGTCCAGAAAATGTTGGTTGAACAAAAACTGTGCCAGAGAGCTCTGAATGTCCCAAAATCATTTGTAGCCTAAAAGGGGCATTATCCCACACCCTTGACGCCTGAAATTCCCAAAAATATTTTTGACACAAAAATGCATCCTACACACCTGAACGTTCAGAATATGTTAGCAGCCCAAAAAAGGCCTTAAAATGCCTGTTATGTCTGGAAAAATGTTGAACACTTTGGAGGCCTAAAAAAGGGGTTTACAGGTATCCTAGACCCCCTAAAGTCCAGAAAATTTTGGTGGCCCAAAACTGTGCCAGAGAGCTCTGCATGTCCCAAAATCATTTGTAGCCTGAAAGGGGCATTAACCTGCATCCTAGACCACTGAAATTCCCAAAAATAGTTTTGGCAAGAAAAGTGCATCCTTCACACCTGACAGTTCAGAATATGTTAGCATCCCAAAAAAGACCTTAAAATGCATCTTAGGCCTGCAAAAATGTTGAAAACTTTGGAGGCCCAAAAAAGGGGTTTACAGGCATCCTAGACCCCCTAAAGTCCAGAAAATGTTGGTTGACCAAAAACTGTGCCAGAGAGCTCTGAATGTCCCAAAATCATTTGTAGCCTAAAAGGGGCACTATCCCACACCCTTGACGCCTGAAATTCCCAAAAATATTTTTGGCACAAAAATGCATCCTACACCCCTGAAAGTTCAGAATATGTCAGCAGCCCAAAAAAGGCCTTAAAATGCATCTTAGTCCTGCAAAAATGTTGAAAACTTTGGAGGCCCAAAAAAGGGGTTTACAGGCATCCTAGACCCCCTAAAGTCCAGAAAATGTTGGTTGCCCAAAAACTGTGCCAAAGAGCTCTGAATGTCCTAAAATCATTTGTAGCCAGAAAGGGGCATTAACCCACACCCTTGATGCCTGAAATTCCCAAAAATACTTTTGGCAGAAAAATGCATCCTACACCCCTGAAAGTTCAGAATATGTTAGCCGCCCAAAAAAGGCCTTAAAATGCATCTTAGGCCTGTAAAAATGTTGAAAACTTTGGAGGCCCAAAAAAGGGGTTTAGAGGCATCCTAGACCCCCTAAAGTCCAGAAAATGTTGGTTGACCAAAAACTGTGCCAGAGAGCTCTGAATGTCCCAAAATCATTTGTAGCCAAAAGGGGCATTATCCCACACCCTTGACGCCTGAAATTCCCAAAAATATTTTTGACACAAAAATGCATCCTACACACCTGAACGTTCAGAATATGTTAGCAGCCCAAAAAAGGCCTTAAAATGCCTGTTATGTCTGGAAAAATGTTGAACACTTTGGAGGCCTAAAAAAGGGGTTTACAGGCATCCTAGACCCCCTAAAGTCCAGAAAATGTTGGTGGCCAAAAACTGTGCCAGAGAGCTCTGAATGTCCCAGAAACATTTGCAGCCTGAAAGGAGCATTAACCCGCATCCTAGACCACTGAAATTCCCAAAAATAATTTTGACATGAAAAATGCATCCTACACCCCTGAAAGTTCAGAATATGTTAGCAGCCCAAAAAAGGCCTTAAAATGCCTTTTAGGCCTGCAAGAATGTTGAAAACTTTGGAGGTCAAAAAAAGGGGTTTAAAGGTATCCTAGACCCCCTAAAGTCCAGAAAATTTAGGTGGCCCAAAACTGTCCCAGAGAGCTCTGCATGTCCCAAAATCATTTGTAGCCTGAAAGGGGCATTAACCCGCATCCTAGACCACTGAAATTCCCAAAAATCGTTTTGGCAAGAAAAGTGCATCCTTCACACCTGACAGTTCAGAATATGTTAGCATCCCAAAAAAGGCCTTAAAATGCATCTTAGGCCTGCAAAAATGTTGAAATCTTTGGAGGCCCAAAAAAGGGGTTTACAGGCATCCTAGACCCCCTAAAGTCCAGAAAATGTCAGTTGACCAAAAACTGTGCCAGAGAGCTCTGAATGTCCCAAAATCATTTGTAGCCTAAAAGGGGCATTATCCCACACCCTTGACGCCTGAAATTCCCAAAAATATTTTTGGCACAAAAATGCATCCTACACCCCTGAAAGTTCAGAATATGTTAGCAGCCCAAAAAAGGCCTTAAAATGCATCTTAGTCCTGCAAAAATGTTGAAAACTTTGGAGGCCCAAAAAAGGGGTTTACAGGCATACTAGACCCCCTAAAGTCCAGAAAATGTTGGTTGCCCAAAAACTGTGCCAAAGAGCTCTGAATGTCCCAAAATCATTTGTAGCCTGAAAGGGGCATTAACCCACACCCTTGATGCCTGAAATTCCCAAAAATACTTTTGGCAGAAAAATGCATCCTACACCCCTGAAAGTTCAGAATATGTTAGCCACCCAAAAAAGGCCTTAAAATGCATTTTAGGCCTGCAAAAATGTTGAAAACTTTGGAGGCCCAAAAAAGGGGTTTAGAGGCATCCTAGACCCCCTAAAGTCCAGAAAATGTTGGTTGACCAAAAATTGTGCCAGAGAGCTCTGAATGTCCCAAAATCATTTGTAGCCTAAAAGGGGCATTATCCCACACCCTTGACGCCTGAAATTCCCAAAAATATTTTTGACACAAAAATGCATCCTACACACCTGAACGTTCAGAATATGTTAGCAGCCCAAAAAAGGCCTTAAAATGCCTGTTATGTCTGGAAAAATGTTGAACACTTTGGAGGCCTAAAAAAGGGGTTTACAGGCATCCTAGACCCCCTAAAGTCCAGAAAATGTTGGTGGCCAAAAACTGTGCCAGAGAGCTCTGAATGTCCCAGAAACATTTGCAGCCTGAAAGGAGCATTAACCCGCATCCTAGACCACTGAAATTCCCAAAAATAATTTTGACATGAAAAATGCATCCTACACCCCTGAAAGTTCAGAATATGTTAGCAGCCCAAAAAAGGCCTTAAAATGCCTTTTAGGCCTGCAAGAATGTTGAAAACTTTGGAGGTCAAAAAAAGGGGTTTACAGGTATCCTAGACCCCCTAAAGTCCAGAAAATGTTGGTGGCCCAAAACTGTGCCAGAGAGCTCTGCATGTCCCAAAATCATTTGTAGCCTGAAAGGGGCATTAACCCGCATCCTAGACCACTGTAATTCCCAAAAATCATTTTGGCAAGAAAAGTGCATCCTTCACACCTGACAGTTCAGAATATGTTAGCATCCCAAAAAAGGCCTTAAAATGCATCTTAGGCCTGCAAAAATGTTGAAATCTTTGGAGGCCCAAAAAAGGGGTTTACAGGCATCCTAGACCCCCTAAAGTCCAGAAAATGTTGGTTGACCAAAAACTGTGCCAGAGAGCTCTGAATGTCCCAAAATCATTTGTAGCCTAAAAGGGGCATTATTCCACACCCTTGACGCCTGAAATTCCCAAAAATATTTTTGGCACAAAAATGCATCCTACACCCCTGAAAGTTCAGAATATGTTAGCAGCCCAAAAAAGGCCTTAAAATGCATCTTAGTCCTGCAAAAATGTTGAAAACTTTGGAGGCCCAAAAAAGGGGTTTACAGGCATACTAGACCCCCTAAAGTCCAGAAAATGTTGGTTGCCCAAAAACTGTGCCAAAGAGCTCTGAATGTCCCAAAATCATTTGTAGCCTGAAAGGGGCATTAACCCACACCCTTGATGCCTGAAATTCCCAAAAATACTTTTGGCAGAAAAATGCATCCTACACCCCTGAAAGTTCAGAATATGTTAGCCACCCAAAAAAGGCCTTAAAATGCATTTTAGGCCTGCAAAAATGTTGAAAACTTTGGAGGCCCAAAAAAGGGGTTTAGAGGCATCCTAGACCCCCTAAAGTCCAGAAAATGTTGGTTGACCAAAAATTGTGCCAGAGAGCTCTGAATGTCCCAAAATCATTTGTAGCCTAAAAGGGGCATTATCCCACACCCTTGACGCCTGAAATTCCCAAAAATATTTTTGACACAAAAATGCATCCTACACACCTGAACGTTCAGAATATGTTAGCAGCCCAAAAAAGGCCTTAAAATGCCTGTTATGTCTGGAAAAATGTTGAACACTTTGGAGGCCTAAAAAAGGGGTTTACAGGCATCCTAGACCCCCTAAAGTCCAGAAAATGTTGGTGGCCAAAAACTGTGCCAGAGAGCTCTGAATGTCCCAGAAACATTTGCAGCCTGAAAGGAGCATTAACCCGCATCCTAGACCACTGAAATTCCCAAAAATAATTTTGACATGAAAAATGCATCCTACACCCCTGAAAGTTCAGAATATGTTAGCAGCCCAAAAAAGGCCTTAAAATGCCTTTTAGGCCTGCAAGAATGTTGAAAACTTTGGAGGTCAAAAAAAGGGGTTTACAGGTATCCTAGACCCCCTAAAGTCCAGAAAATGTTGGTGGCCCAAAACTGTGCCAGAGAGCTCTGCATGTCCCAAAATCATTTGTAGCCTGAAAGGGGCATTAACCCGCATCCTAGACCACTGTAATTCCCAAAAATCATTTTGGCAAGAAAAGTGCATCCTTCACACCTGACAGTTCAGAATATGTTAGCATCCCAAAAAAGGCCTTAAAATGCATCTTAGGCCTGCAAAAATGTTGAAATCTTTGGAGGCCCAAAAAAGGGGTTTACAGGCATCCTAGACCCCCTAAAGTCCAGAAAATGTTGGTTGACCAAAAACTGTGCCAGAGAGCTCTGAATGTCCCAAAATCATTTGTAGCCTAAAAGGGGCATTATTCCACACCCTTGACGCCTGAAATTCCCAAAAATATTTTTGGCACAAAAATGCATCCTACACCCCTGAAAGTTCAGAATATGTCAGCAGCCCAAAAAAGGCCTTAAAATGCATCTTAGTCCTGCAAAAATGTTGAAAACTTTGGAGGCCCAAAAAAGGGGTTTACAGGCATCCTAGACCCCCTAAAGTCCAGAAAATGTTGGTTGCCCAAAAACTGTGCCAAAGAGCTCTGAATGTCCTAAAATCATTTGTAGCCAGAAAGGGGCATTAACCCACACCCTTGATGCCTGAAATTCCCAAAAATACTTTTGGCAGAAAAATGCATCCTACACCCCTGAAAGTTCAGTATATGTTAGCCGCCCAAAAAAGGCCTTAAAATGCATCTTAGGCCTACAAAAATGTTGAAAACTTTGGAGGCCCAAAAAAGGGGTTTAGAGGCATCCTAGACCCCCTAAAGTCCAGAAAATGTTGGTTGACCAAAAACTGTGCCAGAGAGCTCTGAATGTCCCAAAATCATTTGTAGCCAAAAGGGGCATTATCCCACACCCTTGACGCCTGAAATTCCCAAAAATATTTTTGACACAAAAATGCATCCTACACACCTGAACGTTCAGAATATGTTAGCAGCCCAAAAAAGGCCTTAAAATGCCTGTTATGTCTGGAAAAATGTTGAACACTTTGGAGGCCTAAAAAAGGGGTTTACAGGCATCCTAGACCCCCTAAAGTCCAGAAAATGTTGGTGGCCAAAAACTGTGCCAGAGAGCTCTGAATGTCCCAGAAACATTTGCAGCCTGAAAGGAGCATTAACCCGCATCCTAGACCACTGAAATTCCCAAAAATAATTTTGACATGAAAAATGCATCCTACACCCCTGAAAGTTCAGAATATGTTAGCAGCCCAAAAAAGGCCTTAAAATGCCTTTTAGGCCTGCAAGAATGTTGAAAACTTTGGAGGTCAAAAAAAGGGGTTTACAGGTATCCTAGACCCCCTAAAGTCCAGAAGATTTAGGTGGCCCAAAACTGTGCCAGAGAGCTCTGCATGTCCCAAAATCATTTGTAGCCTGAAAGGGGCATTAACCCGCATCCTAGACCACTGAAATTCCCAAAAATCGTTTTGGCAAGAAAAGTGCATCATTCACACCTGACAGTTCAGAATATGTTAGCATCCCAAAAAAGGCCTTAAAATGCATCTTAGGCCTGCAAAAATGTTGAAATCTTTGGAGGCCCAAAAAAGGGGTTTACAGGCATCCTAGACCCCCTAAAGTCCAGAAAATGTCAGTTGACCAAAAACTGTGCCAGAGAGCTCTGAATGTCCCAAAATCATTTGTAGCCTAAAAGGGGCATTATCCCACACCCTTGACGCCTGAAATTCCCAAAAATATTTTTGGCACAAAAATGCATCCTACACCCCTGAAAGTTCAGAATATGTTAGCAGCCCAAAAAAGGCCTTAAAATGCATCTTAGTCCTGCAAAAATGTTGAAAACTTTGGAGGCCCAAAAAAGGGGTTTACAGGCATACTAGACCCCCTAAAGTCCAGAAAATGTTGGTTGCCCAAAAACTGTGCCAAAGAGCTCTGAATGTCCCAAAATCATTTGTAGCCTGAAAGGGGCATTAACCCACACCCTTGATGCCTGAAATTCCCAAAAATACTTTTGGCAGAAAAATGCATCCTACACCCCTGAAAGTTCAGAATATGTTAGCCACCCAAAAAAGGCCTTAAAATGCATCTTAGGCCTGCAAAAATGTTGAAAACTTTGGAGGCCCAAAAAAGGGGTTTAGAGGCATCCTAGACCCCCTAAAGTCCAGAAAATGTTGGTTGACCAAAAATTGTGCCAGAGAGCTCTGAATGTCCCAAAATCATTTGTAGCCTAAAAGGGGCATTATCCCACACCCTTGACGCCTGAAATTCCCAAAAATATTTTTGACACAAAAATGCATCCTACACACCTGAACGTTCAGAATATGTTAGCAGCCCAAAAAAGG
This sequence comes from Ambystoma mexicanum, assembly GCF_040938575.1. NCBI lineage: Eukaryota > Metazoa > Chordata > Amphibia > Caudata > Ambystomatidae > Ambystoma > Ambystoma mexicanum. Next base: position 1,318,855,337 of record NC_090934.1, read on the forward strand.
CCTTAAAATGCCTGTTATGTCTGGAAAAATGTTGAACACTTTGGAGGCCTAAAAAAGGGGTTTACAGGCATCCTAGACCCCCTAAAGTCCAGAAAATGTTGGTGGCCAAAAACTGTGCCAGAGAGCTCTGAATGTCCCAGAAACATTTGCAGCCTGAAAGGAGCATTAACCCGCATCCTAGACAACTGAAATTCCCAAAAATAATTTTGACATGAAAAATGCATCCTACACCCCTGAAAGTTCAGAATATGTTAGCAGCCCAAAAAAGGCCTTAAAATGCCTTTTAGGCCTGCAAGAATGTTGAAAACTTTGGAGGTCAAAAAAAGGGGTTTACAGGTATCCCAGACCCCCTAAAGTCCAGAAAATTTTGGTGGCCCAAAACTATGCCAGAGAGCTCTGCATGTCCCAAAATCATTCGTAGCCTGAAAGGGGCAATAACCCGCATCCTAGACCACTGAAATTCCCAAAAATCGTTTTGCTAAGAAAAGTGCATCCTTCACACCTGACAGTTCAGAATATGTTAGCATCCCAAAAAAGGCCTTAAAATGCATCGTATGCCTGCAAAAATGTTGAAAACTTTGGAGGCCCAAAAAAGGGGTTTACAGGCATCCTAGACCCCCTAAAGTCCAGAAAATGTTGGTTGACCAAAAACTGTGCCAGAGAGCTCTGAATGTCCCAAAATCATTTGTAGCCTAAAAGGGGCATTATCCCACACCCTTGACGCCTGAAATTCCCAAAAATATTTTTGGCACAAAAATGCATCCTACACCCCTGAAAGTTCAGAATATGTTAGCAGCCCAAAAAAGGCCTTAAAATGCATCTTAGTCCTGCAAAAATGTTGAAAACTTTGGAGGCCCAAAAAAAGGGGTTTACAGGCATACTAGACCCCCTAAAGTCCAGAAAATGTTGGTTGCCCAAAAACTGTGCCAAAGAGCTCTGAATGTCCCAAAATCATTTGTAGCCTGAAAGGGGCATTAACCCACACCCTTGATGCCTGAAATTCCCAAAAATACTTTTGGCAGAAAAATGCATCCTACACCCCTGAAAGTTCAGAATATGTTAGCCACCCAAAAAAGGCCTTAAAATGCATCTTAGGCCTGCAAAAATGTTGAAAACTTTGGAGGCCCAAAAAAGGGGTTTAGAGGCATCCTAGACCCCCTAAAGTCCAGAAAATGTTGGTTGACCAAAATTTGTGCCAGAGAGCTCTGAATGTCCCAAAATCATTTGTAGCCTAAAAGGGGCATTATCCCACACCCTTGACGCCTGAAATTCCCAAAAATATTTTTGACACAAAAATGCATCCTACACACCTGAACGTTCAGAATATGTTACCACCCCAAAAAAGGCCTTAAAATGCCTGTTATGTCTGGAAAAATGTTGAACACTTTGGAGGCCTAAAAAAGGGGTTTACAGGCATCCTAGACCCCCTAAAGTCCAGAAAATGTTGGTGGCCAAAAACTGTGCCAGAGAGCTCTGAATGTCCCAGAAACATTTGCAGCCTGAAAGGAGCATTAACCCGCATCCTAGACCACTGAAATTCCCAAAAATAATTTTGACATGAAAAATGCATCCTACACCCCTGAAAGTTCAGAATATGTTAGCAGCCCAAAAAAGGCCTTAAAATGCCTTTTAGGCCTGCAAGAATGTTGAAAACTTTGGAGGTCAAAAAAAGGGGTTTACAGGTATCCTAGACCCCCTAAAGTCCAGAAAATTTTGGTGGCCCAAAACTGTGCCAGAGAGCTCTGCATGTCCCAAAATCATTTGTAGCCTGAAAGGGGCATTAACCCGCATCCTAGACCACTGAAATTCCCAAAAATCGTTTTGGCAAGAAAAGTGCATCCTTCACACCTGACAGTTCAGAATATGTTAGCATCCCAAAAAAGGCCTTAAAATGCATCTTAGGCCTGCAAAAATGTTGAAAACTTTGGAGGCCCAAAAAAGGGGTTTACAGGCATCCTAGACCCCCTAAAGTCCAGAAAATGTTGGTTGACCAAAAACTGTGCCAGAGAGCTCTGAATGTCCCAAAATCATTTGTAGCCTAAAAGGGGCATTATCCCACACCCTTGACGCCTGAAATTCCCAAAAATACTTTTGGCAGAAAAATGCATCCTACACCCCTGAAAGTTCAGAATATGTTAGCCGCCCAAAAAAGGCCTTAAAATGCATCTTAGGCCTGCAAAAATGTTGAAAACTTTGGAGGCCCAAAAAAGGGGTTTAGAGGCATCCTAGACCCCCTAAAGTCCAGAAAATGTTGGTTGACCAAAAACTGTGCCAGAGAGCTCTGAATGTCCCAAAATCATTTGTAGCCTAAAAGGGGCATTATCCCACACCCTTGACGCCTGAAATTCCCAAAAATATTTTTGACACAAAAATGCATCCTACACACCTGAACGTTCAGAATATGTTAGCAGCCCAAAAAAGGCCTTAAAATGCCTGTTATGTCTGGAAAAATGTTGAACACTTTGGAGGCCTAAAAAATGGGTTTACAGGCATCCTAGACCCCCTAAAGTCCAGAAAATGTTGGTGGCCAAAAACTGTGCCAGAGAGCTCTGAATGTCCCAGAAACATTTGCAGCCTGAAAGGAGCATTAACCCGCATCCTAGACCACTGAAATTCCCAAAAATAATTTTGACATGAAAAATGCATCCTACACCCCTGAAAGTTCAGAATATGTTAGCAGCCCAAAAAAGGCCTTAAAATGCCTTTTAGGCCTGCAAGAATGTTGAAAACTTTGGAGGTCAAAAAAAGGGGTTTACAGGTATCCTAGACCCCCTAAAGTCCAGAACATTTTGGTGGCCCAAAACTGTGCCAGAGAGCTCTGCATGTCACAAAATCATTTGTAGCCTGAAAGGGGCATTAACCCGCATCCTAGACCACTGAAATTGCCAAAAATCGTTTTGGCAAGAAAAGTGCATCCTTCACACCTGACAGTTCAGAATATGTTAGCATCCCAAAAAAGGCCTTAAAATGCATCTTAGGCCTGCAAAAATGTTGAAAACTTTGGAGGCCCAAAAAAGGGGTTTACAGGCATCCTAGACCCCCTAAAGTCCAGAAAATGTTGGTTGACCAAAAACTGTGCCAGAGAGCTCTGAATGTCCCAAAATCATTTGTAGCCTAAAAGGGGCATTATCCCACACCCTTGACGCCTGAAATTCCCAAAAATATTTTTGGCACAAAAATGCATCCTACACCCCTGAAAGTTCAGAATATGTTAGCAGCCCAAAAAAGGCCTTGAAATGCATCTTAGTCCTGCAAAAATGTTGAAAACTTTGGAGGCCCAAAAAAGGGGTTTACAGGCATCCTAGACCCCCTAAAGTCCAGAAAATGTTGGTTGCCCAAAAACTGTGCCAAAGAGCTCTGAATGTCCCAAAATCATTTGTAGCCAGAAAGGGGCATTAACCCACACCCTTGATGCCTGAAATTCCCAAAAATACTTTTGGCAGAAAAATGCATCCTACACCCCTGAAAGTTCAGAATATGTTAGCAGCCCAAAAAAGGCCTTAAAATGCATCTTAGGCCTGCAAAAATGTTGAAAACTTTGGAGGCCCAAAAAAGGGGTTTATAGGCATCCTAGACCCCCTAAAGTCCAGAAAATGTTGGTTGACCAAAAACTGTGCCAGAGAGCTCTGAATGTCCCAAAATCATTTGTAGCCTAAAAGGGGCATTATCCCACACCCTTGACGCCTGAAATTCCCAAAAATATTTTTGACACAAAAATGCATCCTACACACCTGAACGTTCAGAATATGTTAGCAGCCCAAAAAAGGCCTTAAAATGCCTGTTATGTCTGGAAAAATGTTGAACACTTTGGAGGCCTAAAAAAGGGGTTTACAGGCATCCTAGACCCCCTAAAGTCCAGAAAATGTTGGTGGCCAAAAACTGTGCCAGAGAGCTCTGAATGTCCCAGAAACATTTGCAGCCTGAAAGGAGCATTAACCCGCATCCTAGACCACTGAAATTCCCAAAACTAATTTTGACATGAAAAATGCATCCTACACCCCTGAAAGTTCAGAATATGTTAGCTGCCCAAAAAAGGCCTTAAAATGCCTTTTAGGCCTGCAAGAATGTTGAAAACTTTGGAGGTCAAAAAAAGGGGTTTACAGGTATCCTAGACCCCCTAAAGTCCAGAAAATTTTTGTGGCCCAAAACTGTGCCAGAGAGCTCTCCATGTCCCAAAATCATTTGTAGCCTGAAAGGGGCATTAACCCGCATCCTAGACCACTGAAATTCCCAAAAATAGTTTTGGCAAGAAAAGTGCATCCTTCACACCTGACAGTTCAGAATATGTTAGCATCCCAAAAAAGGCCTTAAAATGCATCTTAGGCCTGCAAAAATGTTGAAAACTTTGGAGGCCCAAAAAAGGGGTTTACAGGCATCCTAGAACCCCTAAAGTCCAGAAAATGTTGGTTGCCCAAAAACTGTGCCAAAGAGCTCTGAATGTCCCAAAATCATTTGTAGCCAGAAAGGGGCATTAACCCACACCCTTGACGCCTGAAATTCCCAAAAATATTTTTGGCACAAAAATGCATCCTACACCCCTGAAAGTTCAGAATATGTTAGCAGCCCAAAAAAGGCCTTAAAATGCATCTTAGTCCTGCAAAAATGTTGAAAACTTTGGAGGCCCAAAAAAGGGGTTTACATGCATCCTAGACCCCCTAAAGTCCAGAAAATGTTGGTTGCCCAAAAACTGTGCCAAAGAGCTCTGAATGTCCCAAAATCATTTGTAGCCAGAAAGGGGCATTAACCCACACCCTTGATGCCTGAAATTCCCAAAAATACTTTTGGCAGAAAAATGCATCCTACACACCTGAACGTTCAGAACATGTTAGCAACCCAAAAAAGGCATTAAAATGCCTGTTATGTCTGGAAAAATGTTGAACACTTTGGAGGCCTAAAAAAGGGGTTTACAGGCATCCTAGACCCCCTAAAGTCCAGAAAATGTTATTGGCCAAAAACTGTGCCAGAGAGCTCTGAATGTCCCTGAAACATTTGCAGCCTGAAAGGAGCATTAACCCGCATCCTAGACCACTGAAATTCTAAAAAATAATTTTGACATGAAAAATGCATCCTACACCCCTGAAAGTTCAGAATATGTTAGCAGCCCAAAAAAGGCCTTAAAATGCCTTTTAGGCCTGCAAGAATGTTGAAAACTTTGGAGGTCAAAAAAAGGGGTTTACAGGTATCCTAGACCCCCTAAAGTCCAGAAAATTTTGGTGGCCCAAAACTGTGCCAGAGAGCTCTGCATGTGCCAAAATCATTTGTAGCCAGAAAGGGGCATTAACCCACACCTTTGATGCCTGAAATTCCCAAAAATACTTTTGGCAGAAAAATGCATCCTACACCCGTGAAAGTTCAGAATATGTTAGCAGCCCAAAAAAGGCCTTAAAATGCATCTTAGTCCTGCAAAAATGTTGAAAACTTTGGAGGCCCAAAAAAGGGGTTTACAGGCATCCTAGACCCCCTAAAGTCCAGAAAATGTTGGTTGCCCAAAAACTGTGCCAAAGAGCTCTGAATGTCCCAAAATCATTTGTAGCCAGAAAGGGGCATTAACCCACACCTTTGATGCCTGAAATTCCCAAAAATACTTTTGGCAGAAAAATGCATCCTACACCCGTGAAAGTTCAGAATATGTTAGCCGCCCAAAAAAGGCCTTAAAATGCATCTTAGACCTGCAAAAATGTTGAAAACTTTGGAGGCCCAAAAAAGGGGTTTAGAGGCATCCTAGACCCCCTAAAGTCCAGAAAATGTTGGTTGACCAAAAACTGTGCCAGAGAGCTCTGAATGTCCCAAAATCATTTGTAGCCTAAAAGGGGCATTATCCCACACCCTTGACGCCTGAAATTCCCAAAAATATTTTTGACACAAAAATGCATCCTACACACCTGAACGTTCAGAATATGTTAGCAGCCCAAAAAAGGCCTTAAAATGCCTGTTATGTCTGGAAAAATGTTGAACACTTTGGAGGCCTAAAAAAGGGGTTTACAGGCATCCTAGACCCCCTAAAGTCCAGAAAATGTTGGTGGCCAAAAACTGTGCCAGAGAGCTCTGAATGTCCCAGAAACATGTGCAGCCTGAAAGGAGCATTAACCCGCATCCTAGACCACTGAAATTCCCAAAAATAATTTTGACATGAAAAATGCATCCTACACCCCTGAAAGTTCAGAATATGTTAGCAGCCCAAAAAAGGCCTTAAAATGCCTTTTAGGCCTGCAAGAATGTTGAAAACTTTGGAGGTCAAAAAAAGGGGTTTACAGGTATCCTAGACCCCCTAAAGTCCAGAAAATTTTGGTGGCCCAAAACTGTGCCAGAGAGCTCTGCATGTCCCAACATCATTTGTAGCCTGAAAGGGGCATTAACCCGCATCCTAGACCACTGAAATTGCCAAAAATTGTTTTGGCAAGGAAAGTGCATCCTTCACACCTGACAGTTCAGAATATGTTAGCATCCCAAAAAAGGCCTTAAAATGCATCTTAGGCCTGCAAAAATGTTGAAAACTTTGGAGGCCCAAAAAAGGGGTTTACAGGCATCCTAGACCCCCTAAAGTCCAGAAAATGTTGGTTGACCAAAAACTGTGCCAGAGAGCTCTGAATGTCCCAAAAATCATTTGTAGCCTAAAAGGGGCATTATCCCACACCCTTGACGCCTGAAATTCCCAAAAATATTTTTGGCACAAAAATGCATCCTACACCCCTGAAAGTTCAGAATATGTTAGCAGCCCAAAAAAGGCCTTAAAATGCCTGTTATGTCTGGAAAAATGTTGAACACTTTGGAGGCCTAAAAAAGGGGTTTACAGGCATCCTAGACCCCCTAAAGTCCAGAAAATGTTGGTGGCCAAAAACTGTGCCAGAGAGCTCTGAATGTCCCAGAAACATTTGCAGCCTGAAAGGAGCATTAACCCGCATCCTAGACCACTGAAATTCCCAAAAATAATTTTGACATGAAAAATGCATCCTACACCCCTGAAAGTTCAGAATATGTTAGCAGCCCAAAAAAGGCCTTAAAATGCCTTTTAGGCCTGCAAGAATGTTGAAAATTTTGGATGTCAAAAAAAGGGGTTTACAGGTATCCTAGACCCCCTAAAGTCCAGAAAATTTTGGTGGGCCAAAACTGTGCCAGAGAGCTCTGCATGTCCCAAAATCATTTGTAGCCAGAAAGGGGCATTAACCCACACCTTTGATGCCTGAAATTCCCAAAAATACTTTTGGCAGAAAAATGCATCCTACACCCGTGAAAGTTCAGAATATGTTAGCAGCCCAAAAAAGGCCTTAAAATGCATCTTAGTCCTGTAAAAATGTTGAAAACTTTGGAGGCCCAAAAAAGGGGTTTACAGGCATCCTAGACCCCCTAAAGTCCAGAAAATGTTGGTTGCCCAAAAACTGTGCCAAAGAGCTCTGAATGTCCCAAAATCATTTGTAGCCAGAAAGGGGCATTAACCCACACCTTTGATGCCTGAAATTCCCAAAAATACTTTTGGCAGAAAAATGCATCCTACACCCGTGAAAGTTCAGAATATGTTAGCCGCCCAAAAAAGGCCTTAAAATGCATCTTAGACCTGCAAAAATGTTGAAAACTTTGGAGGCCCAAAAAAGGGGTTTAGAGGCATCCTAGACCCCCTAAAGTCCAGAAAATGTTGGTTGAACAAAAACTGTGCCAGAGAGCTCTGAATGTCCCAAAATCATTTGTAGCCTAAAAGGGGCATTATCCCACACCCTTGACGCCTGAAATTCCCAAAAATATTTTTGACACAAAAATGCATCCTACACACCTGAACGTTCAGAATATGTTAGCAGCCCAAAAAAGGCCTTAAAATGCCTGTTATGTCTGGAAAAATGTTGAACACTTTGGAGGCCTAAAAAAGGGGTTTACAGGCATCCTAGACCCCCTAAAGTCCAGAAAATGTTGGTGGCCAAAAACTGTGCCAGAGAGCTCTGAATGTCCCAGAAACATTTGCAGCCTGAAAGGAGCACTAACCCGCATCCTAGACCACTGAAATTCCCAAAACTAATTTTGACATGAAAAATGCATCCTACACCCCTGAAAGTTCAGAATATGTTAGCAGCCCAAAAAAGGCCTTAAAATGCCTTTTAGGCCTGCAAGAATGTTTAAAACTTTGGAGGTCAAAAAAGGGGTTTACAGGTATCCTAGACCCCCTAAAGTCCAGAAAATTTTGGTGGCCCAAAACTGTGCCAGAGAGCTCTGCATGTCCCAAAATCATTTGTAGCCTGAAAGGGGCATTAACCTGCATCCTAGACCACTGAAATTCCCAAAAATAGTTTTGGCAAGAAAAGTGCATCCTTCACACCTGACAGTTCAGAATATGTTAGCATCCCAAAAAAGACCTTAAAATGCATCTTAGGCCTGCAAAAATGTTGAAAACTTTGGAGGCCCAAAAAAGGGGTTTACAGGCATCCTAGACCCCCTAAAGTCCAGAAAATGTTGGTTGACCAAAAACTGTGCCAGAGAGCTCTGAATGTCCCAAAATCATTTGTAGCCTAAAAGGGGCACTATCCCACACCCTTGACGCCTGAAATTCCCAAAAATATTTTTGGCACAAAAATGCATCCTACACCCCTGAAAGTTCAGAATATGTTAGCAGCCCAAAAAAGGCCTTAAAATGCATCTTAGTCCTGCAAAAATGTTGAAAACTTTGGAGGCCCAAAAAAGGGGTTTACAGGCATCCTAGACCCCCTAAAGTCCAGAAAATGTTGGTTGCCCAAAAACTGTGCCAAAGAGCTCTGAATGTCCCAAAATCATTTGTAGCCAGAAAGGGGCATTAACCCACACCCTTGATGCCTGAAATTCCCAAAAATACTTTTGGCAGAAAAATGCATCCTACACACCTGAACGTTCAGAATATGTTAGCAGCCCAAAAAAGGCCTTAAAATGCCTGTTATGTCTGGAAAAATGTTGAACACTTTGGAGGCCTAAAAAAGGGGTTTACAGGCATCCTAGACCCCCTAAAGTCCAGAAAATGGTGGTGGCCAAAAACTGTGCCAGAGAGCTCTGAATGTCCCAGAAACATTTGCAGCCTGAAAGGAGCATTAACCCGCATCCTAGACCACTGAAATTCCCAAAAATTATTTTGACATGAAAAATGCATCCTACACCCCTGAAAGTTCAGAATATGTTAGCAACCCAAAAAAGGCCTTAAAATGCCTTTTAGGCCTGCAAGAATGTTGAAAATTTTGGATGTCAAAAAAAGGGGTTTACAGGTATCCTAGACCCCCTAAAGTCCAGAAAATTTTGGTGGCCCAAAACTGTGCCAGAGAGCTCTGCATGTGCCAAAATCATTTGTAGCCAGAAAGGGGCATTAACCCACACCTTTGATGCCTGAAATTCCCAAAAATACTTTTGGCAGAAAAATGCATCCTACACCCGTGAAAGTTCAGAATATGTTAGCAGCCCAAAAAAGGCCTTAAAATGCATCTTAGTCCTGCAAAAATGTTGAAAACTTTGGAGGCCCAAAAAAGGGGTTTACAGGCATCCTAGACCCCCTAAAGTCCAGAAAATGTTGGTTGCCCAAAAACTGTGCCAAAGAGCTCTGAATGTCCCAAAATCATTTGTAGCCAGAAAGGGGCATTAACCCACACCTTTGATGCCTGAAATTCCCAAAAATACTTTTGGCAGAAAAATGCATCCTACACCCGTGAAAGTTCAGAATATGTTAGCCGCCCAAAAAAGGCCTTAAAATGCATCTTAGACCTGCAAAAATGTTGAAAACTTTGGAGGCCCAAAAAAGGGGTTTAGAGGCATCCTAGACCCCCTAAAGTCCAGAAAATGTTGGTTGACCAAAAACTGTGCCAGAGAGCTCTGAATGTCCCAAAATCATTTGTAGCCTAAAAGGGGCATTATCCCACACCCTTGACGCCTGAAATTCCCAAAAATATTTTTGACACAAAAATGCATCCTACACACCTGAACGTTCAGAATATGTTAGCAGCCCAAAAAAGGCCTTAAAATGCCTGTTATGTCTGGAAAAATGTTGAACACTTTGGAGGCCTAAAAAAGGGGTTTACAGGCATCCTAGACCCCCTAAAGTCCAGAAAATGTTGGTGGCCAAAAACTGTGCCAGAGAGCTCTGAATGTCCCAGAAACATGTGCAGCCTGAAAGGAGCATTAACCCGCATCCTAGACCACTGAAATTCCCAAAAATAATTTTGACATGAAAAATGCATCCTACACCCCTGAAAGTTCAGAATATGTTAGCAGCCCAAAAAAGGCCTTAAAATGCCTTTTAGGCCTGCAAGAATGTTGAAAACTTTGGAGGTCAAAAAAAGGGGTTTACAGGTATCCTAGACCCCCTAAAGTCCAGAAAATTTTGGTGGCCCAAAACTGTGCCAGAGAGCTCTGCATGTCCCAACATCATTTGTAGCCTGAAAGGGGCATTAACCCGCATCCTAGACCACTGAAATTGCCAAAAATTGTTTTGGCAAGAAAAGTGCATCCTTCACACCTGACAGTTCAGAATATGTTAGCATCCCAAAAAAGGCCTTAAAATGCATCTTAGGCCTGCAAAAATGTTGAAAACTTTGGAGGCCCAAAAAAGGGGTTTACAGGCATCCTAGACCCCCTAAAGTCCAGAAAATGTTGGTTGACCAAAAACTGTGCCAGAGAGCTCTGAATGTCCCAAAAATCATTTGTAGCCTAAAAGGGGCATTATCCCACACCCTTGACGCCTGAAATTCCCAAAAATATTTTTGGCACAAAAATGCATCCTACACCCCTGAAAGTTCAGAATATGTTAGCAGCCCAAAAAAGGCCTTAAAATGCCTGTTATGTCTGGAAAAATGTTGAACACTTTGGAGGCCTAAAAAAGGGGTTTACAGGCATCCTAGACCCCCTAAAGTCCAGAAAATGTTGGTGGCCAAAAACTGTGCCAGAGAGCTCTGAATGTCCCAGAAACATTTGCAGCCTGAAAGGAGCATTAACCCGCATCCTAGACCACTGAAATTCCCAAAAATAATTTTGACATGAAAAATGCATCCTACACCCCTGAAAGTTCAGAATATGTTAGCAGCCCAAAAAAGGCCTTAAAATGCCTTTTAGGCCTGCAAGAATGTTGAAAATTTTGGATGTCAAAAAAAGGGGTTTACAGGTATCCTAGACCCCCTAAAGTCCAGAAAATTTTGGTGGGCCAAAACTGTGCCAGAGAGCTCTGCATGTCCCAAAATCATTTGTAGCCAGAAAGGGGCATTAACCCACACCTTTGATGCCTGAAATTCCCAAAAATACTTTTGGCAGAAAAATGCATCCTACACCCGTGAAAGTTCAGAATATGTTAGCAGCCCAAAAAAGGCCTTAAAATGCATCTTAGTCCTGTAAAAATGTTGAAAACTTTGGAGGCCCAAAAAAGGGGTTTACAGGCATCCTAGACCCCCTAAAGTCCAGAAAATGTTGGTTGCCCAAAAACTGTGCCAAAGAGCTCTGAATGTCCCAAAATCATTTGTAGCCAGAAAGGGGCATTAACCCACACCTTTGATGCCTGAAATTCCCAAAAATACTTTTGGCAGAAAAATGCATCCTACACCCGTGAAAGTTCAGAATATGTTAGCCGCCCAAAAAAGGCCTTAAAATGCATCTTAGACCTGCAAAAATGTTGAAAACTTTGGAGGCCCAAAAAAGGGGTTTAGAGGCATCCTAGACCCCCTAAAGTCCAGAAAATGTTGGTTGAACAAAAACTGTGCCAGAGAGCTCTGAATGTCCCAAAATCATTTGTAGCCTAAAAGGGGCATTATCCCACACCCTTGACGCCTGAAATTCCCAAAAATATTTTTGACACAAAAATGCATCCTACACACCTGAACGTTCAGAATATGTTAGCAGCCCAAAAAAGGCCTTAAAATGCCTGTTATGTCTGGAAAAATGTTGAACACTTTGGAGGCCTAAAAAAGGGGTTTACAGGTATCCTAGACCCCCTAAAGTCCAGAAAATTTTGGTGGCCCAAAACTGTGCCAGAGAGCTCTGCATGTCCCAAAATCATTTGTAGCCTGAAAGGGGCATTAACCCGCATCCTAGACCACTGAAATTGCCAAAAATCATTTTGGCAAGAAAAGTGCATCCTTCACACCTGACAGTTCAGAATATGTTAGCATCCCAAAAAAGGCCTTAAAATGCATCTTGGGCCTGCAAAAATGTTGAAAACTTTGGAGGCCCAAAAAAGGGGTTTACAGGCATCCTAGACCCCCTAAAGTCCAGAAAATGTTGGTTGACCAAAAACTGTGCCAGAGAGCTCTGAATGTCCCAAAATCATTTGTAGCCTAAAAGGGGCATTATCCCACACCCTTGACGCCTGAAATTCCCAAAAATATTTTTGGCACAAAAATGCATCCTACACCCCTGAAAGTTCAGAATATGTTAGCAGCCCAAAAAAGGCCTTAAAATGCCTGTTATGTCTGGAAAAATGTTGAACACTTTGGAGGCCTAAAAAAGGGGTTTACAGGCATCCTAGACCCCCTAAAGTCCAGAAAATGTTGGTGGCCAAAAACTGTGCCAGAGAGCTCTGAATGTCCCAGAAACATTTGCAGCCTGAAAGGAGCATTAACCCGCATCCTAGACCACTGAAATTACCAAAAATAATTTTGACATGAAAAATGCATCCTACACCCCTGAAAGTTCAGAATATGTTAGCAGCCCAAAAAAGGCCTTAAAATGCCTTTTAGGCCTGCAAGAATGTTGAAAATTTTGGATGTCAAAAAAAGGGGTTTACAGGTATCCTAGACCCCCTAAAGTCCAGAAAATTTTGGTGGGCCAAAACTGTGCCAGAGAGCTCTGCATGTCCCAAAATCATTTGTAGCCAGAAAGGGGCATTAACCCACACCTTTGATGCCTGAAATTCCCAAAAATACTTTTGGCAGAAAAATGCATCCTACACCCGTGAAAGTTCAGAATATGTTAGCAGCCCAAAAAAGGCCTTAAAATGCATCTTAGTCCTGTAAAAATGTTGAAAACTTTGGAGGCCCAAAAAATGGGTTTACAGGCATCCTAGACCCCCTAAAGTCCAGAAAATGTTGGTTGCCCAAAAACTGTGCCAAAGAGCTCTGAATGTCCCAAAATCATTTGTAGCCAGAAAGGGGCATTAACCCACACCTTTGATGCCTGAAATTCCCAAAAATACTTTTGGCAGAAAAATGCATCCTACACCCGTGAAAGTTCAGAATATGTTAGCCGCCCAAAAAAGGCCTTAAAATGCATCTTAGACCTGCAAAAATGTTGAAAACTTTGGAGGCCCAAAAAAGGGGTTTACAGGCATCCTAGACCCCCTAAAGTCCAGAAAATGTTGGTTGAACAAAAACTGTGCCAGAGAGCTCTGAATGTCCCAAAATCATTTGTAGCCTAAAAGGGGCATTATCCCACACCCTTGACGCCTGAAATTCCCAAAAATATTTTTGACACAAAAATGCATCCTACACACCTGAACGTTCAGAATATGTTAGCAGCCCAAAAAAAAGGCCTTAAAATGCCTGTTATGTCTGGAAAAATGTTGAACACTTTGGAGGCCTAAAAAAGGGGTTTACAGGCATCCTAGACCCCCTAAAGTCCAGAAAATGTTGGTGGCCAAAAACTGTGCCAGAGAGCTCTGAATGTCCCAGAAACATTTGCAGCCTGAAAGGAGCATTAACCCGCATCCTAGACCACTGAAATTCCCAAAAATAATTTTGACATGAAAAATGCATCCTACACCCCTGAAAGTTCAGAATATGTTAGCAGCCCAAAAAAGGCCTTAAAATGCCTTTTAGGCCTGCAAGAATGTTGAAAACTTTGGAGGTCAAAAAAAGGGGTTTACAGGTATCCTAGACCCCCTAAAGTCCAGAAAATTTTGGTGGCCCAAAACTGTGCCAGAGAGCTCTGCATGTCCCAAAATCATTTGTAGCCTGAAAGGGGCATTAACCTGCATCCTAGACCACTGAAATTCCCAAAAATAGTTTTGGCAAGAAAAGTGCATCCTTCACACCTGACAGTTCAGAATATGTTAGCATCCCAAAAAAGACCTTAAAATGCATCTTAGGCCTGCAAAAATGTTGAAAACTTTGGAGGCCCAAAAAAGGGGTTTACAGGCATCCTAGACCCCCTAAAGTCCAGAAAATGTTGGTTGACCAAAAACTGTGCCAGAGAGCTCTGAATGTCCCAAAATCATTTGTAGCCTAAAAGGGGCACTATCCCACACACTTGACGCCTGAAATTCCCAAAAATATTTTTGGCACAAAAATGCATCCTACACCCCTGAAAGTTCAGAATATGTTAGCAGCCCAAAAAAGGCCTTAAAATGCATCTTAGTCCTGCAAAAATGTTGAAAACTTTGGAGGCCCAAAAAAGGGGTTTACAGGCATCCTAGACCCCCTAAAGTCCAGAAAATGTTGGTTGCCCAAAAACTGTGCCAAAGAGCTCTGAATGTCCCAAAATCATTTGTAGCCAGAAAGGGGCATTAACCCACACCCTTGATGCCTGAAATTCCCAAAAATACTTTTGGCAGAAAAATGCATCCTACACACCTGAACGTTCAGAATATGTTAGCAGCCCAAAAAAGGCCTTAAAATGCCTGTTATGTCTGGAAAAATGTTGAACACTTTGGAGGCCTAAAAAAGGGGTTTACAGGCATCCTAGACCCCCTAAAGTCCAGAAAATGGTGGTGGCCAAAAACTGTGCCAGAGAGCTCTGAATGTCCCAGAAACATTTGCAGCCTGAAAGGAGCATTAACCCGCATCCTAGACCACTGAAATTCCCAAAAATAATTTTGACATGAAAAATGCATCCTACACCCCTGAAAGTTCAGAATATGTTAGCAACCCAAAAAAGGCCTTAAAATGCCTTTTAGGCCTGCAAGAATGTTGAAAATTTTGGATGTCAAAAAAAGGGGTTTACAGGTATCCTAGACCCCCTAAAGTCCAGAAAATTTTGGTGGCCCAAAACTGTGCCAGAGAGCTCTGCATGTGCCAAAATCATTTGTAGCCAGAAAGGGGCATTAACCCACACCTTTGATGCCTGAAATTCCCAAAAATACTTTTGGCAGAAAAATGCATCCTACACCCGTGAAAGTTCAGAATATGTTAGCAGCCCAAAAAAGGCCTTAAAATGCATCTTAGTCCTGCAAAATGTTGAAAACTTTGGAGGCCCAAAAAAGAGGTTTACAGGCATCCTAGACCCCCTAAAGTCCAGAAAATGTTGGTTGCCCAAAAACTGTGCCAAAGAGCTCTGAATGTCCCAAAATCATTTGTAGCCAGAAAGGGGCATTAACCCACACCTTTGATGCCTGAAATTCCCAAAAATACTTTTGGCAGAAAAATGCATCCTACACCCGTGAAAGTTCAGAATATGTTAGCCGCCCAAAAAAGGCCTTAAAATGCATCTTAGACCTGCAAAAATGTTGAAAACTTTGGAGGCCCAAAAAAGGGGTTTAGAGGCATCCTAGACCCCCTAAAGTCCAGAAAATGTTGGTTGACCAAAAACTGTGCCAGAGAGCTCTGAATGTCCCAAAATCATTTGTAGCCTAAAAGGGGCATTATCCCACACCCTTGACGCCTGAAATTCCCAAAAATATTTTTGACACAAAAATGCATCCTACACACCTGAACGTTCAGAATATGTTAGCAGCCCAAAAAAGGCCTTAAAATGCCTGTTATGTCTGGAAAAATGTTGAACACTTTGGAGGCCTAAAAAAGGGGTTTACAGGCATCCTAGACCCCCTAAAGTCCAGAAAATGTTGGTGGCCAAAAACTGTGCCAGAGAGCTCTGAATGTCCCAGAAACATTTGCAGCCTGAAAGGAGCACTAACCCGCATCCTAGACCACTGAAATTCCCAAAAATAATTTTGACATGAAAAATGCATCCTACACCCCTGAAAGTTCAGAATATGTTAGCAGCCCAAAAAAGGCCTTAAAATGCCTTTTAGGCCTGCAAGAATGTTGAAAACTTTGGAGGTCAAAAAAAGGGGTTTACAGGTATCCTAGACCCCCTAAAGTCCAGAAAATTTTGGTGGCCCAAAACTGTGCCAGAGAGCTCTGCATGTCCCAAAATCATTTGTAGCCTGAAAGGGGCATTAACCTGCATCCTAGACCACTGAAATTCCCAAAAATAGTTTTGGCAAGAAAAGTGCATCCTTCACACCTGACAGTTCAGAATATGTTAGCATCCCAAAAAAGACCTTAAAATGCATCTTAGGTCTGCAAAAATGTTGAAAACTTTGGAGGCCCAAAAAAGGGGTTTACAGGCATCCTAGACCCCCTAAAGTCCAGAAAATGTTGGTTGACCAAAAACTGTGCCTGAGAGCTCTGAATGTCCCAAAATCATTTGTAGCCTAAAAGGGGCACTATCCCACACCCTTGACGCCTGAAATTCCCAAAAATATTTTTGGCACAAAAATGCATCCTACACCCCTGAAAGTTCAGAATATGTTAGCAGCCCAAAAAAGGCCTTAAAATGCATCTTAGTCCTGCAAAAATGTTGAAAACTTTGGAGGCCCAAAAAAGGGGTTTACAGGCATCCTAGACCCCCAAAAGTCCAGAAAATGTTGGTTGCCCAAAAACTGTGCCAAAGAGCTCTGAATGTCCCAAAATCATTTGTAGCCAGAAAGGGGCATTAACCCACACCCTTGATGCCTGAAATTCCCAAAAATACTTTTGGCAGAAAAATGCATCCTACACACCTGAACGTTCAGAATATGTTAGCAGCCCAAAAAAGGCCTTAAAATGCCTGTTATGTCTGGAAAAATGTTGAACACTTTGGAGGCCTAAAAAAGGGGTTTACAGGCATCCTAGACCCCCTAAAGTCCAGAAAATGGTGGTGGCCAAAAACTGTGCCAGAGAGCTCTGAATGTCCCAGAAACATTTGCAGCCTGAAAGGAGCATTAACCCGCATCCTAGACCACTGAAATTCCCAAAAATAATTTTGACATGAAAAATGCATCCTACACCCCTGAAAGTTCAGAATATGTTAGCAACCCAAAAAAGGCCTTAAAATGCCTTTTAGGCCTGCAAGAATGTTGAAAATTTTGGATGTCAAAAAAAGGGGTTTACAGGTATCCTAGACCCCCTAAATTCCAGAAAATTTTGGTGGCCCAAAACTGTGCCAGAGAGCTCTGCATGTGCCAAAATCATTTGTAGCCAGAAAGGGGCATTAACCCACACCTTTGATGCCTGAAATTCCCAAAAATACTTTTGGCAGAAAAATGCATCCTACACCCGTGAAAGTTCAGAATATGTTAGCAGCCCAAAAAAGGCCTTAAAATGCATCTTAGTCCTGCAAAAATGTTGAAAACTTTGGAGGCCCAAAAAAGGGGTTTACAGGCATCCTAGACCCCCTAAAGTCCAGAAAATGTTGGTTGCCCAAAAACTGTGCCAAAGAGCTCTGAATGTCCCAAAATCATTTGTAGCCAGAAAGGGGCATTAACCCACACCTTTGATGCCTGAAATTCCCAAAAATACTTTTGGCAGAAAAATGCATCCTACACCCGTGAAAGTTCAGAATATGTTAGCCGCCCAAAAAAGGCCTTAAAATGCATCTTAGACCTGCAAAAATGTTGAAAACTTTGGAGGCCCAAAAAAGGGGTTTAGAGGCATCCTAGACCCCCTAAAGTCCAGAAAATGTTGGTTGACCAAAAACTGTGCCAGAGAGCTCTGAATGTCCCAAAATCATTTGTAGCCTAAAAGGGGCATTATCCCACACCCTTGACGCCTGAAATTCCCAAAAATATTTTTGACACAAAAATGCATCCTACACACCTGAACGTTCAGAATATGTTAGCAGCCCAAAAAAGGCCTTAAAATGCCTGTTATGTCTGGAAAAATGTTGAACACTTTGGAGGCCTAAAAAAGGGGTTTACAGGCATCCTAGACCCCCTAAAGTCCAGAAAATGTTGGTGGCCAAAAACTGTGCCAGAGAGCTCTGAATGTCCCAGAAACATGTGCAGCCTGAAAGGAGCATTAACCCGCATCCTAGACCACTGAAATTCCCAAAAATAATTTTGACATGAAAAATGCATCCTACACCCCTGAAAGTTCAGAATATGTTAGCAGCCCAAAAAAGGCCTTAAAATGCCTTTTAGGCCTGCAAGAATGTTGAAAACTTTGGAGGTCAAAAAAAGGGGTTTACAGGTATCCTAGACCCCCTAAAGTCCAGAAAATTTTGGTGGCCCAAAACTGTGCCAGAGAGCTCTGCATGTCCCAACATCATTTGTAGCCTGAAAGGGGCATTAACCCGCATCCTAGACCACTGAAATTGCCAAAAATTGTTTTGGCAAGAAAAGTGCATCCTTCACACCTGACAGTTCAGAATATGTTAGCATCCCAAAAAAGGCCTTAAAATGCATCTTAGGCCTGCAAAAATGTTGAAAACTTTGGAGGCCCAAAAAAGGGGTTTACAGGCATCCTAGACCCCCTAAAGTCCAGAAAATGTTGGTTGACCAAAAACTGTGCCAGAGAGCTCTGAATGTCCCAAAAATCATTTGTAGCCTAAAAGGGGCATTATCCCACACCCTTGACGCCTGAAATTCCCAAAAATATTTTTGGCACAAAAATGCATCCTACACCCCTGAAAGTTCAGAATATGTTAGCAGCCCAAAAAAGGCCTTAAAATGCCTGTTATGTCTGGAAAAATGTTGAACACTTTGGAGGCCTAAAAAAGGGGTTTACAGGCATCCTAGACCCCCTAAAGTCCAGAAAATGTTGGTGGCCAAAAACTGTGCCAGAGAGCTCTGAATGTCCCAGAAACATTTGCAGCCTGAAAGGAGCATTAACCCGCATCCTAGACCACTGAAATTCCCAAAAATAATTTTGACATGAAAAATGCATCCTACACCCCTGAAAGTTCAGAATATGTTAGCAGCCCAAAAAAGGCCTTAAAATGCCTTTTAGGCCTGCAAGAATGTTGAAAATTTTGGATGTCAAAAAAAGGGGTTTACAGGTATCCTAGACCCCCTAAAGTCCAGAAAATTTTGGTGGGCCAAAACTGTGCCAGAGAGCTCTGCATGTCCCAAAATCATTTGTAGCCAGAAAGGGGCATTAACCCACACCTTTGATGCCTGAAATTCCCAAAAATACTTTTGGCAGAAAAATGCATCCTACACCCGTGAAAGTTCAGAATATGTTAGCAGCCCAAAAAAGGCCTTAAAATGCATCTTAGTCCTGTAAAAATGTTGAAAACTTTGGAGGCCCAAAAAAGGGGTTTACAGGCATCCTAGACCCCCTAAAGTCCAGAAAATGTTGGTTGCCCAAAAACTGTGCCAAAGAGCTCTGAATGTCCCAAAATCATTTGTAGCCAGAAAGGGGCATTAACCCACACCTTTGATGCCTGAAATTCCCAAAAATACTTTTGGCAGAAAAATGCATCCTACACCCGTGAAAGTTCAGAATATGTTAGCCGCCCAAAAAAGGCCTTAAAATGCATCTTAGACCTGCAAAAATGTTGAAAACTTTGGAGGCCCAAAAAAGGGGTTTAGAGGCATCCTAGACCCCCTAAAGTCCAGAAAATGTTGGTTGACCAAAAACTGTGCCAGAGAGCTCTGAATGTCCCAAAATCATTTGTAGCCTAAAAGGGGCATTATCCCACACCCTTGACGCCTGAAATTCCCAAAAATATTTTTGACACAAAAATGCATCCTACACACCTGAACGTTCAGAATATGTTAGCAGCCCAAAAAAGGCCTTAAAATGCCTGTTATGTCTGGAAAAATGTTGAACACTTTGGAGGCCTAAAAAAGGGGTTTACAGGCATCCTAGACCCCCTAAAGTCCAGAAAATGTTGGTGGCCAAAAACT
Source organism: Ambystoma mexicanum (assembly GCF_040938575.1). Lineage (NCBI taxonomy): Eukaryota > Metazoa > Chordata > Amphibia > Caudata > Ambystomatidae > Ambystoma > Ambystoma mexicanum. Next base: position 1,318,875,084 of record NC_090934.1, read on the forward strand.
GTGCCAGAGAGCTCTGAATGTCCCAGAAACATTTGCAGCCTGAAAGGAGCACTAACCCGCATCCTAGACCACTGAAATTCCCAAAAATAATTTTGACATGAAAAATGCATCCTACACCCCTGAAAGTTCAGAATATGTTAGCAGCCCAAAAAAGGCCTTAAAATGCCTTTTAGGCCTGCAAGAATGTTGAAAACTTTGGAGGTCAAAAAAAGGGGTTTACAGGTATCCTAGACCCCCTAAAGTCCAGAAAATTTTGGTGGCCCAAAACTGTGCCAGAGAGCTCTGCATGTCCCAAAATCATTTGTAGCCTGAAAGGGGCATTAACCTGCATCCTAGACCACTGAAATTCCCAAAAATAGTTTTGGCAAGAAAAGTGCATCCTTCACACCTGACAGTTCAGAATATGTTAGCATCCCAAAAAAGACCTTAAAATGCATCTTAGGCCTGCAAAAATGTTGAAAACTTTGGAGGCCCAAAAAAGGGGTTTACAGGCATCCTAGACCCCCTAAAGTCCAGAAAATGTTGGTTGACCAAAAACTGTGCCAGAGAGCTCTGAATGTCCCAAAATCATTTGTAGCCTAAAAGGGGCACTATCCCACACCCTTGACGCCTGAAATTCCCAAAAATATTTTTGGCACAAAAATGCATCCTACACCCCTGAAAGTTCAGAATATGTTAGCAGCCCAAAAAAGGCCTTAAAATGCATCTTAGTCCTGCAAAAATGTTGAAAACTTTGGAGGCCCAAAAAAGGGGTTTACAGGCATCCTAGACCCCCTAAAGTCCAGAAAATGTTGGTTGCCCAAAAACTGTGCCAAGGAGCTCTGAATGTCCCAAAATCATTTGTAGCCAGAAAGGGGCATTAACCCACACCCTTGATGCCTGAAATTCCCAAAAATACTTTTGGCAGAAAAATGCATCCTACACACCTGAACGTTCAGAATATGTTAGCAGCCCAAAAAAGGCCTTAAAATGCCTGTTATGTCTGGAAAAATGTTGAACACTTTGGAGGCCTAAAAAAGGGGTTTACAGGCATCCTAGACCCCCTAAAGTCCAGAAAATGGTGGTGGCCAAAAACTGTGCCAGAGAGCTCTGAATGTCCCAGAAACATTTGCAGCCTGAAAGGAGCATTAACCCGCATCCTAGACCACTGAAATTCCCAAAAATAATTTTGACATGAAAAATGCATCCTACACCCCTGAAAGTTCAGAATATGTTAGCAACCCAAAAAAGGCCTTAAAATGCCTTTTAGGCCTGCAAGAATGTTGAAAATTTTGGATGTCAAAAAAAGGGGTTTACAGGTATCCTAGACCCCCTAAAGTCCAGAAAATTTTGGTGGCCCAAAACTGTGCCAGAGAGCTCTGCATGTGCCAAAATCATTTGTAGCCAGAAAGGGGCATTAACCCACACCTTTGATGCCTGAAATTCCCAAAAATACTTTTGGCAGAAAAATGCATCCTACACCCGTGAAAGTTCAGAATATGTTAGCAGCCCAAAAAAGGCCTTAAAATGCATTTTAGTCCTGCAAAAATGTTGAAAACTTTGGAGGCCCAAAAAAGAGGTTTACAGGCATCCTAGACCCCCTAAAGTCCAGAAAATGTTGGTTGCCCAAAAACTGTGCCAAAGAGCTCTGAATGTCCCAAAATCATTTGTAGCCAGAAAGGGGCATTAACCCACACCTTTGATGCCTGAAATTCCCAAAAATACTTTTGGCAGAAAAATGCATCCTACACCCGTGAAAGTTCAGAATATGTTAGCCGCCCAAAAAAGGCCTTAAAATGCATCTTAGACCTGCAAAAATGTTGAAAACTTTGGAGGCCCAAAAAAGGGGTTTAGAGGCATCCTAGACCCCCTAAAGTCCAGAAAATGTTGGTTGACCAAAAACTGTGCCAGAGAGCTCTGAATGTCCCAAAATCATTTGTAGCCTAAAAGGGGCATTATCCCACACCCTTGACGCCTGAAATTCCCAAAAATATTTTTGACACAAAAATGCATCCTACACACCTGAACGTTCAGAATATGTTAGCAGCCCAAAAAAGGCCTTAAAATGCCTGTTATGTCTGGAAAAATGTTGAACACTTTGGAGGCCTAAAAAAGGGGTTTACAGGCATCCTAGACCCCCTAAAGTCCAGAAAATGTTGGTGGCCAAAAACTGTGCCAGAGAGCTCTGAATGTCCCAGAAACATTTGCAGCCTGAAAGGAGCACTAACCCGCATCCTAGACCACTGAAATTCCCAAAAATAATTTTGACATGAAAAATGCATCCTACACCCCTGAAAGTTCAGAATATGTTAGCAGCCCAAAAAAGGCCTTAAAATGCCTTTTAGGCCTGCAAGAATGTTGAAAACTTTGGAGGTCAAAAAAAGGGGTTTACAGGTATCCTAGACCCCCTAAAGTCCAGAAAATTTTGGTGGCCCAAAACTGTGCCAGAGAGCTCTGCATGTCCCAAAATCATTTGTAGCCTGAAAGGGGCATTAACCTGCATCCTAGACCACTGAAATTCCCAAAAATAGTTTTGGCAAGAAAAGTGCATCCTTCACACCTGACAGTTCAGAATATGTTAGCATCCCAAAAAAGACCTTAAAATGCATCTTAGGCCTGCAAAAATGTTGAAAACTTTGGAGGCCCAAAAAAGGGGTTTACAGGCATCCTAGACCCCCTAAAGTCCAGAAAATGTTGGTTGACCAAAAACTGTGCCAGAGAGCTCTGAATGTCCCAAAATCATTTGTAGCCTAAAAGGGGCACTATCCCACACCCTTGACGCCTGAAATTCCCAAAAATATTTTTGGCACAAAAATGCATCCTACACCCCTGAAAGTTCAGAATATGTTAGCAGCCCAAAAAAGGCCTTAAAATGCATCTTAGTCCTGCAAAAATGTTGAAAACTTTGGAGGCCCAAAAAAGGGGTTTACAGGCATCCTAGACCCCCTAAAGTCCAGAAAATGTTGGTTGCCCAAAAACTGTGCCAAAGAGCTCTGAATGTCCCAAAATCATTTGTAGCCAGAAAGGGGCATTAACCCACACCCTTGATGCCTGAAATTCCCAAAAATACTTTTGGCAGAAAAATGCATCCTACACACCTGAACGTTCAGAATATGTTAGCAGCCCAAAAAAGGCCTTAAAATGCCTGTTATGTCTGGAAAAATGTTGAACACTTTGGAGGCCTAAAAAAGGGGTTTACAGGCATCCTAGACCCCCTAAAGTCCAGAAAATGGTGGTGGCCAAAAACTGTGCCAGAGAGCTCTGAATGTCCCAGAAACATTTGCAGCCTGAAAGGAGCATTAACCCGCATCCTAGACCACTGAAATTCCCAAAAATAATTTTGACATGAAAAATGCATCCTACACCCCTGAAAGTTCAGAATATGTTAGCAACCCAAAAAAGGCCTTAAAATGCCTTTTAGGCCTGCAAGAATGTTGAAAATTTTGGATGTCAAAAAAAGGGGTTTACAGGTATCCTAGACCCCCTAAAGTCCAGAAAATTTTGGTGGCCCAAAACTGTGCCAGAGAGCTCTGCATGTGCCAAAATCATTTGTAGCCAGAAAGGGGCATTAACCCACACCTTTGATGCCTGAAATTCCCAAAAATACTTTTGGCAGAAAAATGCATCCTACACCCGTGAAAGTTCAGAATATGTTAGCCGCCCAAAAAAGGCCTTAAAATGCATCTTAGACCTGCAAAAATGTTGAAAACTTTGGAGGCCCAAAAAAGGGGTTTACAGGTATCCTAGACCCCCTAAAGTCCAGAAAATTTTGGTGGCCCAAAACTGTGCCAGAGAGCTCTGCATGTCCCAACATCATTTGTAGCCTGAAAGGGGCATTAACCCGCATCCTAGACCACTGAAATTGCCAAAAATTGTTTTGGCAAGAAAAGTGCATCCTTCACACCTGACAGTTCAGAATATGTTAGCATCCCAAAAAAGGCCTTAAAATGCATCTTAGGCCTGCAAAAATGTTGAAAACTTTGGAGGCCCAAAAAAGGGGTTTACAGGCATCCTAGACCCCCTAAAGTCCAGAAAATGTTGGTTGACCAAAAACTGTGCCAGAGAGCTCTGAATGTCCCAAAAATCATTTGTAGCCTAAAAGGGGCATTATCCCACACCCTTGACGCCTGAAATTCCCAAAAATATTTTTGGCACAAAAATGCATCCTACACCCCTGAAAGTTCAGAATATGTTAGCAGCCCAAAAAAGGCCTTAAAATGCCTGTTATGTCTGGAAAAATGTTGAACACTTTGGAGGCCTAAAAAAGGGGTTTACAGGCATCCTAGACCCCCTAAAGTCCAGAAAATGTTGGTGGCCAAAAACTGTGCCAGAGAGCTCTGAATGTCCCAGAAACATTTGCAGCCTGAAAGGAGCATTAACCCGCATCCTAGACCACTGAAATTCCCAAAAATAATTTTGACATGAAAAATGCATCCTACACCCCTGAAAGTTCAGAATATGTTAGCAGCCCAAAAAAGGCCTTAAAATGCCTTTTAGGCCTGCAAGAATGTTGAAAATTTTGGATGTCAAAAAAAGGGGTTTACAGGTATCCTAGACCCCCTAAAGTCCAGAAAATTTTGGTGGGCCAAAACTGTGCCAGAGAGCTCTGCATGTCCCAAAATCATTTGTAGCCAGAAAGGGGCATTAACCCACACCTTTGATGCCTGAAATTCCCAAAAATACTTTTGGCAGAAAAATGCATCCTACACCCGTGAAAGTTCAGAATATGTTAGCAGCCCAAAAAAGGCCTTAAAATGCATCTTAGTCCTGTAAAAATGTTGAAAACTTTGGAGGCCCAAATAAGGGGTTTACAGGCATCCTAGACCCCCTAAAGTCCAGAAAATGTTGGTTGCCCAAAAACTGTGCCAAAGAGCTCTGAATGTCCCAAAATCATTTGTAGCCAGAAAGGGGCATTAACCCACACCTTTGATGCCTGAAATTCCCAAAAATACTTTTGGCAGAAAAATGCATCCTACACCCGTGAAAGTTCAGAATATGTTAGCCGCCCAAAAAAGGCCTTAAAATGCATCTTAGACCTGCAAAAATGTTGAAAACTTTGGAGGCCCAAAAAAGGGGTTTAGAGGCATCCTAGACCCCCTAAAGTCCAGAAAATGTTGGTTGACCAAAAACTGTGCCAGAGAGCTCTGAATGTCCCAAAATCATTTGTAGCCTAAAAGGGGCATTATCCCACACCCTTGACGCCTGAAATTCCCAAAAATATTTTTGACACAAAAATGCATCCTACACACCTGAACGTTCAGAATATGTTAGCAGCCCAAAAAAGGCCTTAAAATGCCTGTTATGTCTGGAAAAATGTTGAACACTTTGGAGGCCTAAAAAAGGGGTTTACAGGCATCCTAGACCCCCTAAAGTCCAGAAAATGTTGGTGGCCAAAAACTGTGCCAGAGAGCTCTGAATGTCCCAGAAACATTTGCAGCCTGAAAGGAGCACTAACCCGCATCCTAGACCACTGAAATTCCCAAAAATAATTTTGACATGAAAAATGCATCCTACACCCCTGAAAGTTCAGAATATGTTAGCAGCCCAAAAAAGGCCTTAAAATGCCTTTTAGGCCTGCAAGAATGTTGAAAACTTTGGAGGTCAAAAAAAGGGGTTTACAGGTATCCTAGACCCCCTAAAGTCCAGAAAATTTTGGTGGCCCAAAACTGTGCCAGAGAGCTCTGCATGTCCCAAAATCATTTGTAGCCTGAAAGGGGCATTAACCTGCATCCTAGACCACTGAAATTCCCAAAAATAGTTTTGGCAAGAAAAGTGCATCCTTCACACCTGACAGTTCAGAATATGTTAGCATCCCAAAAAAGACCTTAAAATGCATCTTAGGCCTTCAAAAATGTTGAAAACTTTGGAGGCCCAAAAAAGGGGTTTACAGGCATCCTAGACCCCCTAAAGTCCAGAAAATGTTGGTTGACCAAAAACTGTGCCAGAGAGCTCTGAATGTCCCAAAATCATTTGTAGCCTAAAAGGGGCACTATCCCACACCCTTGACGCCTGAAATTCCCAAAAATATTTTTGGCACAAAAATGCATCCTACACCCCTGAAAGTTCAGAATATGTTAGCAGCCCAAAAAAGGCCTTAAAATGCATCTTAGTCCTGCAAAAATGTTGAAAACTTTGGAGGCCCAAAAAAGGGGTTTACAGGCATCCTAGACCCCCTAAAGTCCAGAAAATGTTGGTTGCCCAAAAACTGTGCCAAAGAGCTCTGAATGTCCCAAAATCATGTGTAGCCAGAAAGGGGCATTAACCCACACCCTTGATGCCTGAAATTCCCAAAAATACTTTTGGCAGAAAAATGCATCCTACACACCTGAACGTTCAGAATATGTTAGCAGCCCAAAAAAGGCCTTAAAATGCCTGTTATGTCTGGAAAAATGTTGAACACTTTGGAGGCCTAAAAAAGGGGTTTACAGGCATCCTAGACCCCCTAAAGTCCAGAAAATGGTGGTTGCCCAAAAACTGTGCCAAAGAGCTCTGAATGTCCCAAAATCATTTGTAGCCAGAAAGGGGCATTAACCCACACCTTTGATGCCTGAAATTCCCAAAAATACTTTTGGCAGAAAAATGCATCCTACACCCGTGAAAGTTCAGAATATGTTAGCCGCCCAAAAAAGGCCTTAAAATGCATCTTAGACCTGCAAAAATGTTGAAAACTTTGGAGGCCCAAAAAAGGGGTTTAGAGGCATCCTAGACCCCCTAAAGTCCAGAAAATGTTGGTTGACCAAAAACTGTGCCAGAGAGCTCTGAATGTCCCAAAATCATTTGTAGCCTAAAAGGGGCATTATCCCACACCCTTGACGCCTGAAATTCCCAAAAATATTTTTGACACAAAAATGCATCCTACACACCTGAACGTTCAGAATATGTTAGCAGCCCAAAAAAGGCTTTAAAATGCCTGTTATGTCTGGAAAAATGTTGAACACTTTGGAGGCCTAAAAAAGGGGTTTACAGGCATCCTAGACCCCCTAAAGTCCAGAAAATGTTGGTGGCCAAAAACTGTGCCAGAGAGCTCTGAATGTCCCAGAAACATGTGCAGCCTGAAAGGAGCATTAACCCGCATCCTAGACCACTGAAATTCCCAAAAATAATTTTGACATGAAAAATGCATCCTACACCCCTGAAAGTTCAGAATATGTTAGCAGCCCAAAAAAGGCCTTAAAATGCCTTTTAGGCCTGCAAGAATGTTGAAAACTTTGGAGGTCAAAAAAAGGGGTTTACAGGTATCCTAGACCCCCTAAAGTCCAGAAAATTTTGGTGGCCCAAAACTGTGCCAGAGAGCTCTGCATGTCCCAACATCATTTGTAGCCTGAAAGGGGCATTAACCCGCATCCTAGACCACTGAAATTGCCAAAAATTGTTTTGGCAAGGAAAGTGCATCCTTCACACCTGACAGTTCAGAATATGTTAGCATCCCAAAAAAGGCCTTAAAATGCATCTTAGGCCTGCAAAAATGTTGAAAACTTTGGAGGCCCAAAAAAGGGGTTTACAGGCATCCTAGACCCCCTAAAGTCCAGAAAATGTTGGTTGACCAAAAACTGTGCCAGAGAGCTCTGAATGTCCCAAAAATCATTTGTAGCCTAAAAGGGGCATTATCCCACACCCTTGACGCCTGAAATTCCCAAAAATATTTTTGGCACAAAAATGCATCCTACACCCCTGAAAGTTCAGAATATGTTAGCAGCCCAAAAAAGGCCTTAAAATGCCTGTTATGTCTGGAAAAATGTTGAACACTTTGGAGGCCTAAAAAAGGGGTTTACAGGCATCCTAGACCCCCTAAAGTCCAGAAAATGTTGGTGGCCAAAAACTGTGCCAGAGAGCTCTGAATGTCCCAGAAACATTTGCAGCCTGAAAGGAGCATTAACCCGCATCCTAGACCACTGAAATTCCCAAAAATAATTTTGACATGAAAAATGCATCCTACACCCCTGAAAGTTCAGAATATGTTAGCAGCCCAAAAAAGGCCTTAAAATGCCTTTTAGGCCTGCAAGAATGTTGAAAATTTTGGATGTCAAAAAAAGGGGTTTACAGGTATCCTAGACCCCCTAAAGTCCAGAAAATTTTGGTGGGCCAAAACTGTGCCAGAGAGCTCTGCATGTCCCAAAATCATTTGTAGCCAGAAAGGGGCATTAACCCACACCTTTGATGCCTGAAATTCCCAAAAATACTTTTGGCAGAAAAATGCATCCTACACCCGTGAAAGTTCAGAATATGTTAGCAGCCCAAAAAAGGCCTTAAAATGCATCTTAGTCCTGTAAAAATGTTGAAAACTTTGGAGGCCCAAAAAAGGGGTTTACAGGCATCCTAGACCCCCTAAAGTCCAGAAAATGTTGGTTGCCCAAAAACTGTGCCAAAGAGCTCTGAATGTCCCAAAATCATTTGTAGCCAGAAAGGGGCATTAACCCACACCTTTGATGCCTGAAATTCCCAAAAATACTTTTGGCAGAAAAATGCATCCTACACCCGTGAAAGTTCAGAATATGTTAGCCGCCCAAAAAAGGCCTTAAAATGCATCTTAGACCTGCAAAAATGTTGAAAACTTTGGAGGCCCAAAAAAGGGGTTTAGAGGCATCCTAGACCCCCTAAAGTCCAGAAAATGTTGGTTGAACAAAAACTGTGCCAGAGAGCTCTGAATGTCCCAAAATCATTTGTAGCCTAAAAGGGGCATTATCCCACACCCTTGACGCCTGAAATTCCCAAAAATATTTTTGACACAAAAATGCATCCTACACACCTGAACGTTCAGAATATGTTAGCAGCCCAAAAAAGGCCTTAAAATGCCTGTTATGTCTGGAAAAATGTTGAACACTTTGGAGGCCTAAAAAAGGGGTTTACAGGTATCCTAGACCCCCTAAAGTCCAGAAAATTTTGGTGGCCCAAAACTGTGCCAGAGAGCTCTGCATGTCCCAAAATCATTTGTAGCCTGAAAGGGGCATTAACCTGCATCCTAGACCACTGAAATTCCCAAAAATAGTTTTGGCAAGAAAAGTGCATCCTTCACACCTGACAGTTCAGAATATGTTAGCATCCCAAAAAAGACCTTAAAATGCATCTTAGGCCTGCAAAAATGTTGAAAACTTTGGAGGCCCAAAAAAGGGGTTTACAGGCATCCTAGACCCCCTAAAGTCCAGAAAATGTTGGTTGACCAAAAACTGTGCCAGAGAGCTCTGAATGTCCCAAAATCATTTGTAGCCTAAAAGGGGCACTATCCCACACCCTTGACGCCTGAAATTCCCAAAAATATTTTTGGCACAAAAATGCATCCTACACCCCTGAAAGTTCAGAATATGTCAGCAGCCCAAAAAAGGCCTTAAAATGCATCTTAGTCCTGCAAAAATGTTGAAAACTTTGGAGGCCCAAAAAAGGGGTTTACAGGCATCCTAGACCCCCTAAAGTCCAGAAAATGTTGGTTGCCCAAAAACTGTGCCAAAGAGCTCTGAATGTCCTAAAATCATTTGTAGCCAGAAAGGGGCATTAACCCACACCCTTGATGCCTGAAATTCCCAAAAATACTTTTGGCAGAAAAATGCATCCTACACCCCTGAAAGTTCAGAATATGTTAGCCGCCCAAAAAAGGCCTTAAAATGCATCTTAGGCCTGTAAAAATGTTGAAAACTTTGGAGGCCCAAAAAAGGGGTTTAGAGGCATCCTAGACCCCCTAAAGTCCAGAAAATGTTGGTTGACCAAAAACTGTGCCAGAGAGCTCTGAATGTCCCAAAATCATTTGTAGCCAAAAGGGGCATTATCCCACACCCTTGACGCCTGAAATTCCCAAAAATATTTTTGACACAAAAATGCATCCTACACACCTGAACGTTCAGAATATGTTAGCAGCCCAAAAAAGGCCTTAAAATGCCTGTTATGTCTGGAAAAATGTTGAACACTTTGGAGGCCTAAAAAAGGGGTTTACAGGCATCCTAGACCCCCTAAAGTCCAGAAAATGTTGGTGGCCAAAAACTGTGCCAGAGAGCTCTGAATGTCCCAGAAACATTTGCAGCCTGAAAGGAGCATTAACCCGCATCCTAGACCACTGAAATTCCCAAAAATAATTTTGACATGAAAAATGCATCCTACACCCCTGAAAGTTCAGAATATGTTAGCAGCCCAAAAAAGGCCTTAAAATGCCTTTTAGGCCTGCAAGAATGTTGAAAACTTTGGAGGTCAAAAAAAGGGGTTTAAAGGTATCCTAGACCCCCTAAAGTCCAGAAAATTTAGGTGGCCCAAAACTGTCCCAGAGAGCTCTGCATGTCCCAAAATCATTTGTAGCCTGAAAGGGGCATTAACCCGCATCCTAGACCACTGAAATTCCCAAAAATCGTTTTGGCAAGAAAAGTGCATCCTTCACACCTGACAGTTCAGAATATGTTAGCATCCCAAAAAAGGCCTTAAAATGCATCTTAGGCCTGCAAAAATGTTGAAATCTTTGGAGGCCCAAAAAAGGGGTTTACAGGCATCCTAGACCCCCTAAAGTCCAGAAAATGTCAGTTGACCAAAAACTGTGCCAGAGAGCTCTGAATGTCCCAAAATCATTTGTAGCCTAAAAGGGGCATTATCCCACACCCTTGACGCCTGAAATTCCCAAAAATATTTTTGGCACAAAAATGCATCCTACACCCCTGAAAGTTCAGAATATGTTAGCAGCCCAAAAAAGGCCTTAAAATGCATCTTAGTCCTGCAAAAATGTTGAAAACTTTGGAGGCCCAAAAAAGGGGTTTACAGGCATACTAGACCCCCTAAAGTCCAGAAAATGTTGGTTGCCCAAAAACTGTGCCAAAGAGCTCTGAATGTCCCAAAATCATTTGTAGCCTGAAAGGGGCATTAACCCACACCCTTGATGCCTGAAATTCCCAAAAATACTTTTGGCAGAAAAATGCATCCTACACCCCTGAAAGTTCAGAATATGTTAGCCACCCAAAAAAGGCCTTAAAATGCATTTTAGGCCTGCAAAAATGTTGAAAACTTTGGAGGCCCAAAAAAGGGGTTTAGAGGCATCCTAGACCCCCTAAAGTCCAGAAAATGTTGGTTGACCAAAAATTGTGCCAGAGAGCTCTGAATGTCCCAAAATCATTTGTAGCCTAAAAGGGGCATTATCCCACACCCTTGACGCCTGAAATTCCCAAAAATATTTTTGACACAAAAATGCATCCTACACACCTGAACGTTCAGAATATGTTAGCAGCCCAAAAAAGGCCTTAAAATGCCTGTTATGTCTGGAAAAATGTTGAACACTTTGGAGGCCTAAAAAAGGGGTTTACAGGCATCCTAGACCCCCTAAAGTCCAGAAAATGTTGGTGGCCAAAAACTGTGCCAGAGAGCTCTGAATGTCCCAGAAACATTTGCAGCCTGAAAGGAGCATTAACCCGCATCCTAGACCACTGAAATTCCCAAAAATAATTTTGACATGAAAAATGCATCCTACACCCCTGAAAGTTCAGAATATGTTAGCAGCCCAAAAAAGGCCTTAAAATGCCTTTTAGGCCTGCAAGAATGTTGAAAACTTTGGAGGTCAAAAAAAGGGGTTTACAGGTATCCTAGACCCCCTAAAGTCCAGAAAATGTTGGTGGCCCAAAACTGTGCCAGAGAGCTCTGCATGTCCCAAAATCATTTGTAGCCTGAAAGGGGCATTAACCCGCATCCTAGACCACTGTAATTCCCAAAAATCATTTTGGCAAGAAAAGTGCATCCTTCACACCTGACAGTTCAGAATATGTTAGCATCCCAAAAAAGGCCTTAAAATGCATCTTAGGCCTGCAAAAATGTTGAAATCTTTGGAGGCCCAAAAAAGGGGTTTACAGGCATCCTAGACCCCCTAAAGTCCAGAAAATGTTGGTTGACCAAAAACTGTGCCAGAGAGCTCTGAATGTCCCAAAATCATTTGTAGCCTAAAAGGGGCATTATTCCACACCCTTGACGCCTGAAATTCCCAAAAATATTTTTGGCACAAAAATGCATCCTACACCCCTGAAAGTTCAGAATATGTTAGCAGCCCAAAAAAGGCCTTAAAATGCATCTTAGTCCTGCAAAAATGTTGAAAACTTTGGAGGCCCAAAAAAGGGGTTTACAGGCATACTAGACCCCCTAAAGTCCAGAAAATGTTGGTTGCCCAAAAACTGTGCCAAAGAGCTCTGAATGTCCCAAAATCATTTGTAGCCTGAAAGGGGCATTAACCCACACCCTTGATGCCTGAAATTCCCAAAAATACTTTTGGCAGAAAAATGCATCCTACACCCCTGAAAGTTCAGAATATGTTAGCCACCCAAAAAAGGCCTTAAAATGCATTTTAGGCCTGCAAAAATGTTGAAAACTTTGGAGGCCCAAAAAAGGGGTTTAGAGGCATCCTAGACCCCCTAAAGTCCAGAAAATGTTGGTTGACCAAAAATTGTGCCAGAGAGCTCTGAATGTCCCAAAATCATTTGTAGCCTAAAAGGGGCATTATCCCACACCCTTGACGCCTGAAATTCCCAAAAATATTTTTGACACAAAAATGCATCCTACACACCTGAACGTTCAGAATATGTTAGCAGCCCAAAAAAGGCCTTAAAATGCCTGTTATGTCTGGAAAAATGTTGAACACTTTGGAGGCCTAAAAAAGGGGTTTACAGGCATCCTAGACCCCCTAAAGTCCAGAAAATGTTGGTGGCCAAAAACTGTGCCAGAGAGCTCTGAATGTCCCAGAAACATTTGCAGCCTGAAAGGAGCATTAACCCGCATCCTAGACCACTGAAATTCCCAAAAATAATTTTGACATGAAAAATGCATCCTACACCCCTGAAAGTTCAGAATATGTTAGCAGCCCAAAAAAGGCCTTAAAATGCCTTTTAGGCCTGCAAGAATGTTGAAAACTTTGGAGGTCAAAAAAAGGGGTTTACAGGTATCCTAGACCCCCTAAAGTCCAGAAAATGTTGGTGGCCCAAAACTGTGCCAGAGAGCTCTGCATGTCCCAAAATCATTTGTAGCCTGAAAGGGGCATTAACCCGCATCCTAGACCACTGTAATTCCCAAAAATCATTTTGGCAAGAAAAGTGCATCCTTCACACCTGACAGTTCAGAATATGTTAGCATCCCAAAAAAGGCCTTAAAATGCATCTTAGGCCTGCAAAAATGTTGAAATCTTTGGAGGCCCAAAAAAGGGGTTTACAGGCATCCTAGACCCCCTAAAGTCCAGAAAATGTTGGTTGACCAAAAACTGTGCCAGAGAGCTCTGAATGTCCCAAAATCATTTGTAGCCTAAAAGGGGCATTATTCCACACCCTTGACGCCTGAAATTCCCAAAAATATTTTTGGCACAAAAATGCATCCTACACCCCTGAAAGTTCAGAATATGTCAGCAGCCCAAAAAAGGCCTTAAAATGCATCTTAGTCCTGCAAAAATGTTGAAAACTTTGGAGGCCCAAAAAAGGGGTTTACAGGCATCCTAGACCCCCTAAAGTCCAGAAAATGTTGGTTGCCCAAAAACTGTGCCAAAGAGCTCTGAATGTCCTAAAATCATTTGTAGCCAGAAAGGGGCATTAACCCACACCCTTGATGCCTGAAATTCCCAAAAATACTTTTGGCAGAAAAATGCATCCTACACCCCTGAAAGTTCAGTATATGTTAGCCGCCCAAAAAAGGCCTTAAAATGCATCTTAGGCCTACAAAAATGTTGAAAACTTTGGAGGCCCAAAAAAGGGGTTTAGAGGCATCCTAGACCCCCTAAAGTCCAGAAAATGTTGGTTGACCAAAAACTGTGCCAGAGAGCTCTGAATGTCCCAAAATCATTTGTAGCCAAAAGGGGCATTATCCCACACCCTTGACGCCTGAAATTCCCAAAAATATTTTTGACACAAAAATGCATCCTACACACCTGAACGTTCAGAATATGTTAGCAGCCCAAAAAAGGCCTTAAAATGCCTGTTATGTCTGGAAAAATGTTGAACACTTTGGAGGCCTAAAAAAGGGGTTTACAGGCATCCTAGACCCCCTAAAGTCCAGAAAATGTTGGTGGCCAAAAACTGTGCCAGAGAGCTCTGAATGTCCCAGAAACATTTGCAGCCTGAAAGGAGCATTAACCCGCATCCTAGACCACTGAAATTCCCAAAAATAATTTTGACATGAAAAATGCATCCTACACCCCTGAAAGTTCAGAATATGTTAGCAGCCCAAAAAAGGCCTTAAAATGCCTTTTAGGCCTGCAAGAATGTTGAAAACTTTGGAGGTCAAAAAAAGGGGTTTACAGGTATCCTAGACCCCCTAAAGTCCAGAAGATTTAGGTGGCCCAAAACTGTGCCAGAGAGCTCTGCATGTCCCAAAATCATTTGTAGCCTGAAAGGGGCATTAACCCGCATCCTAGACCACTGAAATTCCCAAAAATCGTTTTGGCAAGAAAAGTGCATCATTCACACCTGACAGTTCAGAATATGTTAGCATCCCAAAAAAGGCCTTAAAATGCATCTTAGGCCTGCAAAAATGTTGAAATCTTTGGAGGCCCAAAAAAGGGGTTTACAGGCATCCTAGACCCCCTAAAGTCCAGAAAATGTCAGTTGACCAAAAACTGTGCCAGAGAGCTCTGAATGTCCCAAAATCATTTGTAGCCTAAAAGGGGCATTATCCCACACCCTTGACGCCTGAAATTCCCAAAAATATTTTTGGCACAAAAATGCATCCTACACCCCTGAAAGTTCAGAATATGTTAGCAGCCCAAAAAAGGCCTTAAAATGCATCTTAGTCCTGCAAAAATGTTGAAAACTTTGGAGGCCCAAAAAAGGGGTTTACAGGCATACTAGACCCCCTAAAGTCCAGAAAATGTTGGTTGCCCAAAAACTGTGCCAAAGAGCTCTGAATGTCCCAAAATCATTTGTAGCCTGAAAGGGGCATTAACCCACACCCTTGATGCCTGAAATTCCCAAAAATACTTTTGGCAGAAAAATGCATCCTACACCCCTGAAAGTTCAGAATATGTTAGCCACCCAAAAAAGGCCTTAAAATGCATCTTAGGCCTGCAAAAATGTTGAAAACTTTGGAGGCCCAAAAAAGGGGTTTAGAGGCATCCTAGACCCCCTAAAGTCCAGAAAATGTTGGTTGACCAAAAATTGTGCCAGAGAGCTCTGAATGTCCCAAAATCATTTGTAGCCTAAAAGGGGCATTATCCCACACCCTTGACGCCTGAAATTCCCAAAAATATTTTTGACACAAAAATGCATCCTACACACCTGAACGTTCAGAATATGTTAGCAGCCCAAAAAAGGCCTTAAAATGCCTGTTATGTCTGGAAAAATGTTGAACACTTTGGAGGCCTAAAAAAGGGGTTTACAGGCATCCTAGACCCCCTAAAGTCCAGAAAATGTTGGTGGCCAAAAACTGTGCCAGAGAGCTCTGAATGTCCCAGAAACATTTGCAGCCTGAAAGGAGCATTAACCCGCATCCTAGACAACTGAAATTCCCAAAAATAATTTTGACATGAAAAATGCATCCTACACCCCTGAAAGTTCAGAATATGTTAGCAGCCCAAAAAAGGCCTTAAAATGCCTTTTAGGCCTGCAAGAATGTTGAAAACTTTGGAGGTCAAAAAAAGGGGTTTACAGGTATCCCAGACCCCCTAAAGTCCAGAAAATTTTGGTGGCCCAAAACTATGCCAGAGAGCTCTGCATGTCCCAAAATCATTCGTAGCCTGAAAGGGGCAATAACCCGCATCCTAGACCACTGAAATTCCCAAAAATCGTTTTGCTAAGAAAAGTGCATCCTTCACACCTGACAGTTCAGAATATGTTAGCATCCCAAAAAAGGCCTTAAAATGCATCGTAGGCCTGCAAAAATGTTGAAAACTTTGGAGGCCCAAAAAAGGGGTTTACAGGCATCCTAGACCCCCTAAAGTCCAGAAAATGTTGGTTGACCAAAAACTGTGCCAGAGAGCTCTGAATGTCCCAAAATCATTTGTAGCCTAAAAGGGGCATTATCCCACACCCTTGACGCCTGAAATTCCCAAAAATATTTTTGGCACAAAAATGCATCCTACACCCCTGAAAGTTCAGAATATGTTAGCAGCCCAAAAAAGGCCTTAAAATGCATCTTAGTCCTGCAAAAATGTTGAAAACTTTGGAGGCCCAAAAAAAGGGGTTTACAGGCATACTAGACCCCCTAAAGTCCAGAAAATGTTGGTTGCCCAAAAACTGTGCCAAAGAGCTCTGAATGTCCCAAAATCATTTGTAGCCTGAAAGGGGCATTAACCCACACCCTTGATGCCTGAAATTCCCAAAAATACTTTTGGCAGAAAAATGCATCCTACACCCCTGAAAGTTCAGAATATGTTAGCCACCCAAAAAAGGCCTTAAAATGCATCTTAGGCCTGCAAAAATGTTGAAAACTTTGGAGGCCCAAAAAAGGGGTTTAGAGGCATCCTAGACCCCCTAAAGTCCAGAAAATGTTGGTTGACCAAAATTTGTGCCAGAGAGCTCTGAATGTCCCAAAATCATTTGTAGCCTAAAAGGGGCATTATCCCACACCCTTGACGCCTGAAATTCCCAAAAATATTTTTGACACAAAAATGCATCCTACACACCTGAACGTTCAGAATATGTTACCACCCCAAAAAAGGCCTTAAAATGCCTGTTATGTCTGGAAAAATGTTGAACACTTTGGAGGCCTAAAAAAGGGGTTTACAGGCATCCTAGACCCCCTAAAGTCCAGAAAATGTTGGTGGCCAAAAACTGTGCCAGAGAGCTCTGAATGTCCCAGAAACATTTGCAGCCTGAAAGGAGCATTAACCCGCATCCTAGACCACTGAAATTCCCAAAAATAATTTTGACATGAAAAATGCATCCTACACCCCTGAAAGTTCAGAATATGTTAGCAGCCCAAAAAAGGCCTTAAAATGCCTTTTAGGCCTGCAAGAATGTTGAAAACTTTGGAGGTCAAAAAAAGGGGTTTACAGGTATCCTAGACCCCCTAAAGTCCAGAAAATTTTGGTGGCCCAAAACTGTGCCAGAGAGCTCTGCATGTCCCAAAATCATTTGTAGCCTGAAAGGGGCATTAACCCGCATCCTAGACCACTGAAATTCCCAAAAATCGTTTTGGCAAGAAAAGTGCATCCTTCACACCTGACAGTTCAGAATATGTTAGCATCCCAAAAAAGGCCTTAAAATGCATCTTAGGCCTGCAAAAATGTTGAAAACTTTGGAGGCCCAAAAAAGGGGTTTACAGGCATCCTAGACCCCCTAAAGTCCAGAAAATGTTGGTTGACCAAAAACTGTGCCAGAGAGCTCTGAATGTCCCAAAATCATTTGTAGCCTAAAAGGGGCATTATCCCACACCCTTGACGCCTGAAATTCCCAAAAATACTTTTGGCAGAAAAATGCATCCTACACCCCTGAAAGTTCAGAATATGTTAGCCGCCCAAAAAAGGCCTTAAAATGCATCTTAGGCCTGCAAAAATGTTGAAAACTTTGGAGGCCCAAAAAAGGGGTTTAGAGGCATCCTAGACCCCCTAAAGTCCAGAAAATGTTGGTTGACCAAAAACTGTGCCAGAGAGCTCTGAATGTCCCAAAATCATTTGTAGCCTAAAAGGGGCATTATCCCACACCCTTGACGCCTGAAATTCCCAAAAATATTTTTGACACAAAAATGCATCCTACACACCTGAACGTTCAGAATATGTTAGCAGCCCAAAAAAGGCCTTAAAATGCCTGTTATGTCTGGAAAAATGTTGAACACTTTGGAGGCCTAAAAAATGGGTTTACAGGCATCCTAGACCCCCTAAAGTCCAGAAAATGTTGGTGGCCAAAAACTGTGCCAGAGAGCTCTGAATGTCCCAGAAACATTTGCAGCCTGAAAGGAGCATTAACCCGCATCCTAGACCACTGAAATTCCCAAAAATAATTTTGACATGAAAAATGCATCCTACACCCCTGAAAGTTCAGAATATGTTAGCAGCCCAAAAAAGGCCTTAAAATGCCTTTTAGGCCTGCAAGAATGTTGAAAACTTTGGAGGTCAAAAAAAGGGGTTTACAGGTATCCTAGACCCCCTAAAGTCCAGAACATTTTGGTGGCCCAAAACTGTGCCAGAGAGCTCTGCATGTCACAAAATCATTTGTAGCCTGAAAGGGGCATTAACCCGCATCCTAGACCACTGAAATTGCCAAAAATCGTTTTGGCAAGAAAAGTGCATCCTTCACACCTGACAGTTCAGAATATGTTAGCATCCCAAAAAAGGCCTTAAAATGCATCTTAGGCCTGCAAAAATGTTGAAAACTTTGGAGGCCCAAAAAAGGGGTTTACAGGCATCCTAGACCCCCTAAAGTCCAGAAAATGTTGGTTGACCAAAAACTGTGCCAGAGAGCTCTGAATGTCCCAAAATCATTTGTAGCCTAAAAGGGGCATTATCCCACACCCTTGACGCCTGAAATTCCCAAAAATATTTTTGGCACAAAAATGCATCCTACACCCCTGAAAGTTCAGAATATGTTAGCAGCCCAAAAAAGGCCTTGAAATGCATCTTAGTCCTGCAAAAATGTTGAAAACTTTGGAGGCCCAAAAAAGGGGTTTACAGGCATCCTAGACCCCCTAAAGTCCAGAAAATGTTGGTTGCCCAAAAACTGTGCCAAAGAGCTCTGAATGTCCCAAAATCATTTGTAGCCAGAAAGGGGCATTAACCCACACCCTTGATGCCTGAAATTCCCAAAAATACTTTTGGCAGAAAAATGCATCCTACACCCCTGAAAGTTCAGAATATGTTAGCAGCCCAAAAAAGGCCTTAAAATGCATCTTAGGCCTGCAAAAATGTTGAAAACTTTGGAGGCCCAAAAAAGGGGTTTATAGGCATCCTAGACCCCCTAAAGTCCAGAAAATGTTGGTTGACCAAAAACTGTGCCAGAGAGCTCTGAATGTCCCAAAATCATTTGTAGCCTAAAAGGGGCATTATCCCACACCCTTGACGCCTGAAATTCCCAAAAATATTTTTGACACAAAAATGCATCCTACACACCTGAACGTTCAGAATATGTTAGCAGCCCAAAAAAGGCCTTAAAATGCCTGTTATGTCTGGAAAAATGTTGAACACTTTGGAGGCCTAAAAAAGGGGTTTACAGGCATCCTAGACCCCCTAAAGTCCAGAAAATGTTGGTGGCCAAAAACTGTGCCAGAGAGCTCTGAATGTCCCAGAAACATTTGCAGCCTGAAAGGAGCATTAACCCGCATCCTAGACCACTGAAATTCCCAAAACTAATTTTGACATGAAAAATGCATCCTACACCCCTGAAAGTTCAGAATATGTTAGCTGCCCAAAAAAGGCCTTAAAATGCCTTTTAGGCCTGCAAGAATGTTGAAAACTTTGGAGGTCAAAAAAAGGGGTTTACAGGTATCCTAGACCCCCTAAAGTCCAGAAAATTTTTGTGGCCCAAAACTGTGCCAGAGAGCTCTCCATGTCCCAAAATCATTTGTAGCCTGAAAGGGGCATTAACCCGCATCCTAGACCACTGAAATTCCCAAAAATAGTTTTGGCAAGAAAAGTGCATCCTTCACACCTGACAGTTCAGAATATGTTAGCATCCCAAAAAAGGCCTTAAAATGCATCTTAGGCCTGCAAAAATGTTGAAAACTTTGGAGGCCCAAAAAAGGGGTTTACAGGCATCCTAGAACCCCTAAAGTCCAGAAAATGTTGGTTGCCCAAAAACTGTGCCAAAGAGCTCTGAATGTCCCAAAATCATTTGTAGCCAGAAAGGGGCATTAACCCACACCCTTGACGCCTGAAATTCCCAAAAATATTTTTGGCACAAAAATGCATCCTACACCCCTGAAAGTTCAGAATATGTTAGCAGCCCAAAAAAGGCCTTAAAATGCATCTTAGTCCTGCAAAAATGTTGAAAACTTTGGAGGCCCAAAAAAGGGGTTTACATGCATCCTAGACCCCCTAAAGTCCAGAAAATGTTGGTTGCCCAAAAACTGTGCCAAAGAGCTCTGAATGTCCCAAAATCATTTGTAGCCAGAAAGGGGCATTAACCCACACCCTTGATGCCTGAAATTCCCAAAAATACTTTTGGCAGAAAAATGCATCCTACACACCTGAACGTTCAGAACATGTTAGCAACCCAAAAAAGGCATTAAAATGCCTGTTATGTCTGGAAAAATGTTGAACACTTTGGAGGCCTAAAAAAGGGGTTTACAGGCATCCTAGACCCCCTAAAGTCCAGAAAATGTTATTGGCCAAAAACTGTGCCAGAGAGCTCTGAATGTCCCTGAAACATTTGCAGCCTGAAAGGAGCATTAACCCGCATCCTAGACCACTGAAATTCTAAAAAATAATTTTGACATGAAAAATGCATCCTACACCCCTGAAAGTTCAGAATATGTTAGCAGCCCAAAAAAGGCCTTAAAATGCCTTTTAGGCCTGCAAGAATGTTGAAAACTTTGGAGGTCAAAAAAAGGGGTTTACAGGTATCCTAGACCCCCTAAAGTCCAGAAAATTTTGGTGGCCCAAAACTGTGCCAGAGAGCTCTGCATGTGCCAAAATCATTTGTAGCCAGAAAGGGGCATTAACCCACACCTTTGATGCCTGAAATTCCCAAAAATACTTTTGGCAGAAAAATGCATCCTACACCCGTGAAAGTTCAGAATATGTTAGCAGCCCAAAAAAGGCCTTAAAATGCATCTTAGTCCTGCAAAAATGTTGAAAACTTTGGAGGCCCAAAAAAGGGGTTTACAGGCATCCTAGACCCCCTAAAGTCCAGAAAATGTTGGTTGCCCAAAAACTGTGCCAAAGAGCTCTGAATGTCCCAAAATCATTTGTAGCCAGAAAGGGGCATTAACCCACACCTTTGATGCCTGAAATTCCCAAAAATACTTTTGGCAGAAAAATGCATCCTACACCCGTGAAAGTTCAGAATATGTTAGCCGCCCAAAAAAGGCCTTAAAATGCATCTTAGACCTGCAAAAATGTTGAAAACTTTGGAGGCCCAAAAAAGGGGTTTAGAGGCATCCTAGACCCCCTAAAGTCCAGAAAATGTTGGTTGACCAAAAACTGTGCCAGAGAGCTCTGAATGTCCCAAAATCATTTGTAGCCTAAAAGGGGCATTATCCCACACCCTTGACGCCTGAAATTCCCAAAAATATTTTTGACACAAAAATGCATCCTACACACCTGAACGTTCAGAATATGTTAGCAGCCCAAAAAAGGCCTTAAAATGCCTGTTATGTCTGGAAAAATGTTGAACACTTTGGAGGCCTAAAAAAGGGGTTTACAGGCATCCTAGACCCCCTAAAGTCCAGAAAATGTTGGTGGCCAAAAACTGTGCCAGAGAGCTCTGAATGTCCCAGAAACATGTGCAGCCTGAAAGGAGCATTAACCCGCATCCTAGACCACTGAAATTCCCAAAAATAATTTTGACATGAAAAATGCATCCTACACCCCTGAAAGTTCAGAATATGTTAGCAGCCCAAAAAAGGCCTTAAAATGCCTTTTAGGCCTGCAAGAATGTTGAAAACTTTGGAGGTCAAAAAAAGGGGTTTACAGGTATCCTAGACCCCCTAAAGTCCAGAAAATTTTGGTGGCCCAAAACTGTGCCAGAGAGCTCTGCATGTCCCAACATCATTTGTAGCCTGAAAGGGGCATTAACCCGCATCCTAGACCACTGAAATTGCCAAAAATTGTTTTGGCAAGGAAAGTGCATCCTTCACACCTGACAGTTCAGAATATGTTAGCATCCCAAAAAAGGCCTTAAAATGCATCTTAGGCCTGCAAAAATGTTGAAAACTTTGGAGGCCCAAAAAAGGGGTTTACAGGCATCCTAGACCCCCTAAAGTCCAGAAAATGTTGGTTGACCAAAAACTGTGCCAGAGAGCTCTGAATGTCCCAAAAATCATTTGTAGCCTAAAAGGGGCATTATCCCACACCCTTGACGCCTGAAATTCCCAAAAATATTTTTGGCACAAAAATGCATCCTACACCCCTGAAAGTTCAGAATATGTTAGCAGCCCAAAAAAGGCCTTAAAATGCCTGTTATGTCTGGAAAAATGTTGAACACTTTGGAGGCCTAAAAAAGGGGTTTACAGGCATCCTAGACCCCCTAAAGTCCAGAAAATGTTGGTGGCCAAAAACTGTGCCAGAGAGCTCTGAATGTCCCAGAAACATTTGCAGCCTGAAAGGAGCATTAACCCGCATCCTAGACCACTGAAATTCCCAAAAATAATTTTGACATGAAAAATGCATCCTACACCCCTGAAAGTTCAGAATATGTTAGCAGCCCAAAAAAGGCCTTAAAATGCCTTTTAGGCCTGCAAGAATGTTGAAAATTTTGGATGTCAAAAAAAGGGGTTTACAGGTATCCTAGACCCCCTAAAGTCCAGAAAATTTTGGTGGCCCAAAACTGTGCCAGAGAGCTCTGCATGTCCCAAAATCATTTGTAGCCAGAAAGGGGCATTAACCCACACCTTTGATGCCTGAAATTCCCAAAAATACTTTTGGCAGAAAAATGCATCCTACACCCGTGAAAGTTCAGAATATGTTAGCAGCCCAAAAAAGGCCTTAAAATGCATCTTAGTCCTGTAAAAATGTTGAAAACTTTGGAGGCCCAAAAAAGGGGTTTACAGGCATCCTAGACCCCCTAAAGTCCAGAAAATGTTGGTTGCCCAAAAACTGTGCCAAAGAGCTCTGAATGTCCCAAAATCATTTGTAGCCAGAAAGGGGCATTAACCCACACCTTTGATGCCTGAAATTCCCAAAAATACTTTTGGCAGAAAAATGCATCCTACACCCGTGAAAGTTCAGAATATGTTAGCCGCCCAAAAAAGGCCTTAAAATGCATCTTAGTCCTGCAAAAATGTTGAAAACTTTGGAGGCCCAAAAAAGGGGTTTACAGGCATCCTAGACCCCCTAAAGTCCAGAAAATGTTGGTTGCCCAAAAACTGTGCCAAAGAGCTCTGAATGTCCTAAAATCATTTGTAGCCAGAAAGGGGCATTAACCCACACCCTTGATGCCTGAAATTCCCAAAAATACTTTTGGCAGAAAAATGCATCCTACACCCCTGAAAGTTCAGAATATGTTAGCCGCCCAAAAAAGGCCTTAAAATGCATCTTAGGCCTGTAAAAATGTTGAAAACTTTGGAGGCCCAAAAAAGGGGTTTAGAGGCATCCTAGACCCCCTAAAGTCCAGAAAATGTTGGTTGACCAAAAACTGTGCCAGAGAGCTCTGAATGTCCCAAAATCATTTGTAGCCAAAAGGGGCATTATCCCACACCCTTGACGCCTGAAATTCCCAAAAATATTTTTGACACAAAAATGCATCCTACACACCTGAACGTTCAGAATATGTTAGCAGCCCAAAAAAGGCCTTAAAATGCCTGTTATGTCTGGAAAAATGTTGAACACTTTGGAGGCCTAAAAAAGGGGTTTACAGGCATCCTAGACCCCCTAAAGTCCAGAAAATGTTGGTGGCCAAAAACTGTGCCAGAGAGCTCTGAATGTCCCAGAAACATTTGCAGCCTGAAAGGAGCATTAACCCGCATCCTAGACCACTGAAATTCCCAAAAATAATTTTGACATGAAAAATGCATCCTACACCCCTGAAAGTTCAGAATATGTTAGCAGCCCAAAAAAGGCCTTAAAATGCCTTTTAGGCCTGCAAGAATGTTGAAAACTTTGGAGGTCAAAAAAAGGGGTTTACAGGTATCCTAGACCCCCTAAAGTCCAGAAAATTTAGGTGGCCCAAAACTGTCCCAGAGAGCTCTGCATGTCCCAAAATCATTTGTAGCCTGAAAGGGGCATTAACCCGCATCCTAGACCACTGAAATTCCCAAAAATCGTTTTGGCAAGAAAAGTGCATCCTTCACACCTGACAGTTCAGAATATGTTAGCATCCCAAAAAAGGCCTTAAAATGCATCTTAGGCCTGCAAAAATGTTGAAATCTTTGGAGGCCCAAAAAAGGGGTTTACAGGCATCCTAGACCCCCTAAAGTCCAGAAAATGTCAGTTGACCAAAAACTGTGCCAGAGAGCTCTGAATGTCCCAAAATCATTTGTAGCCTAAAAGGGGCATTATCCCACACCCTTGACGCCTGAAATTCCCAAAAATATTTTTGGCACAAAAATGCATCCTACACCCCTGAAAGTTCAGAATATGTTAGCAGCCCAAAAAAGGCCTTAAAATGCATCTTAGTCCTGCAAAAATGTTGAAAACTTTGGAGGCCCAAAAAAGGGGTTTACAGGCATACTAGACCCCCTAAAGTCCAGAAAATGTTGGTTGCCCAAAAACTGTGCCAAAGAGCTCTGAATGTCCCAAAATCATTTGTAGCCTGAAAGGGGCATTAACCCACACCCTTGATGCCTGAAATTCCCAAAAATACTTTTGGCAGAAAAATGCATCCTACACCCCTGAAAGTTCAGAATATGTTAGCCACCCAAAAAAGGCCTTAAAATGCATTTTAGGCCTGCAAAAATGTTGAAAACTTTGGAGGCCCAAAAAAGGGGTTTAGAGGCATCCTAGACCCCCTAAAGTCCAGAAAATGTTGGTTGACCAAAAATTGTGCCAGAGAGCTCTGAATGTCCCAAAATCATTTGTAGCCTAAAAGGGGCATTATCCCACACCCTTGACGCCTGAAATTCCCAAAAATATTTTTGACACAAAAATGCATCCTACACACCTGAACGTTCAGAATATGTTAGCAGCCCAAAAAAGGCCTTAAAATGCCTGTTATGTCTGGAAAAATGTTGAACACTTTGGAGGCCTAAAAAAGGGGTTTACAGGCATCCTAGACCCCCTAAAGTCCAGAAAATGTTGGTGGCCAAAAACTGTGCCAGAGAGCTCTGAATGTCCCAGAAACATTTGCAGCCTGAAAGGAGCATTAACCCGCATCCTAGACCACTGAAATTCCCAAAAATAATTTTGACATGAAAAATGCATCCTACACCCCTGAAAGTTCAGAATATGTTAGCAGCCCAAAAAAGGCCTTAAAATGCCTTTTAGGCCTGCAAGAATGTTGAAAACTTTGGAGGTCAAAAAAAGGGGTTTACAGGTATCCTAGACCCCCTAAAGTCCAGAAAATTTTGGTGGCCCAAAACTGTGCCAGAGAGCTCTGCATGTCCCAAAATCATTTGTAGCCTGAAAGGGGCATTAACCCGCATCCTAGACCACTGTAATTCCCAAAAATCATTTTGGCAAGAAAAGTGCATCCTTCACACCTGACAGTTCAGAATATGTTAGCATCCCAAAAAAGGCCTTAAAATGCATCTTAGGCCTGCAAAAATGTTGAAATCTTTGGAGGCCCAAAAAAGGGGTTTACAGGCATCCTAGACCCCCTAAAGTCCAGAAAATGTTGGTTGACCAAAAACTGTGCCAGAGAGCTCTGAATGTCCCAAAATCATTTGTAGCCTAAAAGGGGCATTATTCCACACCCTTGACGCCTGAAATTCCCAAAAATATTTTTGGCACAAAAATGCATCCTACACCCCTGAAAGTTCAGAATATGTCAGCAGCCCAAAAAAGGCCTTAAAATGCATCTTAGTCCTGCAAAAATGTTGAAAACTTTGGAGGCCCAAAAAAGGGGTTTACAGGCATCCTAGACCCCCTAAAGTCCAGAAAATGTTGGTTGCCCAAAAACTGTGCCAAAGAGCTCTGAATGTCCTAAAATCATTTGTAGCCAGAAAGGGGCATTAACCCACACCCTTGATGCCTGAAATTCCCAAAAATACTTTTGGCAGAAAAATGCATCCTACACCCCTGAAAGTTCAGTATATGTTAGCCGCCCAAAAAAGGCCTTAAAATGCATCTTAGGCCTGCAAAAATGTTGAAAACTTTGGAGGCCCAAAAAAGGGGTTTAGAGGCATCCTAGACCCCCTAAAGTCCAGAAAATGTTGGTTGACCAAAAACTGTGCCAGAGAGCTCTGAATGTCCCAAAATCATTTGTAGCCAAAAGGGGCATTATCCCACACCCTTGACGCCTGAAATTCCCAAAAATATTTTTGACACAAAAATGCATCCTACACACCTGAACGTTCAGAATATGTTAGCAGCCCAAAAAAGGCCTTAAAATGCCTGTTATGTCTGGAAAAATGTTGAACACTTTGGAGGCCTAAAAAAGGGGTTTACAGGCATCCTAGACCCCCTAAAGTCCAGAAAATGTTGGTGGCCAAAAACTGTGCCAGAGAGCTCTGAATGTCCCAGAAACATTTGCAGCCTGAAAGGAGCATTAACCCGCATCCTAGACCACTGAAATTCCCAAAAATAATTTTGACATGAAAAATGCATCCTACACCCCTGAAAGTTCAGAATATGTTAGCAGCCCAAAAAAGGCCTTAAAATGCCTTTTAGGCCTGCAAGAATATTGAAAACTTTGGAGGTCAAAAAAAGGGGTTTACAGGTATCCTAGACCCCCTAAAGTCCAGAAGATTTAGGTGGCCCAAAACTGTGCCAGAGAGCTCTGCATGTCCCAAAATCATTTGTAGCCTGAAAGGGGCATTAACCCGCATCCTAGACCACTGAAATTCCCAAAAATCGTTTTGGCAAGAAAAGTGCATCATTCACACCTGACAGTTCAGAATATGTTAGCATCCCAAAAAAGGCCTTAAAATGCATCTTAGGCCTGCAAAAATGTTGAAATCTTTGGAGGCCCAAAAAAGGGGTTTACAGGCATCCTAGACCCCCTAAAGTCCAGAAAATGTCAGTTGACCAAAAACTGTGCCAGAGAGCTCTGAATGTCCCAAAATCATTTGTAGCCTAAAAGGGGCATTATCCCACACCCTTGACGCCTGAAATTCCCAAAAATATTTTTGGCACAAAAATGCATCCTACACCCCTGAAAGTTCAGAATATGTTAGCAGCCCAAAAAAGGCCTTAAAATGCATCTTAGTCCTGCAAAAATGTTGAAAACTTTGGAGGCCCAAAAAAGGGGTTTACAGGCATACTAGACCCCCTAAAGTCCAGAAAATGTTGGTTGCCCAAAAACTGTGCCAAAGAGCTCTGAATGTCCCAAAATCATTTGTAGCCTGAAAGGGGCATTAACCCACACCCTTGATGCCTGAAATTCCCAAAAATACTTTTGGCAGAAAAATGCATCCTACACCCCTGAAAGTTCAGAATATGTTAGCCACCCAAAAAAGGCCTTAAAATGCATCTTAGGCCTGCAAAAATGTTGAAAACTTTGGAGGCCCAAAAAAGGGGTTTAGAGGCATCCTAGACCCCCTAAAGTCCAGAAAATGTTGGTTGACCAAAAATTGTGCCAGAGAGCTCTGAATGTCCCAAAATCATTTGTAGCCTAAAAGGGGCATTATCCCACACCCTTGACGCCTGAAATTCCCAAAAATATTTTTGACACAAAAATGCATCCTACACACCTGAACGTTCAGAATATGTTAGCAGCCCAAAAAAGGCCTTAAAATGCCTGTTATGTCTGGAAAAATGTTGAACACTTTGGAGGCCTAAAAAAGGGGTTTACAGGCATCCTAGACCCCCTAAAGTCCAGAAAATGTTGGTGGCCAAAAACTGTGCCAGAGAGCTCTGAATGTCCCAGAAACATTTGCAGCCTGAAAGGAGCATTAACCCGCATCCTAGACAACTGAAATTCCCAAAAATAATTTTGACATGAAAAATGCATCCTACACCCCTGAAAGTTCAGAATATGTTAGCAGCCCAAAAAAGGCCTTAAAATGCCTTTTAGGCCTGCAAGAATGTTGAAAACTTTGGAGGTCAAAAAAAGGGGTTTACAGGTATCCCAGACCCCCTAAAGTCCAGAAAATTTTGGTGGCCCAAAACTATGCCAGAGAGCTCTGCATGTCCCAAAATCATTCGTAGCCTGAAAGGGGCAATAACCCGCATCCTAGACCACTGAAATTCCCAAAAATCGTTTTGGCAAGAAAAGTGCATCCTTCACACCTGACAGTTCAGAATATGTTAGCATCCCAAAAAAGGCCTTAAAATGCATCGTAGGCCTGCAAAAATGTTGAAAACTTTGGAGGCCCAAAAAAGGGGTTTACAGGCATCCTAGACCCCCTAAAGTCCAGAAAATGTTGGTTGACCAAAAACTGTGCCAGAGAGCTCTGAATGTCCCAAAATCATTTGTAGCCTAAAAGGGGCATTATCCCACACCCTTGACGCCTGAAATTCCCAAAAATATTTTTGGCACAAAAATGCATCCTACACCCCTGAAAGTTCAGAATATGTTAGCAGCCCAAAAAAGGCCTTAAAATGCATCTTAGTCCTGCAAAAATGTTGAAAACTTTGGAGGCCCAAAAAAAGGGGTTTACAGGCATACTAGACCCCCTAAAGTCCAGAAAATGTTGGTTGCCCAAAAACTGTGCCAAAGAGCTCTGAATGTCCCAAAATCATTTGTAGCCTGAAAGGGGCATTAACCCACACCCTTGATGCCTGAAATTCCCAAAAATACTTTTGGCAGAAAAATGCATCCTACACCCCTGAAAGTTCAGAATATGTTAGCCACCCAAAAAAGGCCTTAAAATGCATCTTAGGCCTGCAAAAATGTTGAAAACTTTGGAGGCCCAAAAAAGGGGTTTAGAGGCATCCTAGACCCCCTAAAGTCCAGAAAATGTTGGTTGACCAAAATTTGTGCCAGAGAGCTCTGAATGTCCCAAAATCATTTGTAGCCTAAAAGGGGCATTATCCCACACCCTTGACGCCTGAAATTCCCAAAAATATTTTTGACACAAAAATGCATCCTACACACCTGAACGTTCAGAATATGTTACCAGCCCAAAAAAGGCCTTAAAATGCCTGTTATGTCTGGAAAAATGTTGAACACTTTGGAGGCCTAAAAAAGGGGTTTACAGGCATCCTAGACCCCCTAAAGTCCAGAAAATGTTGGTGGCCAAAAACTGTGCCAGAGAGCTCTGAATGTCCCAGAAACATTTGCAGCCTGAAAGGAGCATTAACCCGCATCCTAGACCACTGAAATTCCCAAAAATAATTTTGACATGAAAAATGCATCCTACACCCCTGAAAGTTCAGAATATGTTAGCAGCCCAAAAAAGGCCTTAAAATGCCTTTTAGGCCTGCAAGAATGTTGAAAACTTTGGAGGTTAAAAAAAGGGGTTTACAGGTATCCTAGACCCCCTAAAGTCCAGAAAATTTTGGTGGCCCAAAACTGTGCCAGAGAGCTCTGCATGTCCCAAAATCATTTGTAGCCTGAAAGGGGCATTAACCCGCATCCTAGACCACTGAAATTCCCAAAAATCGTTTTGGCAAGAAAAGTGCATCCTTCACACCTGACAGTTCAGAATATGTTAGCATCCCAAAAAAGGCCTTAAAATGCATCTTAGGCCTGCAAAAATGTTGAAAACTTTGGAGGCCCAAAAAAGGGGTTTACAGGCATCCTAGACCCCCTAAAGTCCAGAAAATGTTGGTTGACCAAAAACTGTGCCAGAGAGCTCTGAATGTCCCAAAATCATTTGTAGCCTAAAAGGGGCATTATCCCACACCCTTGACGCCTGAAATTCCCAAAAATACTTTTGGCAGAAAAATGCATCCTACACCCCTGAAAGTTCAGAATATGTTAGCCGCCCAAAAAAGGCCTTAAAATGCATCTTAGGCCTGCAAAAATGTTGAAAACTTTGGAGGCCCAAAAAAGGGGTTTAGAGGCATCCTAGACCCCCTAAAGTCCAGAAAATGTTGGTTGACCAAAAACTGTGCCAGAGAGCTCTGAATGTCCCAAAATCATTTGTAGCCTAAAAGGGGCATTATCCCACACCCTTGACGCCTGAAATTCCCAAAAATATTTTTGACACAAAAATGCATCCTACACACCTGAACGTTCAGAATATGTTAGCAGCCCAAAAAAGGCCTTAAAATGCCTGTTATGTCTGGAAAAATGTTGAACACTTTGGAGGCCTAAAAAATGGGTTTACAGGCATCCTAGACCCCCTAAAGTCCAGAAAATGTTGGTGGCCAAAAACTGTGCCAGAGAGCTCTGAATGTCCCAGAAACATTTGCAGCCTGAAAGGAGCATTAACCCGCATCCTAGACCACTGAAATTCCCAAAAATAATTTTGACATGAAAAATGCATCCTACACCCCTGAAAGTTCAGAATATGTTAGCAGCCCAAAAAAGGCCTTAAAATGCCTTTTAGGCCTGCAAGAATGTTGAAAACTTTGGAGGTCAAAAAAAGGGGTTTACAGGTATCCTAGACCCCCTAAAGTCCAGAACATTTTGGTGGCCCAAAACTGTGCCAGAGAGCTCTGCATGTCACAAAATCATTTGTAGCCTGAAAGGGGCATTAACCCGCATCCTAGACCACTGAAATTGCCAAAAATCGTTTTGGCAAGAAAAGTGCATCCTTCACACCTGACAGTTCAGAATATGTTAGCATCCCAAAAAAGGCCTTAAAATGCATCTTAGGCCTGCAAAAATGTTGAAAACTTTGGAGGCCCAAAAAAGGGGTTTACAGGCATCCTAGACCCCCTAAAGTCCAGAAAATGTTGGTTGACCAAAAACTGTGCCAGAGAGCTCTGAATGTCCCAAAATCATTTGTAGCCTAAAAGGGGCATTATCCCACACCCTTGACGCCTGAAATTCCCAAAAATATTTTTGGCACAAAAATGCATCCTACACCCCTGAAAGTTCAGAATATGTTAGCAGCCCAAAAAAGGCCTTGAAATGCATCTTAGTCCTGCAAAAATGTTGAAAACTTTGGAGGCCCAAAAAAGGGGTTTACAGGCATCCTAGACCCCCTAAAGTCCAGAAAATGTTGGTTGCCCAAAAACTGTGCCAAAGAGCTCTGAATGTCCCAAAATCATTTGTAGCCAGAAAGGGGCATTAACCCACACCCTTGATGCCTGAAATTCCCAAAAATACTTTTGGCAGAAAAATGCATCCTACACCCCTGAAAGTTCAGAATATGTTAGCAGCCCAAAAAAGGCCTTAAAATGCATCTTAGGCCTGCAAAAATGTTGAAAACTTTGGAGGCCCAAAAAAGGGGTTTATAGGCATCCTAGACCCCCTAAAGTCCAGAAAATGTTGGTTGACCAAAAACTGTGCCAGAGAGCTCTGAATGTCCCAAAATCATTTGTAGCCTAAAAGGGGCATTATCCCACACCCTTGACGCCTGAAATTCCCAAAAATATTTTTGACACAAAAATGCATCCTACACACCTGAACGTTCAGAATATGTTAGCAGCCCAAAAAAGGCCTTAAAATGCCTGTTATGTCTGGAAAAATGTTGAACACTTTGGAGGCCTAAAAAAGGGGTTTACAGGCATCCTAGACCCCCTAAAGTCCAGAAAATGTTGGTGGCCAAAAACTGTGCCAGAGAGCTCTGAATGTCCCAGAAACATTTGCAGCCTGAAAGGAGCATTAACCCGCATCCTAGACCACTGAAATTCCCAAAACTAATTTTGACATGAAAAATGCATCCTACACCCCTGAAAGTTCAGAATATGTTAGCTGCCCAAAAAAGGCCTTAAAATGCCTTTTAGGCCTGCAAGAATGTTGAAAACTTTGGAGGTCAAAAAAAGGGGTTTACAGGTATCCTAGACCCCCTAAAGTCCAGAAAATTTTTGTGGCCCAAAACTGTGCCAGAGAGCTCTCCATGTCCCAAAATCATTTGTAGCCTGAAAGGGGCATTAACCCGCATCCTAGACCAATGAAATTCCCAAAAATAGTTTTGGCAAGAAAAGTGCATCCTTCACACCTGACAGTTCAGAATATGTTAGCATCCCAAAAAAGGCCTTAAAATGCATCTTAGGCCTGCAAAAATGTTGAAAACTTTGGAGGCCCAAAAAAGGGGTTTACAGGCATCCTAGAACCCCTAAAGTCCAGAAAATGTTGGTTGCCCAAAAACTGTGCCAAAGAGCTCTGAATGTCCCAAAATCATTTGTAGCCAGAAAGGGGCATTAACCCACACCCTTGACGCCTGAAATTCCCAAAAATATTTTTGGCACAAAAATGCATCCTACACCCCTGAAAGTTCAGAATATGTTAGCAGCCCAAAAAAGGCCTTAAAATGCATCTTAGTCCTGCAAAAATGTTGAAAACTTTGGAGGCCCAAAAAAGGGGTTTACATGCATCCTAGACCCCCTAAAGTCCAGAAAATGTTGGTTGCCCAAAAACTGTGCCAAAGAGCTCTGAATGTCCCAAAATCATTTGTAGCCAGAAAGGGGCATTAACCCACACCCTTGATGCCTGAAATTCCCAAAAATACTTTTGGCAGAAAAATGCATCCTACACACCTGAACGTTCAGAACATGTTAGCAACCCAAAAAAGGCATTAAAATGCCTGTTATGTCTGGAAAAATGTTGAACACTTTGGAGGCCTAAAAAAGGGGTTTACAGGCATCCTAGACCCCCTAAAGTCCAGAAAATGTTATTGGCCAAAAACTGTGCCAGAGAGCTCTGAATGTCCCTGAAACATTTGCAGCCTGAAAGGAGCATTAACCCGCATCCTAGACCACTGAAATTCTAAAAAATAATTTTGACATGAAAAATGCATCCTACACCCCTGAAAGTTCAGAATATGTTAGCAGCCCAAAAAAGGCCTTAAAATGCCTTTTAGGCCTGCAAGAATGTTGAAAACTTTGGAGGTCAAAAAAAGGGGTTTACAGGTATCCTAGACCCCCTAAAGTCCAGAAAATTTTGGTGGCCCAAAACTGTGCCAGAGAGCTCTGCATGTCCCAAAATCATTTGTAGCCTGAAAGGGGCATTAACCTGCATCCTAGACCACTGAAATTCCCAAAAATCGTTTTGGCAAGAAAAGTGCATCATTCACACCTGACAGTTCAGAATATGTTAGCATCCCAAAAAAAGACCTTAAAATGCATCTTAGGCCTGCAAAAATGTTGAAAACTTTGGAGGTCAAAAAAAGGGGTTTACAGGTATCCTAGACCCCCTAAAGTCCAGAAAATTTTGGTGGCCCAAAACTGTGCCAGAGAGCTCTGCATGTCCCAAAATCATTTGTAGCCTGAAAGGGGCATTAACCCGCATCCTAGACCACTGAAATGCCCAAAAATCGTTTTGGCAAGAAAAGTGCATCCTTCACACCTGACAGTTCAGAATATGTTAGCATCCCAAAAAAGGCCTTAAAATGCATCTTAGGCCTGCAAAAATGTTGAAAACTTTGGAGGCCCAAAAAAGGGGTTTACAGGCATCCTAGACCCCCTAAAGTCCAGAAAATGTTGGTTGACCAAAAACAGTGCCAGAGAGCTCTGAATGTCCCAAAATCATTTATAGCCTAAAAGGGGCATTATCCCACACCCTTGACGCCTGAAATTCCCAAAAATATTTTTGGCACAAAAATGCATCCTACACCCCTGAAAGTTCAGAATATGTTAGCAGCCCAAAAAAGGCCTTAAAATGCATCTTAGTCCTGCAAAAATGTTGAACACTTTGGAGGCCCAAAAAAGGGGTTTACAGGCATCCTAGACCCCCTAAAGTCCAGAAAATGTTGGTTGCCCAAAAACTGTGCCAAAGAGCTCTGAATGTCCCAAAATCATTTGTAGCCAGAAAGGGGCATTAACCCACACCCTTGATGCCTGAAATTCCCAAAAATACTTTTGGCA
This sequence comes from Ambystoma mexicanum, assembly GCF_040938575.1. Lineage (NCBI taxonomy): Eukaryota > Metazoa > Chordata > Amphibia > Caudata > Ambystomatidae > Ambystoma > Ambystoma mexicanum. The sequence goes on from NC_090934.1 coordinate 1,318,908,535, forward strand.
GAAAAATGCATCCTACACACCTGAACGTTCAGAATATGTTAGCAACCCAAAAAAGGCCTTAAAATGCCTGTTATGTCTGGAAAATGTTGAACACTTTGGAGGCCTAAAAAAGGGGTTTACAGGCATCCTAGACCCCCTAAAGTCCAGAAAATGTTATTGGCCAAAAACTGTGCCAGAGAGCTCTGAATGTCCCAGAAACATTTGCAGCCTGAAAGGAGCATTAACCCGCATCCTAGACCACTGAAATTCCCAAAAATAATTTTGACATGAAAAATGCATCCTACACCCCTGAAAGTTCAGAATATGTTAGCAGCCCAAAAAAGGCCTTAAAATGCCTTTTAGGCCTGCAAGAATGTTGAAAACTTTGTAGGTCAAAAAAAGGGGTTTACAGGTATCCTAGACCCCCTAAAGTCCAGAAAATTTTGGTGGCCCAAAACTGTGCCAGAGAGCTCTGCATGTCCCAAAATCATTTGTAGCCTGAAAGGGGCATTAACCTGCATCCTAGACCACTGAAATTCCCAAAAATCGTTTTGGCAAGAAAAGTGCATCCTTCACACCTGACAGTTCAGAATATGTTAGCATCCCAAAAAAAGACCTTAAAATGCATCTTAGGCCTGCAAAAATGTTGAAAACTTTGGAGGCCCAAAAAAGGGGTTTACAGGCATCCTAGACCCCCTAAAGTCCAGAAAATGTTGGTTGACCAAAAACTGTGCCAGAGAGCTCTGAATGTCCCAAAATCATTTGTAGCCTAAAAGGGGCATTATCCCACACCCTTGACGCCTGAAATTCCCAAAAATATTTTTTGGCACAAAAATGCATCCTACACCCCTGAAAGTTCAGAATATGTTAGCAGCCCAAAAAAGGCCTTAAAATGCATCTTAGTCCTGCAAAAATGTTGAAAACTTTGGAGGCCCAAAAAAGGGGTTTACAGGCATCCTAGACCCCCTAAAGTCCAGAAAATGTTGGTTGCCCAAAAACTGTGCCAAAGAGCTCTGAATGTCCCAAAATCATTTGTAGCCAGAAAGTGGCATTAACCCACACCCTTGATGCCTGAAATTCCCAAAAATACTTTTGGCAGAAAAATGCATCCTACACACCTGAACGTTCAGAATATGTTAGCAGCCCAAAAAAGGCCTTAAAATGCCTGTTATGTCTGGAAAAATGTCGAACACTTTGGAGGCCTAAAAAAGGGGTTTACAGGCATCCTAGACCCCCTAAAGTCCAGAAAATGTTGGTGGCCAAAAACTGTGCCAGAGAGCTCTGAATGTCCCAGAAACATTTGCAGCCTGAAAGGAGCACTAACCCGCATCCTAGACCACTGAAATTCCCAAAAATAATTTTGACATGAAAAATGCATCCTACACCCCTGAAAGTTCAGAATATGTTAGCAGCCCAAAAAAGGCCTTAAAATGCCTTTTAGGCCTGCAAGAATGTTGAAAACTTTGGAGGTCAAAAAAAGAGGTTTACAGGTATCCTAGACCCCCTAAAGTCCAGAAAATTGTGGTGGCCCAAAACTGTGCCAGAGAGCTCTGCATGTCCCAAAATCATTTGTAGCCTGAAAGGGGCATTAACCCGCATCCTAGACCACTGAAATTCCCAAAAATCGTTTTGGCAAGAAAAGTGCATCCTTCACACCTGACAGTTCAGAATATGTTAGCATCCCAAAAAAGGCCTTAAAATGCATTTTAGGCCTGCAAAAATGTTGAAAACTTTGGAGGCCCAAAAAAGGGGTTTACAGGCATCCTAGACCCCCTAAAGTCCAGAAAATGTTGGTTGCCCAAAAACTGTGCCAAAGAGCTCTGAATGTCCCAAAATCATTTGTAGCCAGAAAGGGGCATTAACCCACACCCTTGATGCCTGAAATTCCCAAAAATACTTTTGGCAGAAAAATGCATCCTACACCCCTGAAAGTTCAGAATATGTTAGCCGCCCAAAAAAGGCCTTAAAATGCATCTTAGGCCTGCAAAAATGTTGAAAACTTTGGAGGCCATAAAAAGGGGTTTAGAGGCATCCTAGACCCCCTAAAGTCCAGAAAATGTTGGTTGACCAAAAACTGTGTCAGAGAGCTCTGAATGTCCCAAAATCATTTGTAGCCTAAAAGGGGCATTATCCCACACCCTTGATGCCTGAAATTCCCAAAAATATTTTTGACACAAAAATGCATCCTACACACCTGAAAGTTCAGAATATGTTAGCAGCCCAAAAAAGGCCTTAAAATGCCTTTTAGGCCTGCAAGAATGTTGAAAACTTTGGAGGTCAAAAAAAGGGGTTTACAGGTATCCTAGACCCCCTAAAGTCCAGAAAATTTTGGTGGCCCAAAACTGTGCCAGAGAGCTCTGCATGTCCCAAAATCATTTGTAGCCTGAAAGGGGCATTAACCCGCATCCTAGACCACTGAAATTCCCAAAAATCGTTTTGGCAAGAAAAGTGCATCCTTCACACCTGACAGTTCAGAATATGTTAGCATCCCAAAAAAGGCCTTAAAATGTATCTTAGGCCTGCAAAAATGTTGAAAACATTGGAGGCCCAAAAAAGGGGTTTACAGGCATCCTAGACCCCCTAAAGTCCAGAAAATGTTGGTTGACCAAAAACTGTGCCAGAGAGCTCTGAATGTCCCAAAATCATTTGTAGCCTAAAAGGGGCATTATCCCACACCCTTGACGCCTGAAATTCCCAAAAATATTTTTGACACAAAAATGCATCCTACACACCTGAACGTTCAGAATATGTTAGCAGCCCAAAAAAGACCTTAAAATGCCTGTTATGTCTGGAAAAATGTTGAACACTTTGGAGGCCTAAAAAAGGGGTTTACAGGCATCCTAGACCCCCTAAAGTCCAGAAAATGTTGGTGGCCAAAAACTGTGCCAGAGAGCTCTGAATGTCCCAGAAACATTTGCAGCCTGAAAGGAGCATTAACCCGCATCCTAGACCACTGAAATTCCCAAAAATAATTTTGACATGAAAAGTGCATCCTACACCCCTGAAAGTTCAGAATATGTTAGCATCCCAAAAAAGGCCTTAAAATGCATCTTAGGCCTGCAAGAATGTTGAAAACTTTGGATGTCAAAAAAAGGGGTTTACAGGCATCCTAGACCCCCTAAAGTCCAGAAAATTTTGGTGGCCCAAAACTGTGCCAGAGAGCTCTGAATGTCCCAAAATCATTTGTAGCCTGAAAGGGGCATTATCCCACACCCTTGACGCCTGAAATTCCCAAAAATAGTTTTGGCACAAAAATGCATCCTACACCCCTGAAAGTTCAGAATATGTTAGCAGACCAAAAAAGGCCTTAAAATGCATCTTAGTCCTGCAAAAATGTTGAAAACTTTGGAGGCCCAAAAAAGGGCTTTACAGGCATCCTAGACCCCCTAAAGTCCAGAAAATGTTGGTTGCCCAAAAAGTGTGCCAAAGAGCTCTGAATGTCCCAAAATCATTTGAAGCCAGAAAGGGGCATTAACCCACACCCTTGATGCCTGAAATTCCCAAAAATACTTTTGGCAGAAAAATGCATCCTACACCCCTGAAAGTTCAGAATATGTTAGCCACCCAAAAAAGGCCTTAAAATGCATCTTAGGCCTGCAAAAATGTTGAAAACTTTGGAGGCCCAAAAAAGGGGTTTAGAGGCATCCTAGACCCCCTAAAGTCCAGAAAATGTTGGTGGCCAAAAACTGTTCCAGAGAGCTCTGAATGTCCCAGAAACATTTGCAGCCTGAAAGGAGCAGTAACCCGCTTCCTAGACCACTGAAATTCCCAAAAATAAATTTGACATGAAAAATGCATCCTACACCCCTGAAAGTTCAGAATATGTAAGCCGCCCAAAAAAGGCCTTAAAATGCATCTTAGTCCTGCAAAAATGTTGAAAAATTTGGAGGCCCAAAAAAGGGGTTTACAGGCATCCTTGACCCCCTAAAGTCCAGAAAATGTTGGTTGCCCAAAAACTGTGCCAAAGAGCTCTGGATGTCCCAAAATCATTTGTAGCCTGAAAGGGGCATTAACCCACACCCTTGATGCCTGAAATTCCCAAAAATATTTTTGGCACAAAAATGCATCCTACAACCCTGAAAGTTCAGCATATGTTAGCCGCCCAAAAAAGGCCTTAAAATGCATCTTAGGCCTGCAAAAATGTTGAAAACTTTGGAGGCCCAAAAAAGGGGTTTACAGGCATCCTAGACCCCCTAAAGTCCAGAAAATTTTGGTGGCCCAAAACTGTGCCAGAGAGCTCTGCATGTCCCAAAATCATTTGTAGCCTGAAAGGGGCATTAACCCGCATCCTAGACCACTGAAATTCCCAAAAATCGATTTGGCAAGAAAAGTGCATCCTTCACACCTGACAGTTCAGAATATGTTAGCATCCCAAAAAAGTCCTTAAAATGCATCTTAGGCCTGCAAAAATGTTGAAAGCTTTGGAGGCCCAAAAAAGGGGTTTACAGGCATCCTAGACCCCCTAAAGTCCAGAAAATGTTGGTTGCCCAAAAACTGTGCCAAAGAGCTCTGAATGTCCCAAAATCATTTGTAGCCAGAAAGGGGCATTAACCCACACCCTTGATGCCTGAAATTCCCAAAAATACTTTTGGCAGAAAAATGCATCCTACACCCCTGAAAGTTCAGAATATGTTAGCCGCCCAAAAAAGGCCTTAAAATGCATCTTAGGCCTGCAAAAATGTTGAAAACTTTGGAGGCCATAAAAAGGGGTTTAGAGGCATCCTAGACCCCCTAAAGTCCAGAAAATGTTGGTTGACCAAAAACTGTGCCAGAGAGCTCTGAATGTCCCAAAATCATTTGTAGCCTAAAAGGGGCATTATCCCACACCCTTGACGCCTGAAATTCCCAAAAATATTTTTGACACAAAAATGCATCCTACACACCTGAAAGTTCAGAATATGTTAGCAGCCCAAAAAAGGCCTTAAAATGCCTTTTAGGCCTGCAAGAATGTTGAAAACTTTGGAGGTCAAAAAAAGGGGTTTACAGGTATCCTAGACCCCCTAAAGTCCAGAAAATTTTGGTGGCCCAAAACTGTGCCAGAGAGCTCTGCATGTCCCAAAATCATTTGTAGCCTGAAAGGGGCATTAACCCGCATCCTAGACCACTGAAATTCCCAAAAATCGTTTTGGCAAGAAAAGTGCATCCTTCACACCTGACAGTTCAGAATATGTTAGCATCCCAAAAAAGGCCTTAAAATGTATCTTAGGCCTGCAAAAATGTTAAAAACATTGGAGGCCCAAAAAAGGGGTTTACAGGCATCCTAGACCCCCTAAAGTCCAGAAAATGTTGGTTGACCAAAAACTGTGCCAGAGAGCTCTGAATGTCCCAAAATCATTTGTAGCCTAAAAGGGGCATTTTCCCACACCCTTGACGCCTGAAATTCCCAAAAATATTTTTGACACAAAAATGCATCCTACACACCTGAACGTTCAGAATATGTTAGCAGCCCAAAAAAGACCTTAAAATGCCTGTTATGTCTGGAAAAATGTTGAACACTTTGGAGGCCTAAAAAAGGGGTTTACAGGCATCCTAGACCCCCTAAAGTCCAGAAAATGTTGGTGGCCAAAAACTGTGCCAGAGAGCTCTGAATGTCCCAGAAACATTTGCAGCCTGAAAGGAGCATTAACCCGCATCCTAGACCACTGAAATTCCCAAAAATAATTTTGACATGAAAAGTGCATCCTACACCCCTGAAAGTTCAGAATATGTTAGCATCCCAAAAAAGGCCTTAAAATGCCTTTTAGGCCTGCAAGAATGTTGAAAACTTTGGATGTCAAAAAAAGGGGTTTACAGGCATCCTAGACCCCCTAAAGTCCAGAAAATTTTGGTGGCCCAAAACTGTGCCAGAGAGCTCTGAATGTCCCAAAATCATTTGTAGCCTGAAAGGGGCATTATCCCACACCCTTGACGCCTGAAATTCCCAAAAATCGTTTTGGCACAAAAATGCATCCTACACCCCTGAAAGTTCAGAATATGTTAGCAGACCAAAAAAGGCCTTAAAATGCATCTTAGTCCTGCAAAAATGTTGAAAACTTTGGAGGCCCAAAAAAGGGGTTTACAGGCATCCTAGACCCCCTAAAGTCCAGAATATTTTGGTGGCCCAAAACTGTGCCAGAGAGCTCTGCATGTCCCAAAATCATTTGTAGCCTGAAAGCGGCATTAACCCGCCTCCTAGACCACTGAAATTCCCAAAAATCGTTTTGGCAAGAAAAGTGCATCCTTCACACCTGACAGTTCAGAATATGTTAGCATCCCAAAAAAGGCCTTAAAATGCATCTTAGGCCTGCAAAAATGTTGAAAACTTTGGAGGCTCAAAAAAGGAGTTTACAGGCATCCTAGACCCCCTAAAGTCCAGAAAATGTTGGTTGACCAAAAACTGTGCCAGAGAGCTCTGAATGTCCCAAAATCATTTGTAGCCTAAAAGGGGCATTATCCCACACCCTTGACGCCTGAAATTCCCAAAAATATTTTTGGCACAAAAATGCATCCTACACCCCTGAAAGTTCAAAATATGTTAGCAGCCCAAAAAAGGCCTTAAAATGCATCTTAGTCCTGCAAAAATGTTGAAAACTTTGGAGGCCCAAAAAAGGGGTTTACAGGCATCCTAGACCCCCTAAAGTCCAGAAAATGTTGGTTGCCCAAAAACTGTGCCAAAGAGCTCTGAATGTCCCAAAATCATTTGAAGCCAGAAAGGGGCATTAACCCACACCCTTGATGCCTGAAATTCCCAAAAATACTATTGGCAGAAAAATGCATCCTACACCCCTGAAAGTTCAGAATATGTTAGCCACCCAAAAAAGGCCTTAAAATGCATCTTAGGCCTGCAAAAATGTTGAAAACTTTGGAGGCCCAAAAAAGGGGTTTAGAGGCATCCTAGACCCCCTAAAGTCCAGAAAATGTTGGTGGCCAAAAACTGTTCCAGAGAGCTCTGAATGTCCCAGAAACATTTGCAGCCTGAAAGGAGCAGTAACCCGCTTCCTAGACCACTGAAATTCCCAAAAATAAATTTGACATGAAAAATGCATCCTACACCCCTGAAAGTTCAGAATATGTTAGCAGCCCAAAAAAGGCCTTAAAATGCATCTTAGGCCTGCAAGAATGTTGAAAATTTTGGAGGTCAAAAAAAGGGGTTCACAGGCATCCTAGACCCCCTAAAGTTCAGAAAATGTTGGTTGCCCAAAAACTGTGCCAAAGAGCTCTGAATGTCCCAAAATCATTTGTAGCCTGAAAGGGGCCTTAACCCACACCCTTGATGCCTGAAATTCCCAAAAATATTTTTGGCACAAAAATGCATCCTACACCCCTGAAAGTTCAGCATATGTAAGCCGCCCAAAAAAGGCCTTAAAATGCATCTTAGTCCTGCAAAAATGTTGAAAAATTTGGAGGCCCAAAAAAGGGGTTTACAGGCATCCTTGACCCCCTAAAGTCCAGAAAATGTTGGTTGCCCAAAAACTGTGCCAAAGAGCTCTGGATGTCCCAAAATCATTTGTAGCCTGAAAGGGGCATTAACCCACACCCTTGATGCCTGAAATTCCCAAAAATATTTTTGGCACAAAAATGCATCCTACAACCCTGAAAGTTCAGCATATGTTAGCCGCCCAAAAAAGGCCTTAAAATGCATCTTAGGCCTGCAAAAATGTTGAAAACTTTGGAGGCCCAAAAAAGGGGTTTACAGGCATCCTAGACCCCCTAAAGTCCAGAAAATTTTGGTGGCCCAAAACTGTGCCAGAGAGCTCTGCATGTCCCAAAATCATTTGTAGCCTGAAAGGGGCATTAACCCGCATCCTAGACCACTGAAATTCCCAAAAATCGATTTGGCAAGAAAAGTGCATCCTTCACACCTGACAGTTCAGAATATGTTAGCATCCCAAAAAAGGCCTTAAAATGCATCTTAGGCCTGCAAAAATGTTGAAAACTTTGGAGGCCCAAAAAAGGGGTTTACAGGCATCCTAGACCCCCTAAAGTCCAGAAAATGTTGGTTGACCAAAAACTGTGCCAGAGAGCTCTGAATGTCCCAAAATCATTTGTAGCCTAAAAGGGGCATTATCCCACACCCTTGACGCCTGAAATTCCCAAAAATATTTTTGGCACAAAAATGCATCCTACACCCCTGAAAGTTCAGAATATGTTAGCAGCCCAAAAAAGGCCTTAAAATGCATCTTAGTCCTGCAAAAATGTTGAAAACTTTGGAGGCCCAAAAAAGGGGTTTACAGGCATCCTAGACCCCCTAAAGTCCAGAAAATGTTGGTTGCCCAAAAACTGTGCCAAAGAGCTCTGAATGTCCCAAAATCATTTGTAGCCAGAAAGGGGCATTAACCCACACCCTTGATGCCTGAAATTCCCAAAAATACTTTTGGCAGAAAAATGCATCCTACACACCTGAACGTTCAGAATATGTTAGCAGCCCAAAAAAGGCCTTAAAATGCCTGTTATGTCTGGAAAAATGTTGAACACTTTGGAGGCCTAAAAAAGGGGTTTACAGGCATCCTAGACCCCCTAAAGTCCAGAAAATGTTGGTGGCCAAAAACTGTGCCAGAGAGCTCTGAATGTCCCAGAAACATTTGCAGCCTGAAAGGAGCACTAACCCGCATCCTAGACCACTGAAATTCCCAAAAATAATTTTGACATGAAAAATGCATCCTACACCCCTGAAAGTTCAGAATATGTTAGCAGCCCAAAAAAGGCCTTAAAATGCCTTTTAGGCCTGCAAGAATGTTGAAAACTTTGGAGGTCAAAAAAAGGGGTTTACAGGTATCCTAGACCCCCTAAAGTCCAGAAAATTGTGGTGGCCCAAAACTGTGCCAGAGAGCTCTGCATGTCCCAAAATCATTTGTAGCCTGAAAGGGGCATTAACCCGCATCCTAGACCACTGAAATTCCCAAAAATCGTTTTGGCAAGAAAAGTGCATCCTTCACACCTGACAGTTCAGAATATGTTAGCATCCCAAAAAAGGCCTTAAAATGCATCTTAGGCCTGCAAAAATGTTGAACACTTTGGAGGCCCAAAAAAGGGGTTTACAGGCATCCTAGACCCCCTAAAGTCCAGAAAATGTTGGTTGACCAAAAACTGTGCCAGAGAGCTCTGAATGTCCCAAAATCATTTGTAGCCTAAAAGGGGCATTATCCCACACCCTTGACGCCTGAAATTCCCAAAAATATTTTTGGCACAAAAATGCATCCTACACCCCTGAAAGTTCAGAATATGTTAGCAGCCCAAAAAAGGCCTTAAAATGCATCTTAGTCCTGCAAAAATGTTGAAAACTTTGGAGGCCCAAAAAAGGGGTTTACAGGCATCCTAGACCCCCTAAAGTCCAGAAAATGTTGGTTGCCCAAAAACTGTGCCAAAGAGCTCTGAATGTCCCAAAATCATTTGTAGCCAGAAAGGGGCATTAACCCACACCCTTGATGCCTGAAATTCCCAAAAATACTTTTGGCAGAAAAATGCATCCTACACACCTGAACGTTCAGAATATGTTAGCAGCCCAAAAAAGGCCTTAAAATGCCTGTTATGTCTGGAAAAATGTTGAACACTTTGGAGGCCTAAAAAAGGGGTTTACAGGCATCCTAGACCCCCTAAAGTCCAGAAAATGTTGGTGGCCAAAAACTGTGCCAGAGAGCTCTGAATGTCCCAGAAACATTTGCAGCCTGAAAGGAGCACTAACCCGCATCCTAGACCACTGAAATTCCCAAAAATAATTTTGACATGAAAAATGCATCCTACACCCCTGAAAGTTCAGAATATGTTAGCAGCCCAAAAAAGGCCTTAAAATGCCTTTTAGGCCTGCAAGAATGTTGAAAACTTTGGAGGTCAAAAAAAGGGGTTTACAGGTATCCTAGACCCCCTAAAGTCCAGAAAATTGTGGTGGCCCAAAACTGTGCCAGAGAGCTCTGCATGTCCCAAAATCATTTGTAGCCTGAAAGGGGCATTAACCCGCATCCTAGACCACTGAAATTCCCAAAAATCGTTTTGGCAAGAAAAGTGCATCCTTCACACCTGACAGTTCAGAATATGTTAGCATCCCAAAAAAGGCCTTAAAATGCATCTTAGGCCTGCAAAAATGTTGAACACTTTGGAGGCCCAAAAAAGGGGTTTACAGGCATCCTAGACCCCCTAAAGTCCAGAAAATGTTGGTTGCCCAAAAACTGTGCCAAAGAGCTCTGAATGTCCCAAAATCATTTGTAGCCAGAAAGGGGCATTAACCCACACCCTTGATGCCTGAAATTCCCAAAAATACTTTTGGCAGAAAAATGCATCCTACACACCTGAACGTTCAGAATATGTTAGCAACCCAAAAAAGGCCTTAAAATGCCTGTTATGTCTGGAAAATGTTGAACACTTTGGAGGCCTAAAAAAGGGGTTTACAGGCATCCTAGACCCCCTAAAGTCCAGAAAATGTTATTGGCCAAAAACTGTGCCGGAGAGCTCTGAATGTCCCAGAAACATTTGCAGCCTGAAAGGAGCATTAACCCGCATCCTAGACCACTGAAATTCCCAAAAATAATTTTGACATGAAAAATGCATCCTACACCCCTGAAAGTTCAGAATATGTTAGCAGCCCAAAAAAGGCCTTAAAATGCCTTTTAGGCCTGCAAGAATGTTGAAAACTTTGTAGGTCAAAAAAAGGGGTTTACAGGTATCCTAGACCCCCTAAAGTCCAGAAAATTTTGGTGGCCCAAAACTGTGCCAGAGAGCTCTGCATGTCCCAAAATCATTTGTAGCCTGAAAGGGGCATTAACCTGCATCCTAGACCACTGAAATTCCCAAAAATCGTTTTGGCAAGAAAAGTGCATCCTTCACACCTGACAGTTCAGAATATGTTAGCATCCCAAAAAAAGACCTTAAAATGCATCTTAGGCCTGCAAAAATGTTGAAAACTTTGGAGGCCCAAAAAAGGGGTTTACAGGCATCCTAGACCCCCTAAAGTCCAGAAAATGTTGGTTGACCAAAAACTGTGCCAGAGAGCTCTGAATGTCCCAAAATCATTTGTAGCCTAAAAGGGGCATTATCCCACACCCTTGACGCCTGAAATTCCCAAAAATATTTTTTGGCACAAAAATGCATCCTACACCCCTGAAAGTTCAGAATATGTTAGCAGCCCAAAAAAGGCCTTAAAATGCATCTTAGTCCTGCAAAAATGTTGAAAACTTTGGAGGCCCAAAAAAGGGGTTTACAGGCATCCTAGACCCCCTAAAGTCCAGAAAATGTTGGTTGCCCAAAAACTGTGCCAAAGAGCTCTGAATGTCCCAAAA